>NC_081563.1:92003718-92042191 GCF_022355385.1 Mustela nigripes | reverse complement strand
AATTTTATTCCACATCTCACAATCATTTATAAGGCAGGCCAGAATAGGAGGAGCATTGCATCAGTACATAGTCAGATGACCACAAGTTTCTATAACAAGTTTACATTTACTACAAGCAAACCTTGTGATGCCAGGTAGTTTTGGCTAAAGCCATTAGCAAGACAATCAACCAGGGAGTGGGTTATGGTAGGTACAGAACAACAAGGACTAACTAAGATTTCAGGACCCTGACCACATTGTTCTCTACTGTAGGGAGTGTGTGTGGGAAGTCACGTAGGCGAGCACATGACACATAGCACAGACCCTTTCTCAGTGCACTCAACTTTCCCGTCCTTAACCTTGCCAAGGTGTCCAGACTTTGAAGGAGACACAAGTCAGGGCCTGGTTTGGTCCTTGACTCCAACCATGCCATAGCCTCCAAAATCTCCCCCTTCTTTTTTTAAATAAAGCAAGCATATGAATTATGAATTTGTGCCTGAGTATGCAGTCCTTGTTGTCCTGTACGAAACAAGGAAACTCCCCATCCTATAATCAATATAGCCAAGACAGTGAATATAATGATAAAAATCTGAAAGAAATATTTCATTATATTTCCAGGATTAAACCTGTGTAATCCATCCAAAATCTGAGATACCATAGTAGCAGGATTTTGTACATCTAGTTGTGAATGTCCTATATTTGCAATTTCCTTTTGCAACTCTGTGAGATCTAGACTTACATTACTATGAAACCATATTCCTTGCAAATGATGTTTAACAGCATCCCAAGAATAGTTCAAGGCTTTCAAGGGAGTGACATAAATATGTTGAAATCCTCCATGACATATTAAAGACATTTGAGTTCTTAACACCGGTAATTGTCCTCCCCAAAATTCTACTGCTTCTTCCAATCCTTCCAACCAGCTTAAAATTTTTGGTCTCTATGTTCTTGAGTAGCCAAAGCATGAGAGATATTTTGGGCTAGAGAATTCACAGATGTGGCAGTTTGTACAGATTGCGAAAGAACATACAATGGTCACAATGGATATTATACAATAGATGTCCCCCTTGGAAAGAGGTGAGAACTATTGATCCCGAGCCCACTAACAGTAAAAAAGATCTAGGAACACCGGCCCACAAAGTCAGATTATAGTCTTTTGTGGCAGTACAACCACTCCTGGCTATTTGGTCCCAGGGCAGCAACCAGAGTTGCTCCAGAGTTCTGCATGAAACATCCCTCCGGCTGTAAGGGGAGAGACGTCTTCTTTGTCTGTTCTGGCCCTTTAACGTGAGGCGAGCCAAGCTCTGTTGGAGACCCGAGGATTCAGCACCACCTTTCTGGAAGCCAGCGTCGTAGGGTGTCATCCTGCGGAAAAACACAAACAAAACCTCCTCTTCGGAGGACAGGGTCAGGACCCTTCCATACTCCGGTCAAGGGATCTTTCCACTGGGCATATGGAAGTGGAGAAAAATCAGGATGCCAGAATCGATCAGGCGCTGTCCGACCAGTCATCATCTACATACAAAAAATTTTAATATATAGAGTTAAAATTAAATGCATATGAGGATAGTATTTTACTTTTCCCTGTAGTATCTCCCCCTCTTTTAATTTTTTAAGATAGGATTTAAGAGTACTATTTACACGTTCAACAATGGCTTGACCCTAAGAATTATATGGGATGCCTGTAGAGTGTGCTATGTCTAAAACGGCACAAAAGGTTTGAGAAGCTTGAGATGTATAGGCAGTCTCATTATCCATATTTATTGCTTTTGAGGTGCCCAAATGCTGAAAGCAAATGATTTTGAACATCAGTAAAGCATTCCCCAGAGTGTGCCGTAGCATGTAAAAATCCAGAAACGGTATCAATAGAAACATGGAGATACTTAAGTCTTCCAAAAGGGGGAAAAATAGCTACATCCATTTGCCACAAATGATTAGGCATTAAGCCTCGAGGATTCACAGCGTAAGTTGGTTGGGGATGATGAATAGGGCAAGTGGAGCTGCTCTTAACTATTTGTCGAGCTTCTTCCCAAGTTATCCAAAATTGTTTATGTAAAGCCACTGCATTTTGATGAAAACAAGCACGACTTTGAGCGGCTTGCCCAAACTTAGTGGTTAACACCAATTGTATGTGAGTTAACGCATCTGCAATAGCACTGCCTTCAGTTAAAGATCCAGGCAAGTTAGTATGTGCTTGAATATGAGCGATATAAATAGGATTAGCTCTTTTTTGCAGTAAACATTGAATACTCATAAAGAGATGAAAAAGTTCGTCATCATTAGTAAGAATATAAGCAGTTAGTAACAACAGAATAGCATGTACTACATAATGGCAATCACTGTATAAGTTACATGGTTCAGGAAATTTTTCCAAGGCTAAATGTACTGCTTTTAATTCAGCTCTCTGTACAGACTTAGTGGCATAAAATGCTCGAAAAGATTCATGACCCAAATGAGAAGATTTATAAATGCCAATATATCCTCTTCTGGACAGTTTATAGAGAGGTTGCGCCATCTCTGCAAAGGCGGTATCCACAGCCTGCAGTAGCCCACCATCCCAAGAAACTCCCTCTTGGAGATCAAAGCCTAAATAAGTGGCATGGCTCTGACCAAGCTGTGCTTTCATTGCTGACACCTTATACCCTTTTCCTGCAGAGTCTGTAAGAGAGCTCTCGTCCCCTGCAAGCATGACCCATAGTCCTCAGCGTCTATTTCCACTATTCCCACTAAGTCAGATTCTTCCTTTCAAATCCTTCAGTTTATCTAGTCCCATATTACTAATTCTGGTTTACTCCAAATGCAGCTTTTACTTCTGGAAATTCTTACCCATTTCAGTTCCCAGGATTTTAACTTATCAAAGACCTGTATTTGTCCCAAACATCTCCCATTTCACTTTCCTTTAGCGCAGTAACCCAAATGCAACACAAGGTTATCCTATCAAGGAAAAGTCTTGAGTCAAAGAGACCTCATTTACAACTCTGGGCAGGCAAAGAGAAAACATTTACATTTTCATAACAGCAGATCAATTAATCTCAGAAAACTTTGCCCTTTAAAACAGAATTTCAGTCTTACACCAATATACCTGTAAAACCCATCTATTTCAATCTTAGTCTGTCTTGACCATAGCTAAAATTCCTTTTCTGAAGATTTCCCTTCACAAACCTCTACAACTTGCTTTGCATTCAGGTTCTGTCCCAAGCCATTTCTTTCCATACAACCATCTCATTTAGGACAAGATTACCTTTTCTTACCCTCAAGAAAATGTATTCCCATTCCTTAAATCTTTCTTACATATCTCCTACTTTCCTACATACAGGGTTGCTTTCTCATTTCCAACAGCCTTTCTATACCAGTGTCTTTCCTTTTTCTTCCTAAGACAGTTTTCTGGGTTTCCCTCCCATCGTAAATGATGTCACAGACAAAAGGGAGGGGGATGTTTTAGATGCTGTCCTGCTTGCATCCCTCGCGGGAACTTAGGAGTGTCTTAGCTAAGGTCTGTCCTTATAAACCCCAGACCAGTCTACTACATGGAGTAGATGACCGTTATGCCATATGATGCCCCACAAGACTCAGGTGCAGCCCACTCAGACTCTGTAGCTGAAGAGATGGAGCCATACAGACACATTCACACAGTCAGTCACTCTTCAGATTCAAACAGGATGGACACCCTCCCCTTTGGGTATCCCTGGCTAATGGGAGGTGATCAGTCTCCCCTTCCATTCTTTATGAATGGGTCTAGCTCAGACAGTGGCCCCGGGGCTGTTACAACAGAATTCAGTTAAGCACAAAAGATGTTTACCAACAGATTTCAAAAGCACAAACCTAGTTCCAGTGTTGGGGGTCTCGTGCCTAGAAGGGGTTAACCCAATCAAGCAACAGTTCTTGGGTTCTTGGGAACCTCTTCCACCGAGGGCCTTCACAGGTGGTGAGCTAGAGTGCCACCTTGTCTCCCTGGTGATTGTTTTGAGAACATTGTGAGGTTTGGCTTGTTGCCATTGCAGCTGCTGTCTCAAAACTAAGCTAATAAGGCTCCTGTGTTTTGTGAATATTGAGTTATGGCCTAGGTGCCCAAACCACGAAGGTCAAGGCTGTCTGATATCTCTGCATGGCCAGCTATTCTCAGGCCAAATTAGAAGCTAGCACCAGATGTACAGGAGGTGATTCCCTTACTGTGTGATATAAATCAGAACTCTGCAAAATAAACTTTGGCACTTGCTTGACACGTTCGCCTGTGTCCCTCCTGTTCCCCACATTCCCTTTCTTCATCCTCCTATCCTTCAACCCTGCTCCTTCTTGTCACGCCGGCGGTGATGTTCCGGCGACCGCTCAAGCATTTTATCCCATTGGAATTAAAGTTTCAGGTTAGCAAAGACTTTGAAAGCTACTTTAACAATTACCCATTAAAGCTTTGAGACAGACAATTAACCATCAGTTTAATCATCTCTTTGCTAACAGATTTTAACCCAACAGGTTTTAACACAGATTTTAACAAATAACATGAGCTTATTTGACTTTAAGTAAAAAACTCTAAAGTTTCACATTTACTACTATTAACTCAAAAAACATGTGTATCCTAATTAATCCAACAAACTTAACTTAGTTCAAATATTGATTTACTGAGAACTTAGACCCCTTCTGCTTTAGGGCCTGCAATGCCGTAACAAAAAGATCCTTCCTGCACAGGAAGAGACTGCCCCATATTATTTTACTCCTGCTGTCGCCCGCCGACTCCATCTTCTCTTACCGAAATTCGTACACTTACTTGTACCCGCGTGCTCCCTTGAAACGCCTCATGGTCCCTGTTCGGGCGCCACTTGTCGCGGCCAGCGTGACAAATTCACCAGGAAAACTGTGAGGGCTAAGAGGATGGTGAAAAGAAATTAAGAGACAAAGAGATGGGGACAGGAGGGACACTGAAGATGATGTCCAACAGTACCAATTTTATTCCACATCTCACAATCATTTATAAGGCAGGCCAGAATAGGAGGAGCATTGCATCAGTACATAGTCAGATGACCACAAGTTTCTATAACAAGTTTACATTTACTACAAGCAAACCTTGTGATGCCAGGTAGTTTTGGCTAAAGCCATTAGCAAGACAATCAACCAGGGAGTGGGTTATGGTAGGTACAGAACAACAAGGACTAACTAAGATTTCAGGACCCTGACCACATTGTTCTCTACTGTAGGGAGTGTGTGTGGGAAGTCATGTAGGGGAGCACATGACACATAGCACAGACCTTTTCTCAGTGCACTCAACTTTCCTCAAACTTGTCAAGGTGTCCGGACTTTGAAGGAGACACAAGTCAGGGCCTGGTTTGGTCCTCGACTCCAACCATGCCGTAGCCTCCAACAAGCCAAGAAATTATCTATGATGTTCAAGATTGTATAGATGAGAGTTGATGCTGGGTTACAGGGGAAAGAGTGGATTGAACAAGTTTAAAGTGAAAACAAGATTTGGCAGGGGGTTTGCAGGGACAAGGGAGGAAAGAAGACCCCCAGTCTTCTGGGTCAGGCACTGGGAGAGTGTTGGTGCCATTTGGCTAAGGGAGAATGGGAAGAGAAGGATCAGGTGCTCATTTTAGGTGGAAAGTGTTTATTATTGTCTGGAGCATTTGTGGTTTGGGGGAGTTGGGACACACAGGTGGGTGCTCCCTTGGGAGTCCTTTGGATTTTCTGAGACAGAACATGTTGAAGGATGAAGACACTAGGTGAGCTAGGTTGGGTGTGAGACTGGGTGTTCAACCTGAGTGCCTAGCCATGGTAAGGAGGGTGTGGAATATTACAGTGGGGATGTGGAGGGTTTCATTGTGACTTCTGACAAGGAAGTATGGGTGAGCAGAGCAAACTTCTACAAATCCTTTCATTTCTGAATCTACATCTCTGTACAGTAGGAGTGATTGCATCTTCTGTGCTACTCTCAGGGTTGGGCAACACTTTGAGAGGGTCCTCATTACCTGAGTGATGTTTTCTGATGCCACATAGTTACGTGCTTTCACAGGGAAGCATCATGGCATGAACATAATTCCCCACAAGATGGCAGCCACTAGAATGTAGAGTCTCCATTCCATCATTCTCTCTGTTCAACCCTCATATCCATCTCTACTAATCCATTAATATTCATGTCACAATCCCTCTGTTGATAGTTGTTAACTTGGATAAGTCAGAGAAAATGCAAAGTAACTGCAAAAAGAACACCACTGATTTGCAGAAGCTTCAGGATTTGGATGAGTTGATGAGTACAATATTGGGAGCGAGACAAAGAGCAACACTCTGGTGGCTCTGGCAGCGTCAAGACCCCAGGCTGGGAAGGAGAGAGATATCCCACAACACAACAGCTTCAGAAGAGAGAATCTTGACCATAAGAGGATTAAAAGAGCTCTTAGAAAATTAATGCAGCTCTGGAATACTATGTCCCACATCCAACAACCTTCTCCCCTTAGTATAGGACTGTGGGAGTCCAACCCAGGCAAAGGACTTCATACTGGGCATTCATAATATGTTTTGGAAAAATTCAATTCCTACATCCCCTACATACTTGATTCATTATTTGTTTATCTTATGAAGTAGAGCATGGTTATAAAGAAACCTAATTTTTGTCTTACACAAACCAGGATCAACCGGTTATATTAGTTTTTCTTTCATTTTTCAATATATTATGTCACACACATTTTTACTTCAATTACGATTGCGTTTGAGGGTTCTCTGTTCTGATATGAATAAACCTCCAGCAACAAGTAAGGAGTGAGGAGCTGGCTCTGTACCTAGCACTCCCAACAGGTGCTTGATAAAGGGAAATTCTCTCTTCCAATGCCTCAGTTTCTTGGGGACAGGAAGGAAAGGGGAGGTTAAAGATGGTAAACCCTAGATTTCAGGGGCTGGAGAGAAATGAGGAGGGGACACACTTATAAATAGAAGTGAAAGGGGTAGATTGAGCACACACAATGTATTCAGTAGGGTGAAAGGAATCTTAATTTTCTTCCTACCAGCTTCTTAAATGAAGATTGCTGTTCATTCACTTTGCTCAAAGAGGAAAATCTCTTTCTTCTCCCTCAAGTAAGCAGTTGGGTCTGATTTTAGAATCTGGATATCCTCTCCCCATTTAAGCCCCATGGTTTGAGTTTTTCTTCTCTCTAGATTTGCCCAAAGCAAAGTAACATTGAATAACTCATCATGCAAGAAGAGATTAATTACTCTGAAAAATTAGCAATATTATTTTTAAGTAACAGGTAGTAATATAGTCATCAGCCAAAGATTTGAGTACCCCCTGTGGTTTGACAAAGTGAATGTCACTTTTTCTTCCTGTCACTGCGGGAGTGTGGACAAAGGGGGTTATCTGAGAATGCTATTCTGCTGGCAGTAGAAGGAGGTGCTACAATTGTTTTTCTAATTTCTGAAAAATGGGGAAGGGATGGTGAGATCCACCATTGCCTGGGTGTAGCGAAAAAGAGGCAATCTAGGACTTACCACTGCCATTAATTTATTAGATTCTATAAATGGGCACTGGAGGTAAAACAAGGAACAGAGGGGAACTTGCATCTATCTTCTGCTGAGACAACATGCTGATGTTCATTGAGGTTAGAAACAGAACCATTCCTTGTTTATAAAAGTCTATTTAACTTATAGAAGAAAAAGTACAGTGACATGTTAACCTACACATCCAAATGAATGAATACAAAGACTAAATTGTAATGGTGGGTAGGTTAAGAGCTTATCTGGGCAGGTGCTAAACATTTGGAGGAAACTTTACACACAACTTGAGGTGCAAGGGTGTTTTCAAAGTCTGAATGACTTCGAGAGAGATTTGGGAGATAAATAGCTAGAAATGAAAAGGATGGCCACAGGGTATGATTTTTTCCCCCCGAGGGCCAGTTCAGTCTTATTTCTGTTATTCTCTGAAATGATGACGTTTTGGATATTTGTGTGGACTAAGCCCCAAGCTCACATAAAGTTGGCTGTAAAAGGGCTGATACCATAAATTCATGATTTTTGAGGAGTCATCAGTGCTTTATGATGAAAACTTGGGAGAATATTAGAAATGAGAGGTCAGGAAAGGAGAAAAACCCCAGACCCCAAGCTTGGTTTTTCCCTGGAGCCTGAAGTATCAGGCTAATTGTGTCTCACACTGAAGCTTGTGTGTTCTGTGCACAGCTCTCAATTGGTTTGATTGGTAGAAAGTGCTGACCAAGACTGTGTGCCACCACAGTGATTAGCAAAGGACCTCCTGCAGGACCCTGGGTCTTTCTCCATAAGGTAAGGAGAGATGTGTGTGTATAGGAGGAATCATCAATTTTCAGAGTTGTTCCTCACCCTCTGACCTTTGCTCTATGAAGAAAACTGCCTATGAAGAGGAACAGAGCTTGTCTTAATGAATGTCAGAGAGAAGAATCCCAAATTGTCTCCTTGGTGCTGCCCAATGCCTTCAGGGACCATTTCCATCCACCTTGGGGATCCATCCAAGGGGCAGAGGTGCTGCTATGCCAAGTAGGGTCCAGGGTTTAATTGACCACCTCACTTTGGAGCTCTTCTCATTTTTCTCTTCTCAAAAGCAAATTTCTCATTGTTTTTAATTTAAACTCAAAGTCTCTAACACTATTTTAAAGATAAGGGAAAGTGCTGTCCCAGGCCATACTTTAAAACTTACTTTTAAATAGTCCAAGACAATGAGTATATACACTTGTGCCATTTCTTGACAATAACTTATACTTTCTTGATCTGTTTACTGATGTTCCCTATTTTCCACCTTCTTCACTTTGTCTTCCTTTTATGCAATATCTTTCATCTTGTATAAAATATAGAAGCAAAGTTGATCTCTCTATTTTATAAAGATTTTATTTAAAAAGTGACTTACCACCAACCATAAGACTGGCAGCAGGATTTCTTGTAAGGTCTTCAGTCTTCTATATTTTTATAAATTGGTATCATGTAGAATAATAATAAAAGGGAACAGGAACATCATTTCAGTTCCTCTGGTATTCCAGAAACTGCACTATACAACACAGTCATGCTGTCTTAAATCTGCACAAAACTCTGCAAGGGAGAGAGGAATTGGTTACACGGCATGAAAACAATGGAGTCACCTGTGAACCTATCTCTTTAACTGAGAACCACTGCTCAGTGGACACTAACACTGCAACATAGTGTCCTCTGCATAACGTCCTCTGCTTGTACAAAGTGTAAACATTATTCTGAGCCCCAGGGAAGATGGTGGAGGAGTAGGAGACATAAATTTTGTCTGGTCCCAGAAATTCAGCTAGATAGTTACCAAAACATTCTGAACACCTACAAACTCAACAGGAGATCAAAGAGAAGAGCAGAAATTCTAGGGATAGAAAAGCAACCAATTTTTGGAAGGTAGGATGTGTAGAGAAGTGAATCTGATGTGATATATGGGAGGAGAGACTGAGGGGGTAGAGGCCAGCTCCCAGAAAACAATAGAGCAACAAAGCACAAAATTGGAACTTTTAGAAGTCTGTTCCACTGAGAGATGTAGCTCCAGAGGCTAAGTGTGGGGCAGAGACATCCTGGGACAGTGCAGTCTCAGGATTCTTGGTATTACTAAAATACTGGGGGTGCCTGAGTGCAGCAGAGCTCTCAGGTATCAGAGAGGAGATCCTGGCTGCAGAGACAGAGCTGAGAAGTGGGCTCTCAGCGTGGGTTAGCTTAAACTGTGATCTGATGCACAATCAGGCCATTGCTCTTCAAGCAGGGACTCCACAAGTTGCAGATCCAGGAAGATCCCCACTGTCCTCCACCAGGAGGTGTGGTGTGGGGGCATATTGCAGGAATTGGCTGGGTTTGGAGACTACAAATGGGACCACATGCCAGAGATAGAAATCCTCATTCACAGGCTGACTGAGCAGGGAGCACAGCCAGAGACCAGGAAGACAGGCTTGATAGTGTGCTTTTCCCTGAGGGCTTGATGAAGAGGGGGGCCTGAGCTCTTGGCTCCTCTGGGGGCTGGAAATTGGGAGGCCACTATTTTCATTCTCATCTTCCAAAGCTGTACAGAAATCTTTTAGGGAACAAAAGCTACACAGAGCAAACTGAGCAGATTATTTAGCCTGGTCCTTGGTAAGGGTGGTGTAATTCCACCTTGGACAAAGACATTTGAGAATCACTGTGACAGGCCCCTCCCCCAGAATATCAGCAAAAACATCCAGTCAAGACCAAGTCTACTGATCAATGAGAACTACAAAACACCAGTGCTAGGGGAATGCAGAACATAGAATTCATGGCTTTTTTCCAATGATTCTTTAGTCTTTCAAAGTTAATTTTTTAAAAATTTTTGAAACAGCTTCAGGAGAATAGGTATTATTTCTTTTTGGAAAGTTTGGTAGAATTCCCCAGGGAATCCATCAGGTCCTGGGCTCTTGTTTTTTGGGAGGTTTTTGATCACTGCCTCAATCTCGTTACTAGATACTGGTCTATTCAGGTTGTCAATTTCTTCCTGATTCAGTTTAGGAAGTTTATAGGCTTTCAGGAAGGCATCCATTTCATCTAGGTTGCTTACTTTATTGGCATATAACTGTTGATAGTAATTTCTGATTATTGTTTCTATTCCCTTGGTGTTAGTTGTGATCTTTTCCTTTTCATTCATAATTGTATTAATTTGGCCTTTCTCTCTTTTAGTTTGTCCATTAGTTTATCAATCTTATTGATTCTTTCAAAAAACCAGCTTCTAGATTTGATGATGTGTTCTGCTGTATCTCTAGTTTCTATCTCATTGATCTCTGCTCTAATCTTGATTATTTCCCTTCTTGTGCATGGGGTTGGCTTAATTTTTTGTTGATTCTCCAGCTCTTTAAGGTGTAAAGAGAGCTGGTATGTGCTGGATTTTTCAGTTCTTTTGAGGGAGGCTTGGATGGCTATGTATTTCCCCCCTAGGACCGCCTTTGCTGTATCCCATAGGTCTTTGACTGAAGTGTCTTCATTCTCATTGGTTTCCATGAATTGTTTAAGTTCTTTTTGATTTACTGATTGATCCAAACATTCTTAAGCAAGATGGTCTTTAGCTTTCAGGTGTTTGAATTCTTTCAAAACTTTTCCTTGTGGTTGAATTCCAGTTTCAAAGCATTGTGGTCTGAGAATATGCAGGGAATAATCTCAATCTTTTGGTATTGGTTGAGTCCTGATTTGTGACCCAGTATGTGGTCTACTCTGGAGAAAGTTCCATGTGCCCTTGAAAAGAATGAGTATTCTCTTGTTTTAGGGTGGAATGTTCTGTATATATCTATGAGGTCTATTTGGTCCAATCTGTCATTCAATGCTTTTGTTTCTTTATTGATTTTCTGCTTGGATGATCTGTCTATTACTGCGAGTGGCAGGTTAAGATTCTCTACTATTAATGTATTCATATCAATATGACCTTATTTTGATTAACAGTTGTCTTATATAGTTGGCTGCCCCTGTATTGGGGCATAAATATTTATAATTGTTAGATATTCTTGATGGATAGGCCCTTTAAGAATGATGTAGTGTCCTTCATTATCTCTGACTACAGTCTTTAGTTCAAAATCTAATTTATCTGATAAGAGAATTGCTACCCCAGCTTTCTTTTGAGGCCCACTGGCATAAAAGATGCTTCTCCATCCCTTCACTTTCAGTCTGGATGTATCTTTAGGTTCAAAATAGGTCTCCTGTAGACAACATATGGATGGGTCCTGTTGTTTTATCCAATCTGCAACCCTGTGCCATTTTATGGGAGAGTTTAGGTCATTCGCTTTGAGGGTGATTTTTGAGAAATACATTTTTATTGACATTGTGTTGCCTGCGAAGCCCTTGCTTCTATAGATTGCCTCTGTAAATTTATGTTCTATGACACTCTTGGGTTCTTTCTTCTTTTATAGAGCCCCCCCCCCTTAATATTTCTTGTAGTACCATCTTGGTGGTCACATACTCTTCTAAACCTTGCCAGTCTTGGAAGCTCTTTATCGCTCCATCCATTTTGAATGTCAGCCTTTCTGGATATAGTATTCTTGGTTGCATGTTATTTTCATTTAGTGCCTTGAATATGTCTTGCCAGTCTTAAAGCAGGGAGAAAATATACAGTGGAAAAAAGACAGTCTCTTCATTAAATGGTGCTGGGAAAATTGGACAACTATGTGTAGAAGAATGAAACTCGACCATTCTCTTACACCAAACACAAAGATAAACTCAAAATGGATAAAAGACCTCAATGTGAGGCAGGAATCCACCACAATCTTAGAGGAGAACATAGGCAACAAGCTCTTTGACATTGGCCACAGCAACTTCTTTTAAGACATGTCTCCAACAGCAAAGGAAACAAAAGCAAAAATGAACTTTTGGGACTTCATCAAGATCAAAAGTTTCTTCACAGAAAAAGAAACAGTCAACAAAACAAAGAGGCAACCCATGGAATGGGAGGAATGGGAGAAGATACTCACAAGTGACAGTACAGACAAAGTGGCTGATATCCAAGATCTATAAAGAACTACTCAAACTCACCACACACAAAAGAGATAATCATGTCAAAAAATGGGCAGAAGACAATAACAGGCACTTCTCCAAAGAAGACATACAAATGGCTAACAGACATATGAAAAAATGTTCATCATCATTAGCCATCAGGGAGATTCAAATCAAAACCACATTGAGATACCACCTTACATCATTTAGAGTCACCAAAATTAACATGACAGTAAACAACATGATTGGAGAGGATGTGGAGAAAGGGGAACCATCTTACACTGATGGCAGAAATGCAAGTTGGTACAGCCACTTTGGAAAACTGTGTGGAGATTCCTTAAGAAATTAAAAATAGAACATCCCTATTATCTTGCCATTGCACTACTGGGTATTTACTCCAAAGGTACAGATGTAGTGAAAAGAAGGGCCATCTGTACCCCAATTTTCATAGCAGCAATGGCCACAGTAGCCAAACTGTGGAAAAAATCAAGATGCCCTTCAATGGATGAATGGATAGGGAAGATGAGGTCCATATATACTATGGAGTATTATGCCTCCATCAGAAAGGATGAATATCCAACTTTTGTATCAACATGGACAGGACTGGAAGAGATTATGCTGAGGGAAGTAAGTCAAGCAGAGTCAATTAACATACGGTTTCACTTATTTGTGGAGCATGAGGAATAACAAGGAGGACATGAGGAGATGGAGAGGAGAAGGGAGTTGGGGGAAATAGAAACCAAAAGAACAATAGAACAGATCAATGAAACTAGGAACTGGCTCTTTTAAAGAATTAATAAAATTGATAGACTCCTGTTCACATTTATGGAAAAAAAGAAGACCAAGGATGCAAATTAATAAAATCATGAATGATAAAGAAGAGATCACAACTAACACCAAATAAATACAACAATTAAAATAACATATTATGAGCAATTATAGGACAGGAAATGAGATAGTCTGGAAGAAATGTATACATTCCTAGCAACATATAAACTAACAAAACTAAACCAGGAAGAAATATAAAACCTGAACAAACCCATAACTAGTAAGGGGATTGAAGCAGTCATCAAAAATCTCCAAAAAAACAAGAGCCCTGCGCCAAATGGCTTCCCACAGGAATTCTACCAAACATTTAAAGAAGAATTAATACCTATTCTCCTGAAACTGTTCCAAAAAATAGAAATGGATGGAAAACTTCCAGTCTCATTTTATGAGGCCAGGATTACCTTGATCCCCAAACCAGACAAAAACCCTATCAAAAGGAGAATTACAGACCAATATCCCTGATGAACATGGATGCAAAAATTCTCATCAAATACTAGTGAATAGGTTCCAACAGTACTTTAAAAAGATTATTCACCATGACCAACTGGGTTTATTCCTGGGCTGCAAGTTTGGTTCAACATCTGCAAATCAATCAAGGTGATACAATACATTAATAAAAGAAAGAACAAGAAGCATTTAATACTCTCCATAGATGCTGAAAAAGTATTTGACAAAGTAAAGCATCCTCTCTAGGTCAAAACTCTTCACAGTGTAGGCATAGAAGGTACATACCTCAATATCATAAAAGCCATATATGAAAAATCTACAGCAGATATGATTCTCAATGGGGAAAACCTGAAAGCGTTCCCCCTAAGGTCAGGAACACAGCAGGGACATCCACTATCACCATAGCTGTTCAACATAGTACTAGAAGTCCTAGCCTCAGCAATCAGACAACAAAAATAAATAAAAGGCACCTGAATTGGTAAAAAAGAAATCAAACTCTCTCTCTTTGCAGATGATATGATATTTTATGTGGAAACTCAAAAGACTCCTCCCCAAAATGGCTAGACCTCATAAATGTATTCAATAAAGTGTCAGGATATATAATCAATGCACAGAAATCAGTTGCATTTTTATACACCAATAACAAGATGGAGGAAAGAGAAATTAAGGAGCCCATCCCATTTACAATCACACCCAAAACGATAAGATCCCTAGGAATAAGTCTAACCAAAGAGGCAAAGAATCTGTACTCAGAAAACTATAATGTACTCATGAAAGAAATTGAGGAAGACACAAAGAAATGGAAATCTTTCCATGCTCATGGATTGGAAGAACAAATAATGTGAAAATGTCTATGTTACCTAGTGCAATCTACATATTTAATGCAATCCCTATCAAAAGACCATCAACTTTTTTTCAAAGAAATGGAGCAAATAATCCTATCATTTATATGGAGCCAGAAAAGACCCCAAATAGCCAGACGGTTGTCAAAAAAGAAAATCAAAGCTGTGGCATCACAATTCTAGACTTCAAGCTTTATTACAAAGATGTAATCATTAAGACAGTATGGTACTGGCACAAAAACAGATACACAGATCAATGGAACAGAATAGAGAGCCCAAAAATGGACCCTCAACTCTATGGTCAACTTTGCAAATCAGGAGATAAACTTCGACAAATCAGGAAATAATGTCCAAAAGAAAAAAGATAGTCTCTTCAACAAATGGTGTTGGGAGAATTGGACAGCCACATACAGAAGAATGAAACTGGCTCATTTCCTTTTACCACACATGGAAATAGATTCAAAATGAATGAAAGACCTCAATGTGATACAGGAATCCATCAAAATCCTTGAGGAGAACACAGGCACCCCTTTTCAACCTCAGCCACAGCAACTTCTTCCTGGAAACATCACCAAAGTCAAGGGAAGCAAGTACAAAAATGAACTATTGGAACTTCATCAAGATAAAAAGCTTTTTCACAGCAAGGAAAACACTCAACAAAACCAAAAGACAACTGACAGAATAGGAGAAGATATTTGCAAATGACATATCAGATAAAGGGCTAGTATCCAAAATCTATAAAGAACTTATCAAGCTCAACACCCAAAGAACAAATAATCCAATCAAGAAATGGGCAGAAGACATAAACAGATATTTCTGCAAAGAAGACATCCAAATGGCCAACAGACACATGAAAAATATCATGTTCAAAAATATCATGCTCAGTACCACTCAGTATTAGGGAAATACAAATCAAAAGCACACTCACACTCTAGTCAGAATGGCTAAAATTAACCAGTCAGGAAATGACAGGGGTTAGCGAGGATGTGGAGAAAAGAGAACCTTCCTACACTGTTGGGAATGCAAGCTGGCACAGCCACTCTGGAAAACAGTATGAAGGTTCCTCAAAAAGTTGAAAATAAACCTACCCTATTGAGGGTAGATAGAGGATCATAGGGTAAAGAAGGGGAAAATGAAACAAGAGGAAACCAGAAAGGGAGACAAAGCACAAGAGACTCAATCTCAGGAAACAAACTGAAGATTGCTGGGGTGGTGGTGGGAGGGATTTGTTGACTGAGTGATGAACATTGGGGAGGGTGTGTACTATGCTGAGTGCTGTGAATTTTGTAAGACTGCTGAAACATAGACATGTATCCCTGAAACAAATAATACATTATATGTTAATAAAAATTAGGAATTAGAAATATTTAAAAAAAAACATTATTCTGTGTCCCTAGGTGTGTATTCTGTAGCTGCTGGTCTCCAAGCTCCTGTGGATCTTCCCTGGTGAAACATGAAATTGGCCTCCATCCATGGATGGCAGGAAGAAACTAATGAAAGAAGCAGCACACTCCAGATTGGTAGGTGGCAGTTTTATTAAGCAAGGGAACTTGTGTATGAGGCTTGCATTGGGTTACTGCAAGACGAGTAGATCCTGCACCTTCCTGCCATAGTCCCAAGTTTATATAGTGACCTTAACTGAGTTCAGTCGCATATACCATTCAGATGGGCTCAACGCTACAATATTGTCTCAAGTCTGTGTCCTTGGGATATCCTCTTAGGGCAGGGGAGGGGAAAAAATGTACATTCCAAGGACATGGGCAGAGAGGAACCTTTAGTTGTCAAGGTCCAGTTCACAGGTGAACCAGTGGTCATGTCATCTCAATGATCTCCCTCAATAGTAGCAAGTAAGACTTCCATAATAACCTCCGGATGAATATGTGAGTGTATGAATGATAGAGTCATTCAAGTAATCTTATTATCAGATGTGTAGTCCACCTAGAAATTTCCCACATGGGAATATATATTTTAAATATATATTTATGGGGGTGCCTGGGTGGCTCAGTGGGTTAAAGCCTCTGCCTTCAGCTCAGGTCATGATCCCAGGGTCCTGGGATTCAGCCCCGTAGTGGGCTTTCTGCTCAGCAGGGAGCCTGCTTCCCTTCCTCTCTCTCTGTTTGCCTCTCTGCCTACTTGTGATCTGCCTGTCAAATAAATAAATAAAATCTTTAAAAAAATAAATATATATTTATGAAAACATGCTAAGGTCTCTGGAACATCACTCCTTTCTTCAGATACCTTGGCTCCAACCTTTATAATGAGATTGATATGTTGGTGTTCGTCACTGTGTTCACCAAGCAGGTGCATTAAAAAAAATCAGCCCACTATAGTTTGCTCCTCACAGAGAAACACCACCTTGACACCACCTTGCCACGCAAGCTACCATAGTTGGCTGGAAAAAAACAAAGGGATGAATGAGAAAGATATCATAAGAATGAAGAAGAGAAAAAGAGAGGGACAGAGATACAGGATAAAGAGACAGAGAGGGGTGACATATAAAGCAAACCAATGGCAAAGTCAATGAAGACTAAACATTTACTCTTTGATTCTCAGAACTGAAAGAAAATATTTCTATTGAAGTTAGTATAGACTTACGTGCTTAACTAAATAAACATGCATGCATGTATATAGATGTGTATGTATGCACATGTTTACATGCATGTAGATGTATATGTGTGCACATACATGTATATATGCACATCCTTATCTGGCTGGAACTGTTAGTTGTCCCTTGTGGAAATGTCACTGATGCCCCTCACCCAGATCCCCATTATTCAGCTGGTACACTCACTCCCAGCTGCAGTGAGGTTTATTATCAAGCCCCTAAGCCATACCCTTCCTGGGAAACTGCCTTTGGTTAATGGAAAGCCTCCCTTAGGTGGTGGGAAATGCCTCTCCTGGAGCTTCCCTCAGCTTGTACCCCTGCAATAAAGCCTACTTGATTGTAAAAACTAATCCTGGGACATAAGGGCCTGGTTTCCTGCCTTGGGTGGGACTATCTCAGATGTCATTTACTATCCCAAGTCCCCCACTGATCCCAGTTTCCTGTATGGACTAATAGCCACCCTAAACTAAGCAACTTAAAACAACATTTTATTATATATCATGGTACATGGGTGAGGGATTTGGGAAAGGCTCAGCTGGGCAATTCTTCTGCTCCACATAGTGTTGTCTGTGGCTTATAGTGTCTTTAGCTGTCAGATGGATTGGTCCCAAGGGTCACAAACAGGTTCACTTACTTGCCTGGTGCCTTGGTGGGGGCAGTTAGAAACCTGAGCCTGGCTGGGACCTTGTCCCTCTTCATGATATCTCAGGGTCTCTGTGTGGTGTCTCCAGGAGGGTGGTTGGGCCTCTTATCTGACAGGTCAGGGCTCTAAGAGATAGGATGTCGCAGCTAACAGTTCCTTAGGGCCTGGCCTAGAAACAATCATAGTGCCACTCCTACCACTTCCTTTTGTCAAAGTTGTCAGAGATATATCCAGACTCCATGCGAGGGGCCAGAGGCCTTCCTTCAAATGCAAAAGGTCACAGAATTTAGTCCTCAGTATCAGGCAGGTGCTAGACTTCTGATGAAATCACGTGTTGCCTGCCACGTTCTGATTCCCTCACTTCATTGTTTTCTCCTGTGAGCCCTCCCTCAATAAATCAGTTTGCAAGAACCCCCATCTCAGACTCTGCTTGTAGGGAACATGATCAAAAGTGTCAACATTGGGGACGCCTGGGTGGCTCAGTTGGTTAAGCAGCTGCCTTCGGCTCAGGTCATGATCCCAGCGTCCTGGGATCGAGTCCCACATCAGGCTCCTTGCTCGGTGGGGAGCCTGCTTTGCCCTCTGCCTCTGCCTGCCATTCTGTCTGCCTGTGCTCGCTCTCTCCCCCTCTCTCTGATAAATAAATAAAATCTTTAAAAAAAAAAAAAGTGTCAACATTGCATCCATCTGTTGTCCTCTTTGCTATCAGGATCATAATTTTAGAGGTTTATTGTTGTAGCCACAGGCAACCGATCATTCTGTTTTTAGCTTTCCTGGCTTACCTTGCAGCTGAGGGGAGGTTAGATGACCTAGTTCCGTCCAATGAAACCTGAAAGAATCTTTCTGTGGGACTTCTCAGAAACCTTTCGCTTTCTCAGTAACAAGAAACAGATGTGTCTGACACTGACATTCTTTTTTCTCCTCTCTCTCTCTCTCCCTTTTGACCTTGAGTACAGTTGTGATGGTTGGAGATGCAGCAGCCATTTTGCAAACATGAAGGAAGGGTCAAAAGACTATAAAGGCCATCAATTTTGACATTATTAAGTCACCAAGCCATTGGCAAGAACCACTTACCTCTGACTTCTCACATGAAGCAAAACAACCACTTTATATTTAGGGTATTATCTCGGGTTTTCTGTCACTTGTATCCAAACACAATCTAACTAACCATTTCAGGAGGATAAATTAGCAAAACTAATAAATGAGGCACAGGACAGGTTCCTTTTCTACAGCTTAAACTGTAGATAGGTATCTTTGCAAGATGATATTAAAGCTGCAATTTGAAATATTGGCTTCATTTGGGGGACTTTTCCCCTTGAGTCTATGTTTAGGGTTAATATAAATATGATAAAAGAAATAGTATGATTTACTCTCCTTTGTCATTTGTGAATTTTTGTTCTCTTTATTAAATTCAGATTATGGATTGTCATGTCTACAAATGTATCAGAACCTAGGTGTCATTTTCAAAACATTCAAGAACTAACAAAGTTTAGCTTTGAAACTGGTTTATCATTTTCCACTTAATTCTGTACTCTTTCTGTTCACATAGATTTCAATGGGGCTCAAAGTAAATATTAAAAATCATTCAAATCTAGTGTCACCATTGCTCCAGATTTTTTTTTAAGATTTTATCCATTTATTTGACAGAGATCACAAGTAGGCAGAGAGGCAGGCAGAGAGAGAGAGAGAGAGAGAGGAGGAAGCAGGCTCCCTGACAGGCAGAGAGCCAGATGTGGGGCTCGATCCCAGGACCCTGAGATCATGACCTGAGCTGAAAGCAGAGGCTTTAACCCACTGAGCCACCCAGGCGCCCCCAGATTTTTTTTCTTTGGATGCAGGCTACTGAGGAAGACATTTCCCTGGGTGGCAATAGCTTTGTACCAGTAGAGAAATGAACTTGGGCTTTCCTTTATCTTCCTGAAAAAGGCCAGTGGGTAGGGCCTGATTACACAGCTGCTAACTCTATGACCTTGCCATTGTTTTAATACAATTAATACACAATATTATGTTAGTTTCAGGTGTACAAAATAATGATTGGAAAACTCTATGTTATGCTGTATTCACCACAAGTGTAGCTGCCTTCCATCACTGTATAATGGTATTATAGTTTATTGACTGTATTCCTTATGCTGTACCTTTTATCCCCATATCCAAGCTATTACAATGTTATTGACCATATTACTCATGCTTCGTCTTTTATCCCTGTTATCCAAATCATAACTGGAAGCCTGGATCTCCCACTCCTCTTAGCCTATTCTGCCCATCCTCTACCTCCTTCCCCTCTGGCAATCACCTGTTTGTTCTCTGTATTTATGGATCTGTTTCTGTTTTTTGTTTATCTGTTTATTCATTTGTTTTGTTTTTTAGATTCCACATGTAAGTGAAATAATTTAGCCACTTATCTTTCTGTCTGATTTATTTCACTAGGCCCATCCATATTGTTGCAAATGGTAAGATCTCATTCTTTTTAGGGCTGAGTAATGTCTCTGCCATTTGTTGTCTTCCTGGTTATTTCTTTTTAATACTGCCCTCTTTTTTTAAGATTTTATTTATTTTTCAGAGAGAGAGAGAGAGAAAGAGAGAGCATAACCACAAGTAGGGGGAGTGGCAGACAGAAGAGGTCTGCCTGCTGAGCAAGGAGACTTGTGTGGGACTTGATCTGAAGACCCTGAGATCATGACCTTAGGCAAAGGCAGACACTCAACCAATGTGCCACCCAGGTGTCCCTAATACTACCCTCTTAATATTGTGTGGACACCCTGAGATTACCAGATATCATGGGTCAACCATTGTCTTAGCTTGGGTTCCTCACAGGAACCCAAACAGATGTTAAGGTAAGAGTTTACCAGAGGAGGATTTATTCAGGGGAAGTAATGCTAGAGAACAGGAGTGAAAACAGGAAAAAAGACACAAAGAAAGAGACCATTCAACCCGTGGTTTGAACAGATCACCACTGTGGGCAACTCAGCTCACTCTTGTTGAGCTTCCTTTGGAAATTGTGTCAAATGTGCCTTAGAATTGTCCGCACAAAGGATGGGAGTGGGGAGCATTTACCACAGGATCCATACCCTAAATTGTCCAGGTTGCCCCTTGGGTGTTGCTTTCTTGTGCTTCCAAGTAGTGCAGGAGTAAGCACCAAGTGGTTTCTGCAGCTGACACATTCTGTGGTAGCACAGGAGCCCTGGCACAGGGAGCAAGATATGAATGGTTCAAGAGAAGTGGCTCTCCTTTACATAGTTGACCCAGGCAGCAAAGTCTGAAGGAAAGGTGGGCTGAGAGGATACGAGATGAGACACAGGAAATGCTCAATATGGATCTAACAGGAGAGGTAGTAGGAAAAAAACAAATAAACAAACAAACTTTTGTGGAGTAAAGAGGGGCAGAGAACATGAATGCACCCATGGGAGGTAAAATTAGGATGGTACAACTGGAAACCCTAATGGACCATCTGGAAGAGAAAACTGTGAAAAATTACCTGGGAGTTAGAGGACATAAGACAAAGGCATGGAAAAGAGATGGGGAAATATGGAGTTTGTCAGAACTGAGAGAAGAATCTTAATACCCAACAGAGAAAGGAAGAACAAAAGCTCATTGCAAAGGGCCCAAATCAGTGTGGTTTTAGAAGTATCAGTAAAAACACCAACAGTAGAAAATTCTGGGAAAAATTATTTTCAACCAAATTATTTCTAATCATTTTTTCCTCCAAATTCCTGATAAACACAATAGTAGATAGTTTACAACATGTGTGTCTCAAAAAATCATCTGCCAACTGCCCTTTCATAGAAAACTGCTGGAGGATGTGCTCCACCAAAACAAGGGACTAAACCAAGAAACCAGAAGACAGCAGACCCAGAAAAGGGGAAACAACTTGAGAGAGAGTTTAAGGGGATCTGAGGATGACAAAGTGACTCCAGGATGACAGTTCTACTCCAACATACCAGAACAATCAGTCCCAACAGAAATAGATCTGAGAGGTCTCAGAGAGATGTTGTCAGGAAAATGGAATTGGTGGAACACTTTTTACTTCCCTGTGATTTAGACCAAATGTTGGCACCTTTTTTTTTTTTTTTAAAGGGCCAGATGGTGAATATTTTGTGCTGGACTTTGCAAGAGTCTGTTGCAACCATTCAACTCAGCCATTATAGGGAGAAAACAGACCTGGGGAAAACATAAATCCAGGGGGTGGATGTGTTGCAGTACAACTTTATTTACAAAAAGGAGAAAACAGGTCAGTTTTCATCCATAGTCCAATTTACTGAGTCCCATTTTGGAAAATAAGGGTGGAGTCAGGGTATGAATTAGTGATGATTTCATAGGAACCTAGGCATATAAAAAGCCAAGTTAATTGTTAGCTTCATGGCAGACAAATTTTTGAAAAACATACTCCAGAATAACAAAATAATGGTGCATATTTGGTGCTCATCTATGAACTATCTTTATGTAAGTACAATGATGTAAACACTGAATACTTACATACATGAATTTATAATATAACTGTATGGGGACCATGAATGGATTGAAATTATGCATGGGATGGGTGTGCATAAGAGAAGGAGGCAAACTCTTGGCTGCTATGGGAGGAAGCTTAGGTGATGCTTAGAATGGGGAAGCATATAATTTAAATCCATGGCAGGGCACCTTAATAACAACTAGCTAAGGGTTGTAAGAGATGAGATCTAGGAATAGGATTTTGGAGGAGTGTCTGGGGACCTGAAGAGATTGCCCAAACTCTCTGAACCTCTCTTTATGGCCTGGCAAGAGCCTTCCTTCCCCAGAACAGCCCTCCTTGGGGCTGCTCAGTGCACCCCTAAATCGGAGACCTAACATGGGAGTACAGACAAAATTGGATATGTGGCCAGGGTGTCCCCCTGCCTATGGGCAGGGCAGCTCACAGTGGGAGTGGATTTGGGGTGGGAAGAGGAGTAGGTGTTCCTAGACTGGCGATAATAGGATGGCTTCCTTAACAATGCCACATTCCAGCATGAAACTCCTAAGGTTACAACTGTAGGATATTTGCAGGTGTATTTTTCAATGCAGGAGGATAGAATGCTTTTTACTTAACAGTTTATTTTATTGATTTATAACTTTTTTTCCAGATCTGAGGTAGGTGAACTCTTCCCCCAGGTCCCACTATGACGGCACACCTGGCTGCTCTGCCCAGTATGGAGAGCCAAAGCAGGCCACCAGAAGGAAAGAAGTTGACAGGAGAAAAAGGCGGAGGAAATTCAACCCACAGCATAGGTACTTGGCCTATGTGCCGTCTGACTTAGGACCGATGTCCACCCGGAGGTGTCAGTGGCCCTCTTTCTGTCTAGGTCTCATCCAAGGTTGCTATGAGAAGTCAGTGCTAATTCAGGAACAGAGACTTGGAGAGGGCAAGGTGGCCGTGGGGGGTTCTGGCACAAGCACATCGTGATGCCAAGTCTATCAAACAACACTGGACTTCGGGTTGGCTGGTGTCAGGTTCTAGACCAAAACTGGTATGATCTGGGGGTGCTGCAGGTATGAGTCCATGGGCATACTGGAGCTGGGGCCAGCAGTGCTGGGGAAGGGGCTGCGGATGTACTGTGGGTCTGAGTGAGCTCAGAGGCTGGCCACTCACTCTGAGGTTTCCCCTTCTCAATGTAAAGAGGTCACAGCTCCACTTTAGGGGGTTCTGTGAGTTAAGCCTGGACATACATCTCTTTTATTCTGTACTGAAATCCTGTGCAGTACTCTGTCTCACTTTACATGTAAGGAAACTCAGTTTCAAAGAGTAGTGTGCTCAGGGCCACATGAGCTGCTCCATCTCTAGGATCATGCCTCACAGTCTTCAGAAGTTCTCTGAACCTCATGGCCTCTCTTCATATCATTGCATAGAGCCAGTTTCCACCTAGGTGCTAAATCTCTGGACAGGAGCTATAAAGCACACTGAAACCTTTGGAGGAAGACAGAGTACTCAAAAAAGAGAAAAAAGAAAGAGTTTTTGTTTGTACTTTATGTCTTTGATTTGGGTTTCATTAACCTCTTTGGTAGTCAGAACATCATGACTTTGGTAGTGACTTGGGTAATCTTTATAATACAGCTTTGCTCAGAACCTCAAAGAACTCATTTACACTTTCTGGATATGTTATTGTTAGAAATCTTTAATAGACTGATGCCCAGTACTACTGGGGGAAATCGAACTACAGAAATGTCAAGTCTCTTACCAAGATTTAAGTAGCCATCAGGGAAGCAAACAAACCGAGTATGATCTCTTACTGTGTGCCTGGTCATGTGGGGGCTGCTCTGTGAAAGACTCACAGGATGGCCACTTTCCTCAACAAGCAATGTGTGCTCTCCTAGCTGGAGTGGGTCAATCTACAGCCTCCTGCCAAAGCATAATTATTGAGGACAGAAGCAATATTCAGGGACAAGAGCCTTGTTCAAGACGACCCAGAGTAGGGATGGAACCTGCACTCAGAGCCAAGTTCATGTCTCCTGTTATGCACTAAGCATCACTTTTGCAATCCGTCAAAGGAGACAATCCCACCTGGCTCTGAGCATACTGAGATATTTGCAGGTGGTTCTGCCAAAGTGCTTCTCACTGTGTAGGACCAATGCCCTGCAGGGTGGTCTTCCTCTATTCCCCATATAATAATAAAAGAATAGACACTCTTGGGTGTGGACATTGTCAATGTAACCCTAGAACAAGGCTGAGAAAAACACATGGTAATCATTGTGCAGTGAGGACCACTGTGGCTTGATCTCCTACCATGACAATCATTTCTATATCTTCACTGTCCAATATGGTAGCCACCAGCCACATGTGGTTATGAGCACATGTGTCAAGAGCACTTGACATGTGGCTCTGGGAACAGAGAGACTGACTTCCATTTAATTTCATTTTAATTAATTCACATTAAACTTAAATAATCTCACCTGAGTAGTGACTACCCAAGCGGACCATGCAGAGCTGGACCATAGTGTATGAATAAAGAGGGCTTATCTATGTTCAATTTCACTCTTCCTGGGATACTCTCTGTGCATCCTAGATCCCATTCCCAGGCCCTCTGGAAAGCCTCCACCAGAGTCTGGTTCTGCAGGTGGCAGCAGAGTTAGTACAGCCCCAGCTATGGGCTCAAACAATTACTGACTAATTAGAAGAATGAGCTGAGCTACAAGGGCAGGGGGAGCACCTGGGTGTGTCATTTTTGCTTTTGCTCTGATCAAAGGAAGGAAGGTGTGAAAAATTCATGGAGAGTGTAAAGTGCTGGGGAAATACTAGTTACTCTGTCAAATTGTAATTATCACAGTGGCCTACTTTTGCATCTTCCCCCTTTGTGTCTTGTGTGATTTTCACATCCCTTTGGCGGGGTCTATTTCAAGTTTACAGAATTGAAAACAGACTTAAAATTTGAGGGACTTACCTAAGACACATGACAGTGAATGCAGGGCTCAGTGGAGCCCAGGTCTTGATCCTCTGAGCCCCTTTGGCTGCTAGATAGGTAGGGGACATAGTGTCCTTAATGTCTGTCCTGACCTCCTATTTCTCTATCCAAAGGAAGTTGTTCTCTTTCCAGGTGGGAGGGGCCAGGAGCTTCCCTCAACTTTGGCTATGAATGAATCCTCTTGTCTGGGCATAGCACACCCAGAACTGGCTTTGCTCTGGGGACAATCACCTGCCCTTTCTGCCCCTGAGCTGAGTGTTGCTGGGCTGGCTACATAGCTTCCAGGTCCTCTTGTCAGTCCCCTTCTCCCCAGTGGCTGGCACTATGACTCAGCTCATTGCCTGGGTGGGGAAAAAACAGGCTCTAAGGAAAGCAGAATTAGTTGTTTTGGAATCTGAATCAAGCATATCTGTACCCCAGTGAGTTCCCTGGTCCGAATGCACCCTTGACTTGGTTCTACAAAGATGAGCAAAGCCCCTGGTGGGATTTACAACCTGAACACTGCAGGTATGAACTCCATCTGCCAAGATCCATGTGCTGGTTGTGCAAGCCCCTCCCCACCTTCTCCAACACAGTCAGATTCCCCTGCAATTCCCATGGTGTGAGACCAGAGTAGGGGCTCTCACAAAGAGACCCACGAAGCTGGGGGCTGGTTGTCCCCCCTGGGTTCTCTTTTCCCACTGGTGGGGCTAGAAGCTCAGGAGAGACCTCTCCACATGGTGCTGCACTGGCCTGGGGGAGAGGCAATGTAGTCAGTGTTGGCTACTTCCCTTACTCTTTCAGTCTTGGTCTCTGTGGTAAAGGGGGTGCTTTGGGCTCACCCCAGTGTTCTAGGATTGTCTCAGTGGTGTCTGTTATTGAATTATTGTTAGTTGTTCTTGTGAGGGAGAGCAAAATCAGAAACAACCTGTGTTGCACCATCTTGGTGACATCACTCCACCAAGTCTGACATTTTTCATTGTACTGGTAGGAGCTTCTTCCAAATTACATTTCATTAAACTCCAAAATCCATTCAAAAGCTCTGATACTGGTGAGGAGAGAAGAATGTGCCTCATGTTTAAGGGTCTGTATAGATTCCTCCTGTGCATGCCAAAACCCCAGAGCTGGGAGAAGATCTTGCTGAGGTAGAGAAAGCACCTCATTTTTAGTTGATGTGGTGTGCTGTTGCCTAGTGTTCATGATCAGGGACATACGTCTCTTGTCCTCCATGCCCCACCACTGCACTATCATCCTGCCCACCCAGGCTGACCTTTCACCTTTCTTAAGCTAGAGCCCTAAAGCACAGTCATGTTCTTTTAACTGTGGAGGTTCGATTGCCACCCCAGCAGCAATGGACTGCTTCTGGAATTCATGCTCTCTGGACACTCAATAGGACCACACTGCCATCTTGTTAGGTGTTCTTTTGCTTGGAAGTGCTTTTGCTTCTCTCTCTAGAAAATGTGTGTTCACACTTCTGGGTCTGAGTCAGATGCCATGGGACAGGAGGCTTAGACAGAATGCTTCCTAAGGGGAGAGTGGACTTGGCATCCCTCTGCAGCCAAATAGGGGGATTCTTACACAGGGATTCTCCCCCTTGCACAGGGGGATTCTCATACAGGGTCTAATTGTCCATACCAAGGGGATTACCAAGGGGTCCTGAGCTATTTAAAGAGGATATCTATGTGGGGTGGGTAGGGTAGGGTCTAAGTTGAGTGCCAGATCACAGAGGCCACCAGTTTTGCTGGATGAACCAGGGCCTATGCTGGCTGCTGCTGAAGAGAGAACCCTGATCCTTCCCCAGCTCCTGGGCACAGCCTGGGTCCTGCTTATTCCATCTAGCACATGTGCTCTCCTTGCGCCATAGGCTCCCTGGTGCTTGATCTAAAGATGAAGTACCCTCAAAGGGGCTGATCCTGCCCCATCCCTCTTCCTCTACCACCAAAGCCATGAACTTGCAGCTTGTGTCTTAGGTTGGGTTCAAGAGGAGGTAGTTTATTTGGGAGGTAAGGGAATAATGGCAGGGGAGGTGGGGGAAGCAGGAGGAAAGGCAGCCAATGAGAAGGTGTTGATAAACCATTTACCATGATGGTGCATGGATCTTTTTTTTTTAATTTATTAAATTTATTTATTTTTTTAAATAAACATATAATATATTTTTATCCCCAGGGGTACAGGTCTCTTAATCACACAGGGATGCTGCAAAAGGGGTAAATTCCACTGTTCCTTGAAAAGCTCCCACTAGAGGATGTTATGGGTTAAATTGTGTTCCCCCAAAAGATTTGTTGACGTCCTAACCAGTATCTGTGAATGGGTCTTTGCAGATGTAATTGAGTTAAGGTGAGGTCATTAGGGTGGGCTCTAATTCAATATGATTAACGTTCTTATAGAAAGGGGTGAGAGAGGGGCGCCTGGGTGGCGCCTGGGTTGAGTCTCTGCCTTCTGCTCAGGTCATGGTCTCGGGGTCCTGGGATAGAGCCCTGCATTGGGCTCTCTGTTCAGCAGGGAGCCTGCTTCCCTTCCTCTCTCTCTGCCTGCCTCTCTGCCTACTTGTGATCTCTATCTGTCAAATAAATAAATAAAATCTTTGGAAAAAAAAAAAAAGAAAGAAAGAAAGAAAAGGGTGAGAGACCCAGAGACCTAGACATGAAGGGGAGGAATGCAGAGCAGAGACTGGAGTGCTAGGTCCACCAGGCAAGGCAACCCTGGGCTTCCGAAAACTGCAAGACATGAGGCAGAACCACCTGTAGAGGCTTTGGAAGCCCAGCATCCAGAACTGTGAAAGAATAAATTTCTGTTTCCTTAAACTACCCATTTTGGGCATTTGTTATGGCATCCCCAGGAAAGCAAAGTGGAGGGTGTGACCTGGGCTGTTTGTCCATGTCCCATCTTTGTACTCCTGTAGTGGAGTTTCAGTGCATATTTTGTTGTTTCCATTTTAAGAGAAGGAAATCTGAGAGCTGGTGCATGAGACACAGGGCCGTGTCTGATAGGTCCAGAACCCTGGGGTGGGGCAGTGGAGCCCTGCTTGCTCCTGGTGGTCCTCCTCGGTACATAGTGAGTCCCACAGGAAGGAAGACACACCTTTCCCTTGTGTGTGGCCCTGCTAGAGTCCCAGGCTGTGTGGCTGCCTGGAAAGAATGCCTCTTCCTCATTTGATGGGAAGCTACCACCTCGCTCTACCCCATCCTTCTAGTTGAGGACTAGCTATGGGTAACCCAGCTCAGCATAAACAGCTCCCCTGTCCTAGAGAAGGAGGTGGCTTGTCACTGCTCAGGTCAGTTCTCCCTGCCACGCTGGAGCCTGAGCTCTCCAAGGGCAAACAGGCGGCCTGCCTGGGGCAGGAGGGCACAGGACAAAGACTGGTCTCCATGCCTGCATACACTGTGGAAGAAGGTGTCCACCAAGAGCTAACCTATCTTCATTTATATATATTTTCCTTCCTTGTTCAAATAATAATTCCATGTTCACTCTCTCTTTTCTTTTTGCTCATTTAGGTTCTAATACTCACTGTAAAATGTCCTTAAAGCAGAAACTTCTTCCTCTTTATTCCTCAGAGAAATCAGTCATGAATGACATTTGCCTTTTGCTGGTCTAGTCATCCCTTGTGTATATTTGGGGGAATAGGGTTTCTTCTACATCTTGACGCTTTCTCCTGTGTTTTGTTTTGTTTTGTTTTGTTTTGTTTAATTTCACAATTTCTTTGTCTCTTCTGTTTTTAAGGTCATAGGTAAACATTCACACAAACATTGGTAAAAACTCACAGCTTGGATCACAGAAGCAGCACAGTATAATCATGAAGCCCCTGGTCAGGTCACCATGCAGGACCCATGCCATAGGTTGGGGCCACTGTCCCATCCCCCTACTGGTCATGTGACCTTTAGAGGATCATGCACCTTCTCTGTACCCCATTTTTTCATCTGAGGATGGAAATAAAATTTGTACCCACATTGTTCTAAACATTGAATGGGAGAATATGTACCAGGGATTCACAACAGTGTCCGGTATTGGTAGATTCAATAAATGTCACCTACAAGAGATGGAGAAATGATTAGATATGGCCAGCATTATGCATACACTCACTCACATGTGACATGGGGAGGTATAAACACTACACAGATCTTTGTCCACTCACAGCCAACATTACCACGTTGACCAAGTTCAACAAGACTGTCTCAAAACAATTTTATTATAAAACAATTCAGCTGAGTAATTTTAAACATCTTATTGGCTTTATTGAATGATATATGAATCAGGCCACATACAATTCAGCCAATGGAAAGGAACTCATAGGAGTTGTGAAAAATAAAAAGTTTTTATAAGCAGAAGGGAGTGAGAACAGGAGGTTACACTGAAGGGGAAAAAAAAAAAAAAAGTGAGGCATGCTACTTTCCTCTAGCGGATGGCAGAGGTCTGCCAGGCAGATTACCTTGCTAGTGCTGACCAGGTGATTCCTGACGGACTAATTTAAAATTCCATTTTTGAGAGACCCTAAACTGTAAGTAAATTAGGTCTCACCTTGGTGATGTGGGACTTAGCATAAGGAACTCCATTTGGGGCCTATTGTGTTGTTTTTAACAAATTAATAAACTTTACATATCCAACTGAGAACAACAGGCACGCATTGGAAAAACCCCTCCTTGAAAACACTGCCCTGCCCCAAGCAGTCAGGAGGAGCAGAGGGCACTGAATGAGGCTGGGTCCCTCAGGATCCTGGGGGCAATTACGGGCTCTACACCTGTCAGCTCTGGGACCTCAAACAAGTTACTTCGTTTTTCTCTCCTTTCGCATTCTCAGCTTTAAAATGGGGTTAATAATGATTCCTGCCTGAGAAAATGAAGTGAGACATTTGCAACAAGCAAACATCCCATGTTTCTTTTCTGGGTCTTAGGACAGGATGCCTTCAGGGATGCCAGTAACCTGCACCCCCACAAGACCCGGCCCGCTTGCCTGATTACCTGATCTCACAGTTAAGGCTGCCCCTGCTCTCCTTGCCTCCTTTCTCTTTCCCTATCTCTCCCACCCTTACCTGTGAATCCATGAAAATGGGGCTGCATCCTGGGCTCCGGAAGGCCCTAGAGAAGGTCTCTGCACACAGACATTAGGCCATTCTGGCTTGGGAGATCTGCTCCCCTGTTCTGCTCCTAGGAGCCTCTAGTTCTGTTCTCCACAGACACCAGCTGGCTGGGGGCTTCTGCCAGGGAGAAGGGGCCTCTCTCTCCTAGCTGCACACATCTGCTGGCCCCAGCACTTCTCCTGAAAGCCAATTAGCAAGCCTTTCCCAACAGGGTTATTCTGGCAGCATATAGATATACAGCACCTGTTTGAAATATCTGTTAATTCATCTTTGCTTCAGGGCCCTCTAAGTCCAGATCTTATTTGCTTAGTGCCATCAGCAGAATGTTTGGGAGGTGATTAGGTCATGAGGGTGAATCCCCTGTGAATGGGATTTACACTCTTATAAGAGAGGCTCCAGAAAATTCCCTTACCCTTTCCAACCAGTGAGGGCAGTAGAAACACAAGCCAGGAAGCAGGACCACCAGACACTGAATTTGATCTTTCCAGCTTGCACAACTGTGAGAAATAAGTTTCTGTTGTTTATGAGCACACCCCCAACCCCGTCTCTGGTAGTCTGTTATAGAAGCCCCAAAAGACCAAGACACTTAGCCCCTTCCTCAGCAGGGCAATGGGATTGTTGCTGACCTTTTGGACTATGTTACTGGACAGGGCCACGAGCATATTCTCAGAAAGGTGGGACAACATGGGAGAACACTCCAGAGGTGCCAAGGGCCAGCCCTTACATGGCTCAGTATGAGGAAGGGGGGAGGGATGGGACAGACGGACATGCCCACGGGACAGAAGGACATGGCCTGCGCTTATCACAGTAACACAGCTTTATGACAGCTGCCTTCCCCTCTCCCCAAATCAGTTACAACCTCCAGCCAGCTCATCCCCTGTGTTAGGAAGAAGCCAGGAGGCTTCTTAGATGCCTGCTTTATTCTACAGTTTCCTTTACACAATATTCCGAGGTCCCTCCAATTTCACTGCTCCTAGACTGTTAGAACGAGAAGCCCTTGTTTTGTTCCCAGGAACGAGCTTCAAAAGAGAGTGTGGTTACTTCACAAGTCAAGACTTAGATCAAAGGATACTCAAAATAAAATTAATGATAATGTAATGATAGTAATAGTAATAATAACCACAATAATAATAATAATAGGCGGGATTGCTTCCCATATGCCAGGCACATCCTCTGAGCCTCCTGTGCTGATGCTAACCCATCTGGGCTTCACGTCTCCTATGAAGAGTTATTTCAGTCAATGTTTCCTCAAAAAAGGACATTCTTCTCCCTGAGTCTGCACACCTTTCCCAATTTACTTGTGTCTCTACTCAGAATACCTCTTATCAGAATACCTTACCTTATCTTATCAGAATACCTTCCTTTCTACCCTTAAACTAAACCCCTCCCCAAGATTCTCTGTCCTATTTACCCTCTGACTTGCTGGACTTTGGTGCACATATTTTTTATTTATCCAGAATGCCCCCACCTCCAGGACATAAGCTTTACCTGGGCAGTTACAGCCCCCCAGTGCCTAACCCAGCATGGCACATGGGGTGTGCTCAGTGAACAGCTATTACATGAATAAATCCCCATATTACAGATGAAGAAACTGAGGCACAGAGATGTCACCTAACTTGCACAAGGCTACACAGCAGAGCCAGGATGTGACTGTAGGCAGGTATCTGAGCCGACACTTTTTTTTTAAGTTTTTATTTTAACTCCAGGTAGTTAACATACAGTGTGATATTAGTTTCAGGTGTATAATGCAGCGATTCAAAAATCTATACATTACTCAGTGCTCATCACAATAGGTGATCTCCATCACCTATTTCCCCCATCCCCCACCTGTCTCTCCTCTGTCTCTCCATCCCCCACCTGTCTCTCCTCTGGTAACCAACAGTTCCTTCTCTATGCTTAGTCGTTCCTTGATTTGACTCTCATTTTTTCCCCTTTGTTTGTTTCTTTTGTTTCTTAATTTCATACATGAGTGAAATCATATGCTATTTGTCTTTTTCTGACTGACTTATTTCACTTAGCATAATATGCTCTAGCTCCATAGTTCCATGTCATTGCAAATGGCAAGATTTCATTCTTATTTTTTTTAAGATTTTATTTATTTATTTGACAGAGAGAGATCACAAGTAGGCAGAGAGGCAGGCAGAGAGAAAGGAGGAAGCAGGCTTCCTGCTGAGCAGAGAGCTCAACGCGGGGCTTAATTCCAGGACCCTGAGATCATGATCTGAGCCGAAGACAGAGGCTTTAACCCACTGAGCCACCCAGGCACCCCAAGATTTCATCCTTTTAATGGCTGAATAATATTCCATTATATAATGTAAATAATGCTACTATAAACATCAGAGTGCATGTATCCTTCTGAATTAGTGTTTTTGTAATCTTTTGGTATGACTGCTGGGTCATAGGCTAGCTCTATTTTTAACTTTTTGAGGAAATGCCATACTCAATGCATGAGTTTGTATTCCCACCAATAGTATGTAAGTGTTCTTTTTTCTCCCCATCCTTGTCAACACTTGTTATTTCTTGTGTTGTTGATTTCAGCCATTCTGAGAGGTGTGAGGTGATACCTCATTGTGGTTTTGATTTGCATCTCCCTGATAATGAGTGATAATGAGCATCTTTTCATGTGTTTATTGGCCATCTCTATGTCTTCTTTGGAAAAATGTTTGTTCATGTCTTCTGTCCATTTTTTAATTGGATTATTTGGTTTTTGGGTGTTGAGTTGTATAAGTCCTTTATATATTTTGAATATTAACCCTTTATCAGCTATGTCATTTGCAAATATCTTCTCCCATTCTGTAGTTTACCTTTAAATGTGTTGATTGTTTCTTTTGCTGTGTAGAAGGTTTTTATTTTGATGAGGTTCCAATAGTTATTTTTGCTTTTGTTTTTCTTGCCTCAGGGATAGGCCCACACTCTTACCCATGCATTGTTCCCAGCCTTTATGGGCTCATGGCTTGCAAAGACAGTCATCAAGTAGGAATCTGATTGGACTCATGTGCCAGGTCCAGTTTGTTCATTCCACACCTCGTATCTTCTCAGGCACAGAGGCCAAGGGAAGCTGTGTTGTCTGTCCATTTATGCTCACTTCTCCTGCCTAAATGCTTGTGTTTCTCCACTTCTCTACTTGAAATTTCCTCTACCTGCAATGGAGTCCCTATGCCCATGTACAAAGCAGATAGATTTTATGGCAAGGGGCAACCTCAGTTGATGACGGATGGGAGTCCTTGGATACATTAATACCATCTTCATGAGTTTGTATTCCCACCTTATTGAGACAATCCTAAGTTATGTTCCACATGGTCTATAGCTGCACCCCTCCCCCCGGTGGAATTGTGTCCCACTTGCTGATAGCAGTTACTGATTCATCAACAACCCCTTTCCCTTCTCACATCTCCATTCCTCACTTATATTCTGTGGGATTCTCTCCCTGGAAACCACCTGTACTTGCACCTCTTGGTGTGTCCTTTTGGAGAATCAAAATTAAGGCATTCATCCATGAAGAACATAATCTAGTTATGTTAAAATTGTGTATGACAATTTATCCCATAGACAGTTTGCCTTCAAATAACCAATTTTCATAGGTTCTGATGTATGTAAGGTCATTTCAGTTTCCTTTTCTATGCATTCCATTACCTTTAGTATCAGTGAGCTAAAATGTTCCTTAGATATGATCCAATTTAGTGGTGGTTGATAGTGTTTGCACCTCATGTCCCTTGAGGGTCTGATGAAAGCTACAGACTCATCCTCTCCCCTGAAAACTGCACACACATACACTATTATCTGCAATCTCAAGACATTCTTGGAATACCCAGATGAATACCTACATACACCTTTGTTCAAGTTCCCTAAATTCCAACTGCTCATTTCACAGGTGAGTGAACTCAAGAGGAACCTGCACACACCTCTCAGCTGGTAGGTTGCATGAAGCTTCCTGACTCCCTAGCTAGGCATCTTTTTACCACAATGCATCTCTATCTGTATTCTTATTTGTTGTGGTCTTAAAATACAATGAAATATAGGAGCATGAGACAGTGTAATCATCATCAATATAAATATCAATTTATTAATATTATTGATCATGAGGGGAAAAAAAAAATTGTTCCCAGCTCAGCTTCTTTGTTCAGTATGCATTTGCAGCTCCAAAGCAGGATTTTGCATCTTGACAATGCTACCTGAAAGGCTCCATTATCTTATTATTAGAGTCACGCCCACATTCACTTGCCTTCCTCCCCCAATTAATCTGACAGAGCCTGTTCTTTACCAAGTCTTGCTCAATTATCCAGCCCTCTGCTCTATTCAGATACCTTTCAGGCTGTTTTTCCTTCTAACCCTCTATCCACCCTCTACATTTTCTGTTCTTCTGGGGCCATCCTTTTCTAATGCAAAGTTGCAAAGTCAGTTTGTCTCTGTTATTCATAGCTCAGCCTCCTGGCACATGTCCAGCTTTCAGAATAGTTTTTCTTTGTGGTGGTAAAGGTTTAAATTTGGATTTCGAAAAAGCTCCCTTGGGGGAAAAAAATGTTTGGGGAATGCCTGAGTGGCTCAGTGGGTTAAAGCCTCTGCCTTCAGCTCAGATTGTGATCTCAGGGTCCTGGAATAAAGCCTGGCATCTGGCTCTCTGCTCAGCTGGGAGGCTGCATCCTCCTCTCTCTTTGCCTGCCTCTCTGCCTACTTGTGATCTCTGTCTGTCAAATAAATAAATAAATAATAAAATCTTTAAAAAAAAATGTTTAAAGTGTCTCTGAGAATATTTTTATTTGAATGAGTTTGTCCTCCAGGCATCCAAGTCAGGCCTCAGATTCTTTCAAAATTTATTTTTAAAGTAAAGAAAATTTGGGGTGTCTGCATGGCTTAAGCAGTTAAACATCTCCTTTGGCATAGCTCATGATCTCAGGGTCCTGGGATCAAGCCCCCCGTCAGGTTCCCTGCTTAGTAGGGACCTGCTTCACCGTCTTCCTCTTCCTCTTCCCCCTGTTCATACTATCTGCTTCAAATAAGTAAAATCTAAAAAATAAATAAATATATATATATATATATATATATATTTTAAAATCACTGCATTATTTATCTAGTGATGTCATTGTTACTCATTGTTCTTTCCTTTTTTGGTTATTTCTCTTTCTCTGTTGATGTGTATAAAGATGTATTATTCTTCGTTGAGTAACAGGTATATGACATGCAATGATTAAATATTCTACAAAGCAACCTGATAAAGCAGATGAAGATGGTTATACCATCACATTGATTAACACCAAACTCATTTCCATAGGAGCTGAGGCAAGAAGATGAGAATAGAAGGTTATAGATAGAAATGGTCTCTCCATGTTGGGAACATTTGGTTGTGAGCTCCTTGTTTAACACAAGGTTGTTGACTCCTGCTTAACACAAGGATGTAGCTGACTGTAACTCTGACCTCCAGAGCTAGATCCAAGTTCATGGAGTCTGGGAGTTGAAGTCCTGCTATTTCTTGGATCCTTGCATTTTCTAGAACCCATTTGCCAGGTGGCTAGTCAATCAGCCAATATTTGAACCCTTTTAGGTAGCTTTTGTCTTTTCTTTTAATAATTTTAATTTTTTTTAATAAAAAAAATATTTTTTATCCCCAGTGGTATAGGTCTGTGGTACAGGTTGCCAGGTTTACACACTTCACAGCACTCACCATAGCACATAACCTCCCCAATTTCCATAGCCCCAACCCTCTTCTCCCCACCCCGTCCCCCCAACAACCCTCAGTTTGTTTTGTGAGATTAAGAGTCACTTATGGTTTGTCTCCCTCCCAATCCCATCTTGTTTCATTTATTCTTCTCCTACCCACTTAAGCCCCCATGTTGCATCTCCACTTCCTCATATCGGGGAGATCATATGACAGTTGTCTTTCTCCGCTTGACTTATTTTGCTAAGCATGATACCCTCTAATTCCATCCATGTCATCGCAAATGGCAAGATTTCATTTCTTTTGATGGCTGCATAGTATTCCATTGTGTATATATACCACTTCTTCTTTATCCATTCATCTGTTGATGGACATCTAGGTTCTTTCCATAGTTTGACTATTATGGACATTGCTGCTATAAACATTCGGGTGAATGTGCCCCTTTGGATCACTACGTTTGTATCTTTAGGGTAAATACCAAGTAGTGCTATTGCTGGGTCATAGGGTAGTTCTATTTTCAACATTTCGAGGAACCTCCATGTTGTTTTCCAGAGTGGTTGCACCAGCTTGCATTCCCACCAACAGTGTAGGAGGGTTCCCCTTTCTCCACATCCTCGCCAGCATCTGTCATTTCCTGACTTGTTAATTTTAGCCATTCTGACTGGTGTGAAGTGATATCTCATTGTGGTTTTGATATGTATTTCCCTGATGTCAAGTGATATGTAGCACTATTTCATGTGTCTGTTGGCCATCTGGATGTCTTTGCAGAAATGTCTGTTCATGTCCTCTGCCCATTTCTTGATTGGATTATTTGTTCTTTGGGTGTTGAGTTTGCTAAGTTCTTTATAGATTTTGGACATTATCCCTTTATCTGATATGTTGTTTGCAAATATCTTCTCCCATTCTGTCAGTTGTCTTTTTGTTTTGTTAACTGTTTCCTTTGCTGTGCAAAAGCATTTTATCTTGATAAAATCCCAATAGTTCATTTTTGCCCTTGCTTCCCTTGCCTTTGGCGATGTTCCGAGGAAGATGTTGCTGTGGCTAGGTTCGAAGAGATTGCTGCGTGTGTTCTCCTCAAGGACCTTGATGGATTCCATTCTCACATTGAGGTCCTTCATCCATTTTGAGTCTATTTTCATGTGTGGTGTAAGGAAATGGTCCAATTTCATTTTTCTGCAAGGGGCTGTCCAATTTTCCCAACACCATTTATTGAAGAGGCTGTCTTTTTTCCATTGGACATTCTTTCCTGCTTTGTCGAAGATTAGTTGACCATAGAGTTGAGGGTCTATTTCTGAGCTCTCTATTCTGCTCCATTGATCTATGTCTGTTTTTGTGCCGGTACTATGCTGTCTTGATTATGACGGCTTTGTAATAGAGCTTGAAGTCCAGAATTGTGATGCCACCAACTTTGGATTTCTTTTTCAATATTCCTTTGGCTATTCAAGGTCTTTTCTGGTTCCATACAAATTTTAGGATTATTTGTTCCATTTCTTTGAAAAAGATGGAGGGTACTTTGATAGGAATTGCATTAAATGTGTAGATTGCTTTAGGTAGCATAGACATTTTCACAATATTTATTCTTCCAATCCCGGAGCATGGAACATTTTTCCATTTCTTTGTGTCTTCCTCAATTTCTTTCATGAGTACTTTATAGTTTTCTGTATATAGATTATTAGCCTCTTTAGCTAGGTTTATTCCTAGGTATCTTGTGCTTTTGGGTGCAATTGAAAATGGGATGGACTCCTTATTTCTCTTTCTTTTGTCTTGTTGGTGTAGAGAACTGCAACTGATTTCTGTGCATTTGTTTTACATCCTGACACTTTACTGAATTCCTGTACAAGTTTTAGCAGTTTTGGAGTGGAGTCTTTTGGGTTTTCCACATATAGTATCATATCATCTGCAAACAGTGTTAGTTTGGCTTCTTCTTTGCCGATTTGGATGCCTTTAATTTCCTTCTGTTGTCTGATTGCTGAGGCTAGGACTTCTAGTACTATGTTGAATAGCAGTGGTGATAATGGACATCCCTGCCGTGTTTCTGACCTTAGCAGAAAAGCTTTCAGTTTTTCTCCATTGAGAATGATATTTGAGGTGAGTTTTTCATAGATGGCTTTGACGATATTGAGGTAAGTGGCCTCTATCCCCACACTTTGAAGAGTTTTGATAAGGAAGGGATGCTGTACTTTGTCAAATGCTTTTTCAGCATTTATTGAGAGTATCATATGGTTCTTGTTCTTTCTTTTATTAATGTATTGTATCACATTGATTGATTTGTGGATGTTGAACCAACCTTACAGCCCTGGCATAAATGCCATTTGGTCGTGGTGAATGATCCTTTTAATGTACTGTTGAATCCTATTGGCTAGTATTTTGGTGAGAATTTTTGCATCTGTGTTCATCAAGGATATTGGTCTGTAGTTCTCTTTTTTGATGGGATCCTTATCTGGTTTTGGGATCAAGGTGATGCTGGCCTCATAAAATGAGTTTGGAAGTTTCCCTTCCATTTCTATTTTTTTGAATAGTTTCTGGAGAGTAGGAATCAGTTCTTCTTTAAATGTTTGGTAGAATTCTCCCGGGAAGCCGTCTGG
>NC_081563.1:91971954-91998718 GCF_022355385.1 Mustela nigripes | reverse complement strand
TAGATATATCTAGATAGATATATCTATCTAGATATATCTAGATAGATATATCTAGGTTTATCTATCTATAATCTATCCATCCATCTATCTATCTATAATCTATCCATCCATCTATCTATCATCTCTTGTCTATCTAGTGAAGCCTATTGAAAATTAAATCTTACCCCACTTTTATTTGTCAGTGATGAACTGAAGAAATCCTAGGAGAGAACCATTTTTCCAAAGTTATAGCTGATCTAGGATTAATGTCAACTGAGACTACCTGTCCTAGTCCTAAAGTTGCATTCAGTCTACTCTAGAGGATACACCACTACTTACAGACAGGATAACTTCTGGTTTGGGTGATTTTGTTGCCTTCGATAGTCTTCTTCAAATATTTTCAGCATTACTTCTTACTCCAACTAGTTAACAGTCCCCCAAAGCTTCCAACTGACTTGGGGAAGGTGCAGGCTCAGGCTGGCAGCATGCCTTGCCATCCTGCCCTGGGGTCCTCCCATGCAGCTGTGGATGACAGCCACTTGTCCCTCACCACAGAAAGTGCTGAGGAGTGTTCCACTTAGGATGGCTGCATAGCAATTACCCTAAAACACAGTAAATTAACATAACCACATTTCTTTTGCTCAAGAACCTGCCACTTAGCAGGGCTCAGTGGAGCCATTTCTGCTCCCCTTGCCTTAGTTAGAATGGTAAGAGGCTAGGGGACCTCACGTGTGTGTCTTGTAATTGGTGTTGGGTGTTGGCTGGGACCTCAGCTGGGGATGTCTTCTAGAATACCTGCACATGGTCTCCTCATGCTTGGGTTTCCACAAGCATGATGGTTGGGTCCCAAGGGGTACAGAAAGAGAGAGAGAGAGAGCCCCTACAAGTAAGCCAGGAAGAAGCTGTATCACTCTTTATGAGCTAACCTCAGAAGTCATACAGTGCCATATCCACCACATTATGCAGGGAAAGGACAAGGACATCACCACCTTGTGGGGAATGGCAAAGGTCTGGAAGAGCAAGTGGACCCAGACATTTGCTATGGTTACTTTTGGAAACTACAACCTACCATAGAGGAGTTAATGCATCATGGTGTAACCCTCAATGGATGGGAGCAAAAATGATGGGAAAACACTCATCCTTTCTTCTCTTGGAAGCACAGTCCTGATGAAGAGACTGAGCAGAGTTGCCCGGCAGTAACTTACCACTGCATACTGTATCCTGATGTTGTTGTTCTGGCTGTTTCCTTTCTATGCCCAGTACTCCTGCCCCAAAATCCTGCATTCAAAGACTGTCTCTACCAATAACCTCTTCACAGATAAGACTCTGTCTCAGATACTTCTTCCTGGGGAGCACAAGCAAAGGCAGTTAGTACCAGTAGTGGACCTAGAGAACAGTATCAGGGTTAATGTCTGAGGCTATGTTGCCACCCAGGTGTCAATAGCATAGTTCATAGTTACAAGCTGTGATAACTTTGGCACAGATGGCATCAGTCAGCAAGGCCCTCACCTGTGGTTGTTTGACCTGTGGTACAGATCGAAGGTAAGCAGTGGGTATATTGGTTGGAGCAGATAAGCAGTTTGGGAATAATGCTAATGGTAACATTTGTGCAGTTGGGTTTTTGAAACTGTGTGCAAACCTTGGGGAAGATAAGCTCATATGTCCCAACTGTCAACTCCAGCCATGTGTGAAGGCCTGAGACCTCATCTCTTGCAGTTGCAGGCAAGATACCAAAAGATTTCTCCTATGTTTAAAAGTCTAGGTCTTTCCAGGAAAAGACAGAACTTGAATCCTGGGATGAGAACTTTTGTGTAAATAAGCCTACAAATCCTGACCTACAGATTCCCTGAATCCTTGCTGCCCTGTCAGAAGAGAACAGCCTCTCCTTGCTTTATGCTGGGGTAGGAGGATGTATGGACCTGGGGTTCTGGCCTGTGAGGAGGGCCTTTGAGCTCCTTGAAATCTGACCCAGGACAGCTCCCTGAATCACACTATGATGCCCACCGATGTGAAGTAGAGATGCTGGATCTGCCCTGGCACAGCAATGAGGGAGGGATGGAACAGCTCCGAGGCACCCAGAGGACACTCCCTTTGTCACAGCAATAGGGAGCCCCAAAGCAGGCACCGATACTTCTGGTGGTGGTGGTGGTCCTCAGAGGCTGATGTCAACATGGAGAGATGCCATGGGACCAGCAGGTAAGACTGTGGATGAAGTGGAGCTAGAGACAAGGAAGTGGTTGGTGGTCAAGCATATGCCAGACAAACCACCAGAGGCTCTGGCCTATAAGGACCAGCAGTGAGTGCTCACAGAGGCAGGAGTGAGCTAACAAACTCATTATTCCCCTGGTTGAAGGCAAGGTTCATGGAGCCCAGGTGGAGGTGGACACCAAGCTCTAGCTCATTTCCCTTGAGTCTGAGAGCTGTTGTCCCTAGTCCCTGAATGAAGAGTTGGGATGGTGGCTGGCAGAAACCAGCATCAATCCCCTGTCCTAAGGAGTAAGAGCCATGTGATAGAGAAAGGTGAAATTGAAATCCTAAAATTGCCCCAGGCTTTCCACCTGGTCCAAGATGATAAATCAGAATAAAAGCACACTCTAGCAGGAATTGCAAAGATTAGCAATAGAAAATCCAGATTAAAAGACAACATTACTAACTTGCATAAACAGGGTTTTAACATCTCAACTCATTTGTCCTCATGCATTTGAACACATGTTTGACATCATTGGCACTAGCATGAGCCAGTTTCATAGGCAGGGCAACTGAGTGAGTGCAGGAGTGTCTAAGAACCTTTTCTGAGCTCATACACCTGAGTAGTTTCAGCCTGGCTCTCATCCCATAACAGTAGTTCTCAGTCCTGATTAAAGAAGAAGGCCTGAATTGGGCCTGAAAGCTTTGGTTGATCTGACCTGTGGATTTGGGAGCAGCTGAGCCTGTCAGATCTTTGCTTTAGAGGAGGGTCCACACTGACACCCTTTTTCCCTATCAATCTTGTTGTGTCCTGTTGAGCTGCCATAAGGAGCCATGGAGGTAAGGGCAGAGCATGTCCAATGGTGAGCTTACTCTGCTCCTAGGAGCCTGAACTCTGCTTCCTGCAGGTTGGGGTCAGGTTCCCTGAGAATGTTTTCCCTGAGAACCTGAGGATCCAGGCAGATGGGACACAGCAGGTGCAGGAGAATGGGCTCTCAGGGACTATCCTGGGGAGAGTACCTTTGAGGGAAGAAGCTCTAGGCTGAGAGAGATGCTGACCTACAGAGCTGTGGTCCTACTGGGGAGCTGGGACTGTTATTAAAAATAACAGTCTCCAGGAAGGAAAAAAAAAATAGTGCCATGACAGTTACCTAGGATTCTCTGAAACCAGAAAACCCCATAGGATGGACCTTCAGAGCTGCAGTCCATGGAGGACATGGCTTCATTCAAGGAAGCCCAGGAGGCAGAATTCCTTCAGAGAGGGCTGTGGCCTGGATGGAGCATAGCTGCCCCTGCCATGCAGGCAGCTCCAAGAAGGCTTCTGCTGTAACCCTTCAGCAGTCAACACCCACCTTATGTCCTAAAGGGGGTATGGGAGACACCCAGCATCTAGGACTCCTGCCAGTCTCAGGGACCACTTTGGGGAGAGAAAACAGGCAGACTGGGCGCCTGGGTAGCTCAATGGATTAAGCCACTGAGTGGGTTAAGCCGAAGGCAGCGGCTCGGGTCATGATCTCAGGGTCCTGGGATCGAGTCCCGCATCGGGCTCTCTGCTCAGTGGGGAGCCTGCTTCCTCCTCCCTCTCTCTCTCTGCCTGCCTTTCCGTCTACTTGTGATTTCTCTCTGTCAAATAAATAAATAAAACCTTAAAAAAAAAAAAAAAAAAAACAGGCAGACCTTGGCTGCAACCCTTCTGTGACTCGTGGCAAGTTGACCCCTTTGATGTCCTTGAACTCACCTTCGGGCTTCTGGGATGCACTAGAAGCATGATGTATAATGGAGACTGTGGTCTATATTACTGCTCCATAAATAGTAACTATGTATTATTAATTGTTTCATAACCATAGGTCATATATAAAGCCATTAGGTGAGGGACAAGGATCCTGGGGCAGCTTCCTCATTTTCCACAGTAGATGGGAAAAGTGTAGCTTGGGGCCTATTTGTGTACTGTGCTGAAATGTGGCTGAGAGGAGGGCTGTCCCAGTTCCCCTGTGTAGGACTTTTCTGGGGACCAAGAATACACACATGCATTCCCTCACACACATTCTTTTCTTCTCTTTTTATTTTTACTTTCATGCACTCTGTCAAAACTGGTAAAGGAAAATACGTTTTAAATACCTTGACTGTTTGAGATGTTCCAGAGTGCGTTTTGGAAGTGGTATAGGTGTTCCCTTTTCACCAGCACCCTTCCCAAGTCTGAGAAGTGGGAACTATATCTGTGACTGTGGCTACACTGGGGACTTAGTGGCAGGCAGCCCTGAGAATCCTGATGAGCCCATGTGGGGCGCTATGGCTCACCATGGCAGACCCGTATCCTGTTCCCAGAGAACATGCTTCCCTCCAATTTTTCTTTGTCTTCCTCTCTCTTTGCCCCTCCCTCCTTCTTTCCTCCCTTCAATCTCACTGCAAACTGCCTTACCTGTTATGGTGGGGAGGGGTCTACTAGACCTTCACACTCACCATTGAGAAGGCTAGTACCTGTGGCCTTCCACCTGGGTCTCCATCTGTGTGGGGTCTGGGACAGCCCAGAAGTTCCAGTGGGATTAGTAAGCCTGGAACAACTCTCAGACAATGGTAGTGGGGAGAGCATGGGATAGTTTGGAGACATGTTCCTCACTACCACCTGGGGTTCCCGTGGCTTTGAGCCTAGTTGCCCACAGTGATGACCCAGCTGGGTGAGCACATACCCTTTATCAGCCATCTTCCCCACTCCAATACATGTGCTTCTTGGAAGCATCTTCCAAAAAGCTGCCATTCCTCACGTTCTTAATGTGGGATGTCCAGACCAAGGCAGGTGAGTTTGGGACAAACTGATGCATCCATATCAGCCTTACTTTAGAGGAGGCTAATCTGTAGGAAGAGATAAGATAGCACAAACTTATTTCTAATGTAAAACAAAAACATAATTTAAAATAACAGTCTCCAGGGAGAGAAAAAAATAATAATAATTCCATGACTGTTACCTAGGATTCTCTGAAACCAGAAAACCTCATAGGCTGACTGAGTCGCACTGACATGTAATAATGTCTCCCTGATAAACAACATCATCTTCAAGATAATTTCATGTCTTTTAATGAATTGGGTCCTTATTAAAGCTAGAATAAGTAGGCAGACTTTATTGAGCCTATTTCACAGATGAAAAAACAGTGGACCAAGTGACCATCATCCCACTCCATTGACACATGGGGTCTCATTCAAAGCCATCCCCTCCAAGAAAACCTTTTCTTCCCTCCAGACAAACCCTTCCCCAAACCTCTTCAGCTTTGTTGGCATATACTATTTAGGTGTTTTATTTCTTTCTTTTCTTTTTTTTCCCCCCATTATGAACACATGTGATTCAAGAATTTCTTGCAGGAATGTTCCTTACCCAATAGCTGCAGGGGCTTATCTTCACACCCACATTTTGTGGAGTGTGTTTGAAGGTGTTTGAAGGCTCCTGTGTCTCCTTTGCCTGGCCTGCTTCCCCATCTTGGGTAGCCCCAAGCCCACCAGTTATTTTGCATCCCATCCTCACCATCCTTCCTCCACCTTACCCCTCTCTGCAGACCCTCCTTTCCTTTTATTCTCAAAGCAACACCAACACAATTCAGAAATATGTGGCAGATATGTAGGGTAATGATGCTCAGTTGGACCACAGGCAGAACAGGAAAATAATAAAAAGTGAATACTGCATAACCATTATTTAAAATTCTTTAACCCCACAAGCTATGGGAGAATTTCCCAGACATGCCGTCAAGAACTCAAAGTGGCTGCTTTCACAGTGGGACTCTACTCTGTTCTCCATAGCCCTCATCTACCTCTCATAGACTTTCTTCTCCAGTTGCTTGTAGACAGTTTCCCAAATCACTACAATGGTATTTCTCAAAGCATATCACCTCCTTGCATGTCTGCGTCCTCTCCTCCCTAGCCTGAGTCCACATAGGCTTTCCCTTGCAGCGCCATTCTTTGTGGGGCTCTCTAAGTGAAATGAAAGCCTCTCTCAGTAGAAGGAGCCCTGTATTCATTCCTCCCAACAGCTTCTCAGCAACACCTTGGTCCCTCCTGTGCCCATCTACCACATCATCAGGTGCAGGTCTGAACCACAGTATTCTCTTTTGCTTGTACCTATGCTTTCCTGTAGTCACATACCTAGGTTAAGATTATTGGCTCTAAGCTTAGATTACTAGGTGTGAGGTGCCCCCATGGCTCAGGTCCTGATGACTTTCCTTGCAAGACAGTGAGCTCTGGAGGGAACACAATATTTTCTCTGGGACCTTTGCATGCTCAGCTGACCTTGGGGCCCATGGTAGGTGCTAAGCGACAGTGCCTATTAACTTAGACCTGAGCAGGGAGCTGCATCTCCTGAAACCCCACATTATTTCTCCATAGGCCACCAGTTACTACTCTCCACACTTTGGAAATAACAGCTCGGAACTTGATTGTTGCAATGATCTTTAGAAATGAAAAATTCTGAAGTGTAGCTCTTCTCTGCTCCCTTCACCTAGGGAAGGGGTGCTCACTGTACAGCCAGGAGTTCACTCAAAACAAATAGTAGATTTCTATTCTTCAGACATGAGAGATTATTTCTCATTCATGGGACAGCTAAGATAAGGCCAAATTGGAAAAATAATAGCCAAAATTCCTCTGAGAATATATCAAAGCCTCTAAAAGCAAAAGACAAAAGACAAAACACACACTTTAATCTCTCTCTGTGTCTCCAGTGCTTCATAGTCAAAATTCATCATGTGGGGCAGTAATGATGAGAATGCAAACATTTCATCCTGCAGGTTTTCTGTATTATGCTAACATAAAAGTAAAGATCATTTGGTCAGGTTTAAAAAAAAATAAAAGGAGTTGAGATTTTTCTCATACAGGCATTCTAAACAGCATGTATCTTCAGGGAAAGCAAAGCAGTAGAATTGCTTTATGCCATGGAACCCTGAGGGATGGATGCTCAGGGAGATCATCATTGCAGCAGGCTTCATTGGAGACCCTGGGGGCCTCCTCCTTTTTAATAGGCTGAGATAACACATATGGCACTCATAAACCCCAGTTTTCCAAAGCATAAAGAAAGAAAATCCTCTCTCTCTCTGTATGTATCCCATTATCATCTGTCTGTCTGTCCACCATCCAGAATGAGAATTATGTGTTCTATCAATTTGTGATGGTTTCATGTGAAACCAGGACTGGAAACACCATGTTCGGACTTCACTTGGGCAAGCAATGACAAGGTCTTTTTACCCAAAGCCTGCAGAAAAAGCCTCCATGTTGGTAGTCTTACTGGACTTGTTGAGGTCTTCAAGGTGCTGAGAGATGACAGGTAGATCAGTGGAGCTGTTGCAAGTATCATGCGGCACATAGTGACCTGTTTAGGTGGAGTGAATGGTTTTTATCTATACCAGTTGGAAACCTGCATGTTTATGTAACTTTATTTCACTTTTTATTTATTCATTCATGTAATTCTCCAATCATCTAACCTGCAAATATGTTAAAAATTTACTCATCATGCCCTGGGCTGCGTGCTAGGATGTACAAGCAAGGGAGGCATGGCTTGTGTTATTTTCCTATTGTTCCCATAACTGCCAGCAATGTAGGTGTCTAAAATCCCAAGGATCCATTGTCCTTTATTTCTGGAGGTCAGAACACTGACATGGGTTTCATGAGCTAAAGTCAAAGTGCCAATAGGGCTGTGTTCTCTTGGTGACTCTAATGGAGAATCTCTTTTCTGGCCTTTTCCATTTCCTAGTGACTGCCTATACATCTTGGTGCCTGGACCCTTACTCCAACTTCAAAGCCAGCAATATTATATCCCTCTGATGATTATCTCATAGTCACATCTCCTCCTGAAACATGGACTTCCTTTTATACTTTTAAGGACCCTTGTTATTCTATTGGGTCCACCCAGTACATCCAGCATAATTTCTCCGTTTTAACGTTTCTAATTTACCTGCACCTGAAAGGTTTGTTTGCACTATAATATATTCCCAGGTTTTAGGGATTCAAACATGGTTATCTTCCCACCACATATACTTCCTGAGAGCTCATAGGTAAATAGGGGTGATACCCAAGCACGTGTTGACTGCAGTATCTCACAGTAGGTGTGCTGATACAGGGCTTTCTGAGATACTGTACCACACCAACAGAAGCCAAGAAAATTTCCTTGAGTAAGCAGCACTTGAATTGAAAGACATCAAGGGCTGACCTAGGGGAAATAAAGGAGGAGGAGCGACAGATGCCCAAATGTGTTCCAAGCAAGAAACTGGTGCTTATAAAGTGTGAAATTGCTTCAGCAATTCTATAATTTCAAGTAGTCAAGTGAGACCTGGGACACAGAGGCACATGGGGATAGTGAGGGATGAGACCAGAGAGGCAAGTGTAGGACAACTTGGGCAGGGCCTACGTTGCTTTGTCCATGTGCATGCATTGTGCCCTGAGACTTATTGAACTCCACTGGGGCTTTAAAGCAGGGAACAGCTCTGTTTGAGTTACTCTTTGAATGGGTCATGCTGGAGGCAAGGTAGGAAATTAACTGGGCCAATCTGGAGTCACTGATACAAGCTGAATAGGTATTGTAGGGATGCAGGTGGAAAGCAACAATCACACGAGTAAGAATAGAGAAGGAGGGAGGTACACATGGGAAATTGATAAGGAAGAATCTCTAGGACTTGGGGATTGATTGTCTGGATAAATAAAAGGAAACTGTGATCCTCATGGTTCTATCTAGAGGAAAAAGAAAATAAATCATATATTTCGAGGATTTTGAGGAGTTGGGTAAAGATAATTTTACTCTTTGGCATGTGGTATCCAAAGAAGCTCTAGGACATCAGTAAACTGGAGAGATGGCTCCGAGCCTTGGGTAGGGCTACAGTTTTGGGAGTGGTCACCATCTGAAGGGCAATTTTGAGATGGCAGATGGAGGAGGAAAAGAGGACTAGAGAGGGATCCCTAAAGACCCGCACTATTTAAAGCAGTAGCAGAGGATAAGGAGCCCCTGAGGAGATGAGGACTTACCAAAACAGAATTTAACCCAACCAAAGCACAACAGTGTGACAGCCCATGGATGAGCACATTCTGTGAAGGGCTTGCTGGTGCCAGATGCCACAGTGAAGTCAAATGAGAGAAAGTCCACAACACATGCACTGGATTTCCCAAACTACACTTTCTGTGTCCCATCCTTGCCAGAAACAGCCCTGCAGGAACCCAGGACAATAGCTGGTGATTGAAGATTTGTGTATGTCTTTCTGTATGCATGTGTGTTTCCAGGGAGAGGTTGAAACAGGTTTAGATTCTCGGGTTGAATATCCAGTTGAGATGGGGAATTTGTAGATACAGAAAAGAGGGTGATGCTTTTTTAAATTAATTTTTAAATTTTTTTAATAAACATATAATGTATTTTTATCCCCAGGGGTACAGGTCTGTGAATCGCCACGTTTACACATTTCACAGCAAAGAGGGTGATGCTTAAGTGGAAATGGAGTCAGCTGTGACGGGAACCCAGTGCAACTGGCAAATCACCTGTATTCACTGGATTTTGCAAACCTGCCTCTTTGGAGCTACTTGTCCATGCCTTCCTGGAGATCCCTGGATTCTTTTTCATCACAGGACCTGGTCTTCTTGGAAGCTGGAATAGTAGAATGTAGTGTAGTTGATGTGTTCAGTGTTTACTTGTTAACTGTGCCTGTCATTCTTTAGTCTCCCTGAGAGTTCAGAGTCACTCTAGTGGTGAGAATCTTAAGGGGCCTGAAGGATGACCTTATTGATTGATCAATGCCCATCCTAGATTATTATGCTCCTTCCACATGCCCATCCATTGTGGGTTAAAGTGCCCTTGCAGAAAGTTTCTTTGCCTTTCCTCTGATAGAAGGTGTCTTTATAATGGAATGTGGATTATCATGGGGAGTCAGTTCAGAGGGGGCTCAGCTAGGAAAAAAAAATGGGACAAATATCACAAAATGACATATTTTAGAAGGTACTTCCTTGGGCTGGCTTTGAATGCTCCTATCACCTGCTTCCATGATGCAGATGGGTATCAAGGAGTCAGAAGATTTTCGCCATGGTCTTTGCAGCTATTCTGACTTGGTTCTATGTTGTCCGTCAACTGAAGGTCTGAGGTGGTTGTTGGTACAGGATTTTCAATGTGCCACATGTCAATAAGAGAAGGAGGAATCTCATCATGTCCAAAGCAGTTCTTTAAGATACCAACGATAGGCATTCATAGCCTCCTGAGCCATTTTTAAAGGCTGCATTGGAAAGATGGCAAGATAGGTAAAAAATGACAGTTCTGCAACATCTTTAACAATCTTCCATTCCTTCAAGGCTTTATACCTCATCTTTGTGTGTGTGTGTGTGTGTGTGTGTGTGTGTGTTTCTTACTTAAATGAATCCTGCACCTCTCTCAGCCCAGGGGTGTAAAGAACACTGAAAATGCATCCTTCTGATATGTAGTGGTACTTTTTGTCCAAAGGGAGTCATGCCTCAGTGGTACCCACTCTCTCTTCAAATTTTGAGAATTTAAAATTTAAAATTTGCAAAGAAGAGTCATGATTGGTTAGTGATAAACTCATGTAGGCCTGGGTTTTCCATCCTTAGTAAAGAGCACTAAATTTTAAGTCAAAATGCCAGGGTCTATACTAGAGTCTGTCATTTGCATGCTGTGTGCCTTTAGGAGAGCCACTCAACCTCTGTGAAATGCATATTCGTCTTTTAAGGTTAATCCTTATATATTCCCACCAGCTCTAAATTTTTCTGATTCTAACTCTATTGAGTTTGAATTCTTTTGTTTCTCTTGGTAGAAAGATACTTGGAAGCATCCTGATTCCTAACAGAATCATCAGGGCAAATGTACCCAAAGAAAGATTTCAAATGACTTTTAGTTGCTAAGAGTATGAAAACTAATGGTATCTACCTAAGGCAACTGGATCTAAGACAGATTAAAATTTAGTATGGGCCATTTCCTAGTAGCCATTCAAAACTATGATGGTTAATCATGACTCCAGTATTCAGGGACAAATGTTCAGGATTCTAAATGAATTGAACATTAGCATTAGCATGGAGTTCTGGGAAATAATAAAGAAAACAAGGAAAAAGAAAGGGGAGGAGAGAGGAGGAAGGATGGAAGGAGGGAAAGGAGGAAGAAGAAAAACTTTGAGGAAAAAAATTAATGAGGTAAGAATCTCTCCAGGGAGGAAACCCAGAGTTCATTTAGGGTTACTGCAAGGCTTGAGTGAAAACTTAGAAAACTTTTAGCATAGCATTTGATAAGAAATATCTATAATTAACCTTCTCATTCCTTCCAAATGACCCCCGAAAATCACATGCAAAAGAAAAACATTCAACTGTCTATTTTGAAGCAACCATATTGGTTAGCCATCTTCGTAATTATGCTGTGTAACAAACACCTCCAAAACTCAGAAACCTAAAACAATGAATGGATATTATTGCTCATTTGTCAGTGGGTCATGTGGGGTTTGGGTGATGAAGGCTGGGCTACACTGGGAAACTCTGCCCCAGACTGCAGTGGCAGTCTGTATGTGTGAGAAATGTGCCTCACACATTTCTCATTCTCCTTGGTCTAGCGGGATAGCCAAGGTGTGTTCTTCTCATTGGCAGATGGATGAAGTAATGAAAAATATGCAAGGCCTCTTAGGGAAGGCCATAGAACAGGCAGTTCTACCCATATGACACTGGCTAAAGAAGGTCACAGCGTGAACAGACATACTTCTCTAATAGGAAATGTCACAAGGCAAAAAGCATAAATAATTACAGAAATGAAGAATCAGGGCCACTGATGCAATCTATTTAACAAGTATCATTGTTTCACTGGTTCTTCTGGAATCCTTCTGCTCTGGCCCATGATCTGCCTTGGTGTCCTCATGTATATCTCTTCCTGGATTTCAACCATCTACCTCAACCCCACATTACTGATTCCTCAGTCTTTCCTAAAACTCTGATCTGTCTCTTCTAACTTGCCCTGTGGACAAATTCTCTCAGTGAGTTCAGTCTTAAAATACCCCAGAGCACTGGCACCTTGCTAAGGATTTCTTCTAGCCTCTTGGGCTTAGGGAATGATGAATGGGAGCCATTCTGGCACAGGCACCAAAATGCTGCGGGTAAAGCAAGCATGATGGCATATTCTCACTTACTGAAACTCATTGCCAGTCTAGTTTCTCTGAGATGAGCCAATCTCACATTGCTTTCAAATCTTTGAAGTTTCTATGGAACTTTTAAACCTAGAAGTACCTGTATAACATGGAGATCATAAAAAGAGTTTGTATATCAAAGAGCAAGGTGAGGAGGCCAGTCTACCAGCCAGCACAGACTTCAACAATCAATGAATCCATATGCTCACTTTGCTTCATACCCTACCAGTGTTAGCTTCTAGATCACAGCTAATGCTGAAAGAAACATAATTCTCATGGGTCGTCAGTTCTTCCAGTTTATAATGAGAAGTCAAAGGTAAATCAAGGTCAAGTCCACAAATAGAGAATGGACTTCAGACACTAAATAAATTTAAATAAAATAAAAGTAAACAGAGTATGTGGGTGGGTATTTTATTTTATATTAATGGCAAGTTTCTTGTTAGCTACATGGAGCTGTCTCTCAGACTGTTCTTCCCAGGCTTGTCTATGGATATTTTGCATTTGATGAATTTCAGAAATTACTACCAGATGTTCTCACATTTCGATTAGAGTGTTGTGCCTTGAAAAGCAGATTATATTCTTCCCTGTGCATATGAAGTGGGTATGGAAAAGAAAACAATGTGTAGGTGTTAGTGAAGACCCCAGTTATTTCTGCAGTGGTCATTTTGCCTGGTATGCTCTTTCAAAATACATTCTAAGATCCCTCTTGGGATATTAGAGGGGCCCAGCCCTTTTGCTTCAAGGTGTATCCAAGTTTATGATGCCTCCAGAGGATGAGGCTGAAACTGGTGTCCAGGCGACACCACATCTTTCTTTGCCCAGCTTCTTCCTCTTCTTTGCCTTCTTTCTCACAGGGTAGGTGTCTCTCAAGTCTTCCCTCAGCAAATCATTGCCCAAGATTTGGGCAGTTCCCTTGAGCACATGGACTTCATGAATTGTGGGGTGGCATAGCCACAACAGGGGTCCCTCTAAAGAAATAGTCCTCCTTTATTTTGGCCAAGGTGTTATTGCTTCCTCCAGATAAGTCACTTTGGTCACGTCACTTTCTCTGGTGGCCATTTTCTACATCTGCGGAGTGAGGCTATTGGATTATCACTCTCAAGTTTCTTTCTTGCCATAAAGTGTGTGATCTGTCATCTACCATGAGGCTGACTATGTAAAAAAAAGACATAGCTCTCTAAATAAAGCTGTATTTGTAAAAAAATAATTGGGGGAGGTATAGTATTCAGTAAGGAAAGGACTTGGTGTAAACTCACCCAGCCGTTGGAGTCCCTGTAGATCCATATGCTCTATGTCTCAGGACAAGGACTATTTCCATAACATGTGTTTCATGTTGAGCACAAACTGCTGCCCTAAAAACAGCCTGTGAGCATTTGGTTATACTCTCTGTGTCTCTGAGATAAGAGCAGGAGACGTGTTTTGAAAGGTGAATGATGGTTTCAAAGAAGAACTAAAATGTGGTGGTCTGCTCAGAGTGGTATGCTTTAATATTTGAAGGCATGCCCATCAATATTTCATGTTAATACACAAATTAATATTTAAACCTATTAAGTTCATCCTAAGTAAAATATTTTTATTTTCACATGAGTTCTCCAAAACCAACGTGTTTACCTTATTGAAGTCCATCATATATGTCAGTAGAAAACTTGCCAGCATTATTGGGAAGTGATGTCAGCAGGTCCATTAACCAGGGAGAGTGATTTGATGAAGCCCTGAACACTAAGGCTGCTTGAAGCCCAGGAGCATGGAAGCAGGTGGGAGAAAAAGTGTCAGGATGGACAGCATAAAGCCTAGCATGCAAAAACCACTGAAGTGCTGGGGTCACTCATCAGGAAATGGTATGCAGGTGGCTTGGGGGAAGCAGGTGTCTACAGGGAAAGTTGGATGGATGTCAACACTGCTTTGCTGCCTTTATATGGGCCAGCACTGTCCCCAGAAGGATCTCTTGGCCCCAAGACAGTGGAGAAGCATTTGGAACAGTCCAGCTCAGTAGTTTTCAGACCTCCTCCAGGGAGCTGCTATCAGGACAGGGCCAAGGGACAGAGTGGTGGTTGTGGGGGTGCAGGGGTAACACCATTCCACTTGTATCAGTTTTAAATATTAAGGGGATGGTAGGGTGGAAAAGGTTTCTACTCTTTAATATGAACATTGGGAGTTACTCCAATTTTATTTCAGTTTTGTCACAAAGCAGTTTAATTGTTGGTCATGTAGCAAGTTGCATGTTAAAATGTCTGATTATATAAGTGAATGAAAAGGCCTAATTCTAATAGAAAGATTTTGTGTGTTCCTGCATGTTTCCCAGTGTGTATAGAGGCATTGCCAAGTGAATCTTTCATGCACTGAGGTTTCTCTCCTGAAAGCTGTTGGTCTTTCAGCCTTTACATGGGTAGTATATAGTAGCACCAGAGGATGTGACAGCAAAGCTGTCAACAGCATTTTCATCACCACCTGTATTTAAAGATGTGACTGCAATGAAGTCTACAACCTGGACTGGGAAAGGTGAAAGCCACTTCCCTCACATCCACCCACTTTAGGGAGGTGGGCTCTAAACCACAGGGGACAGGGGCTGGCAGATCCCCCCTTAAACCCCTATGGTTGATGGGGCCACAGACAGGCCTTGGGAGGATAGAGGACAGGGCAGTCTGCTGCCCTGGTGTCCCTGCTGTGGAAATGTCAGTAGGGCTGCTCCTTGAATCACAGGTTAAGATGTCAATTCTCTCTTCATAATGCTGGAGGCTGTGGGAAAAGGAAAATGAATCCTCTCCAGAGAAGCACTATGCCTTCTGAATGTGCTTCCTGCAGAGAATGGGCTGGGATTACGATTTAAAAAAAAAAAATTGTGTTTTTCAGTATTAAACAAATAAGCACAAGAAAAATAAAGAGAGAAAGCAAAGGTGTTTTTAATGCAGACTATGTATACTTGTTGGTACTTAGAATGACTTTGCACAAAGCAGTTCTCAGGGAGCACATGCTGTGTGCTCCTGGAAGGGCTCTGCCTAGAAGCCCAGTAAGCACTCTCTTGTTTGGATTTGAGCACTCCAAATCCATTCTTCTCCAATCAGAATGAAGAATGCAGACCCTGTAGTTCATATGAAAGTTTTGATTTCTGGTACTTAACATTCTCGAATCTCAGGAAAATAAATGTGAGAAGATCTATCTATTATTTGAAAAGTCAGAGAGATGCAGTTCTTGCACAAATCTTGCTTCACATGATGATATTCCATGACTTTGTTGAGTAACTTGGGTCTAGAGAAAACAGAGGAGCAGCTGTCATGGCAGCAGGAAATAAAGTGTTAATCTTTAGGCCTTCTTGCCTCATCTGTTGTCAGCTGGGATCAGAGGTGTGAGGAGTAGGGTGGGTGGGAGTCAGAGTGCAAAGTGACTTTCTTAGGAGAGCAAGGAAGGCACACAAATTATAAACCTTGTCATACTTCTTAAATCACAGGCTAAGCCCAAAGCAAACCTAGGAGATAGATAATTGATAAATCTCCTACAGAAAGTGTCATGGATGAGAAACTGGACTCGGGCACTGAGTAGGGGTGAGAAGTCAGAGGTGGAAGAAGCAGGGAAATTTCAGAATAAGGAACTTATTTTTCTGGAAAAGAAAAGCTTGAGAGGGACTCATTTTTCATCTTGACGTATCCTTAAGATATATTCCCTGGCCTGGTATTATTTTATTTCAGAGCTTGCCAGAATGAAAAACAAAGAAAAGGAACAAAAAAAGAAAAAGAAAGGAAGAAAAGAAATAAGTTCAGGCTCCAGAGATAAGAAATGTAGCATGATCCGTTTCTGGCAATCCTTTTCTCCTCTATTGAGGCTGAGCATCATAGGGTCTCAAGGTAGTGTACTCATGTTGATCCATTGTGGTACCCCCCCCAAAAAAATAGAAAGTCTGTTTTTATTTGTATCTCAACTTTTTAGATATTCTATTATAATGCATGTTTTATAAGGTATTCCAGTATAAAACACTGTGTGCAGGAATTGGTGGTCATTTTCAATAAAGAAGTGTCCACATGTTGGGGTATTTCACTGTAGAGGTACCAGATCGAATTGATTCATGGTCCTTGGTTTGGAAGCTCACCTAGAAACCTATGTGAGGTCTTGGGTGCTTCCTCAGTAACTCAGAGCTATTTGGAATTGGCATAGTATGCAGCTGCCTCTCCTGATGCCCTGCACTGAAACTCAAACATTAGCGGTTGAAGGGATTAGAATGGCCCTTCCAGGAGCAGGAGTCTTCCTGCCTGTTTTGACCACTTCAGATTACAGAGCCTGGCAGAGGGCTGGTGTGCCAAAATATATTCACTAACATGTTCATGGAATGAATATGATTCCCCACCACCAGTCCTTCATACCAACATCTTAATAAATGCAAAAATACCAGTGTTACTTTAGTAGGAAATCTCTCTCTTGTAGTTTTTGGCTGCAAATACTGAACTAAGCAGAAATGTCAGACGGGTCTGTTTTTGGAAATTTCCCAATTGCCTTCCACACCCATTGTCTACGACTGACTCCATCATGCCCCTGGTCTGCCATTGTCTTCCTCATAGTCCCTGGTGTCTCTCTGCCTGGGGCTTCTTGAACTGGGCCTCTTACTTCTGACCTTTGCTCTAAGGCTGGAGGTGAGGGTCATACAGTGGGTTCATTGTCTTCACCTGAAACACTCCTACTTTTTTCGATCAAGGAGCACAGGATAGCAGTCCCTTCACATTTCAGACTGAAAGGGAAATACACTGGGCCACATCTCTGAGCACAATAGCAGAGGCAGGAGCTTTGTTTGAAGAAAGCAGGGCTTAGAAAGTTTTGAGTTTGGACCCCTTCACCCACTGCCATGAATGGTTTCTAATATCTCCAGCTGTTCTCTCCAAATCAAACTGCCCTCCCTTGTTTGACTGCCTGGTAGTTTGGTTTGTCACTGGTTTGATACCTTTCCTGATGAAGACTTCTCCTGCTTTGCTTTGCTTTTTCTTTGCTTTTTTATTAAACTTTTTAAAAATTTTTAAAATTGATTATCATTTTATTTATTTATTTATTTATTTATTTACTACTATGATTTCAGTCTCCAGTCCTTTCTCCAACATCATGTGGATCTCATTTTTTACTTTAACCTAGAAACTTAAACTCTGCCTCAGTCTCCTGGTCTGTAAAATGGGAATGATCATGTCCACCTTGTATGTGTATCAATACAACTTGCATGCCTGGCACTCAGTGTGCATGCCCACAAGCTGCCAGGAAATGTCAGGCAGAGCCAACACCTACCTCCACTGCTCCTGAAATACCAACCCTGTTTGTGGATGACACCATGCATCACAGAACAACATCCACCCATAGATCATGGGCAGCAAGCTTCTTCCTTCCAATCTCAGGTGGTAGGGTCACTCCCAGCAAGACCAATCCAAGGATCTCAAAGTAACCTTAGGCATTTCCCTTTCATCTGTCCCTAAATCCAGTTGACCCCAACAATTCTCAACTCACATGACTCTAGAATTTTGAACCCTGTTCCCACTCTATAAAAACCTGATTATCGGGATGCCTGGGTAGCTCAGTTGGTGGAGCAGCTGCCTTAGGCTCGGGTCATGATCCTAGCGTCATAGGATCGAGTCTCACATCAGGCTCCTTGCTCGGCAGGGAGCCTGCTTCTCTCTCTGCCTCTGCCTGCCACTCCGTCTGCCTGTGCTCGCTCTCCCTCTCTCTCTCTGATGAATAAATAAAATGTTAAAAAAAAAAAACTAAAACAGCAACAAAAAAAAACCCTGATTATCACCAGTCCCTCTTCTCACTCAGCACTGCCCCCCCCCCCCACCTCCGATTATTACCAGCCCCCCTTCTCAGTCAGTGTGATGGCTCTGGGGTCACCACTTTGATAGTATCCTTAAATGGCAAATCTGACCACGGTGGGATGAATGTTTGTGTCCCCCCAAATTCACAAGCTGAAGACTTAACCTCTGATCATCATCATCATCCTGGGTGTAAGAAAGACATTAGGGTTCAAAGCCAACAGTCAAGAAAGAATTCTTGAGATGTCTTTGGTGCAAAAAGGTGATTTTATTCAAGCACAGGGACATGACCCCAGGCAGAAAGAGCTGTACTGGGGTAATGAGAAGTGGCCCATTATATACTTTTAAGTTGGGAGGGGGTTAAGCATAGCGTAAGTCTCTAAGGAATTTTAGAAGCAAAATTCCAGGACCTTGATAGGGCTAGCTATTTGGAAAAGGTCATTTATTACCGTCTAATAAAACCTTAGTCAAGAGACCCTTCAGATGTATATCAGTGGGCCATATGCTTGGGGGATGATTGTCAACACATATCTTGCAGGGTAGAGAGAAATTTTCCAAAAGAAATTTTATATGTTAAAGTAGGCTTACAAGATCTGGAGGGGATAGGGATAGGGGGTCAAGCTAGGATTGCTTTTTGCCTGTAGCAAAGTGTCAACATCAAGGCAGTTGACTCGCTAGAGGAATGTCACTCTGCCTGTTTCAAGGACTGTCAATGGGCTCTAGGTAGTAAGGAAATTTAATAATTTTTCTTCTTCTTTGTTTCCCACATCAATCCTTATCATCATTACATTATAAAATACAGAATGGTCATATTTGGAGATGGGGCTTTTAAGTAAGTACTTAAGGTTAAATGAGGTAATAGGGTGGAGTCCTGATCCAACAGAATCTTGAAGAAGAGACACCAGGGTCCTCTCTCCACCATCTGGGAACACAGGGAGAAGGCACACATCTGCAACCCAGAAGGACACTCTCAGAAGAAATTGAACCCTACCAGACCTTGATCTTTTACTTTGTAGCCTCCAAAAATAAGTTTCTGTTGTCCAGCCACCCTGTGTCTGGTATTTTGTTATGACAGCCTGAGCTCTCCTGCGTAAAGGGCCTTACGGGTCTTCAGTGCCCATAAGGCTCAGTCTCCTAAGCCCGGCACGCTTTCCTACCACAGCATCCCTCTCCAGCATCACCTCCAGCCACAGTTCTGTTCTTTGCCTCATTCTATTCCACAAGTATGCCTTATGTCCTTGTGTACCTCCAAAACTCATACTAGCAGGTTACCCAGAGTGCTTTCCTGAGTGCCCATCCATCCTCAAAACCCACTCAGACTTCTCCAGGTGGTCACACCAGCCTCCATGCTCCCATACTATGTGGACCTCCTTCCCCTCTGTTTCACTGCACATATTGCCTGTGGTATATTTCTCACCAAGTCTATTAATCTCAAAACAGGGACTTGATCTTATTCCTATTTTCTGCATCTGGGTTTGTACAGAATGTGATATATATTATCCAGGTGCCCGGGTCATATTTGGTACACAAGTTAATAAACTGAGTATGCATAGCCTTGAAAGGATGAGAGTGTCTCCTTCAAAGAAAAATTACTTTAAAGGGTTTAAAATAAGCAAACAAAGAACAACTGTGAGGTCAGCAGAAGTCCCAAGCGAGGCAGTTACTGGAATGGAAAACTCCAAAGCTGTAAAGTCCAGTATATCAATTTTTACTTTAATGGATTATGCTTTTGACATCAAAAATAAGAACATTTTGTTCAGCCCTAGATCCAGAAGATTTTATTTCTGTTTTTTTTTTTCCCAAAAGCTTTATGGTTTTATTTTACATTTAAGCCTATAACCCATTTTGAGTTAATTTTTGCATAAAATGTAAAACTTAGGTCAAGATTCTTTTCTCTATTTTGTTCTCCTTATCTATAATTTTATCCTCTCACCAATACTATCCAGTTTGTATGACTACAGTCATAGAATGTCTTGAAATGTGCAGAGTTCCCTCACTTTATCTTCTTTTCCACAGTTGTTTCAGCTTTGCTTTTTTATATAAATTTAGAATCTTGTCTGTATTTTAGCTGTTTTGATTTTCTACATTTTATTTATTTATTATTTTTATTTTGTTATGTTAGTCACCATACAATACATCATTAGTTTCTGATGTAGTGTTCCAAGATTCATTGTTTACATATAACACCCAGTGCTCCTGGTGGTGGGTATTAAGGAGAGCACATATTCCACATACATTTTAGAATAATCTTGCTGATACCTAAAGAAAAATAAACCTTCTGGGGTGGCAGTCACTTAAGCATCTGACTTCAGCTCAAGTCATGATCTCTGGGTCCTGAAATCTAGTTCTGTCCATGTTAGGCTCCATGATCAGCAGGGAGTCTGTTTTTCCCTCAGCCCCTTCCTCCCCGACTCATTCTCTTTCTTTCAAATAAATAAACAAAATATTTATAAAAAAGAAACTTTCTGGGATTTTTATAGGAATTCTGTTAAATTTGTCTATCAGTTTAAACAGAATTGATGTCATCATTATATTGACTTTACCAAATCATGAATATCATATGTCTATCCTTATATTTAAATTCTATTCGATTTTTTATGAGTTTTACAGTTTTTAGCATATAACTCCTATACATGCTTCATTAAATTTACTCTGAAGTATTTAACTTTTTGAGTAGTTGTAAATGATACTGATTTTTAATTTTGGTGTCCATGTATTCATTGCTAGTACATAAAAATAAAATTGATTTTTGTGTATTTATGTTGAATCATGCTGAATTCACTGGTTGTAGGAGGTTGGTTTTTCATTTTTTGTTGTTGTTGTTGTTTTGTTTTATTTTTGTAGATTTGGGGGTGGGGATTGTCCACATAGACAATCATGCCATCTACAAATAGTGACAGTTTATTGTCTTTCTTTTTGGTCTGTATGTCTTTTATTCCCTTGCTTATCTTATTGCACATGATAGAACTTCCAATGTTCTATGTTTAACTAAAATAGTGGGAACAGAAGTCCCTGACTTATTAATAATCTAAAATGAAAAACATTCAGTCTTCCACCAATAAGTATAATGTGAGCTATAGGTTTTTGTAGGAGCTCTTTATTAAGTTGAGTAATTTTTTTTACTATATTTACTTTACTATATTGACTATATTATATTTATATATAATATATATCAATATTTACTATATATTATATATATACTATATATATTATATATACCATATATATTTACTATATTTAGTATAATATTTACTATATTCCTTTATTTTCTTTTTTTTTAAGATTTACTTCTTTGACAGAGAAGGAGATAGCAAGAGCAAGAACACAAGCAGGGGAGTGGGAGAGGTAGAAGCAGTCTTCTCACCTAGCAGGGAGCCTGATGTGGGACTTGATCCCAGGACTATGGGATCATGACCTGAGGCAAAGACAGATGCTTAATGACTGAGCCACCCAAGTTCACCTATTCCTATATTTTCAATGAACTTTTATCGTGAATAAGTGTTAAATTGTGTCAAATTATTTTTCTTGCCTCAATTAATAAATCATGTGATTGTCTTTTTTTATACTGTTAATATGGTAGATTGAAATTTGAATATTGAATCAACTTTGCATCTATGGAATAAACTCAATTCACTGTTGTGTGCAATTCTTTTTATATATCACTTATTTTATTTGCTAATGTTTTATTAAAGATTTTTTGTGAACTAATTTTTCTTCGTTTTTGAGTTGGGAGCGTAGATTATTGAGACTTTCCTCTTTTCTAATGTACACAGTCAGTGCTATAATTTTCCCCCCTCAACTGCCTGGATCATCACTATTTTCCTTGTGATGTCTAATATTTTTTAAATAACTTTTTTCTTTTTTTATGTTCATAAGGGATATTGATATGTAGTTTTATTTCTTCCTTTTTTTGTAGTATCTGTCTGGTTTTCATATCAAGTAATACTTTATAAAATGGATTGGGAAGTATTCCCTCTTTTATTCTCTGAAGAGATAGTATAGAATTGATTTTGATTCCTCAATAAACATTTGGGTAGAATTCTTCAGTGATAACATATAAACCTGGAAATTTCTTTTTAGAGAGTTTTAAAATTATGAATTCAATTTCCCTAATAGTTATAGGCTCTACAAATTATCTATTTTCTATGAGGAGTTGTTGCAGTTTTTTTTTTTCAAGGAATCAGTTCATATCTTCTAGTTACCAAATTATGAGTGGAGTTGACAATTGGATTCTGCTATTAGCCTAGTATTTGTAGTAGTGATAACCCCTGTTTCATTCCTTATGTTGATAATTTGTATCTTTTTCTTTTTTACTCTTGTTTAATGTTTGTTGAAGGACCACCTTTTGTTTTATTGATTCTCTATGTTTTCAAAGATTCTTTTTTTATTGATTCTCTCTGTTTTCAAAGAACCATCTCCTTTTGTTTTATTGATTCTCTACTCTATTGTTTTCTGTTTTCATATTAATCTATTTGGTCCTTCTCACTATGCTTTGGGTTTTCTTTGGCTTGTTTTTTTTTTTTTGGTGTTTGAGTTGGGAGCTTGGATTATAGATTTTAGAGTTTTTCTCTTTTCTAATATATGGATTTAGTGCTATAAATTTCCCTTTCATCACTGCTTTAGTTATGCTCCACAGGTTTTGATATGTTTTATTTTTATTTTCATTCAGTTTAATCTATTTTCTCAATTGAGAGTTTATCTTTGACCCGTGCATTAATTAGAAGTATAATATTTAACTTTCAAGTGTTCAGAGATTTTCTTGTCATCTTTCTGTCATGAATTTCTGATTTGATTTCATTGTGGTTATAAAACATACTTTGAATAGATTTTAGTTCTTTTACATTTGTTAAGGTTTGTTTTATATTGCAGGATATAGTCCATCTCAGTATGTATTCCATAGGCTTTTGGAAACAAACTGTATTCTGCTGCTGTTGGTTGAAGTATTCTACAAATTTGATTATGTCCTATTGATTGATGATGTTGAATTCTCTGTATATTTGTTTATTTTCTGTGTAGTTGTTCTATCAGTTGTTGAGAGAGAGTTCAAGGTTTAAATCTCCACCCATGATTACGAGTTTGTCTCTTTATATTTTCATTTACTTTTTTTTTTTTTTTTTTTTGCTTCACCTGGAAGCTTTGTTGTTTGGCACATGCTACTTTGCTCTGATCTCTGGTGTATACAATTTTTCATGGAAAATATACTGTCATTCCTATTGTGCCTCTCTTGCTGCTTTAAGGATTTTCTTTTTGTCTTTAGTTTTGAGAAATTTGACACTGATATGCCTTGGTATAGACTTATTTAATTTTTTTCTTGTTTGAGAGTTACTTAACTTTTTGAATTTGTAAGTTTATGTCTTCTGCCAAATTGGGATATTTGGGCCATTATTTCCTTGAGTACCTTTTCAATCCTGTACTTTTTCTCCTTTTCTTCAGAAAAAGGATATCAGAATTTGTTCTTTTGTTGCTTTACTTCTACAGGTTTTTGAGGTTATGTATTTTTCCCCCATTTTTTCTCCTTTCTTTATTTTTCTTCATTTAAAAAAAATATTTTTATTTATTTATTTGAGAGCGAGCGAGCAAGGGAGAAAGAGAATGAGCTGGGGGAGGAGCGGATGGAGAGGAAGAAGGAGACTCCTTGCTGAAGAGGGATTTCCCAATGCAGGGCTCAATCCCAGTACTCCTGGATCATGACCTATGCCCCAAGCAGGTGTAACTGATTGAGCTACCCAGGCGCCCCTTTCCTTTGTTTAGGTAGGGTAATCTCTTTTTTTTTTTTTTTTTTTTTTTTAAAGATTTTATTTATTTATTTGACAGAGAGAAATTACAAGTACACTGAGAGGCAGGCAGAGAGAGAGAGAGGGAAGCAGGCTCCCTGCTGAGCAGAGAGCCCGATGCGGGACTCGATCCCAGGACCCTGAGATCATGACCTGAGCCGAAGGCAGCGGCTTAACCCACTGAGCCACCCAGGCGCCCGGTAGGGTAATCTCTTTTGTTCTATCATTCAGTTTACTAATTCTCTTTTCTGCACCCTCCATTATGCTGTTGAGCCAACTGACAGAGCTTTTTATTTCATTATAAATTTTTCAGTTCTAAAAGTTTCATTCAGTTCTTCTTTGTGCTTTTATTTCTTTTTTTATTGAGACTTTTTTCTGTTGTTTTCAAGCATGTTTGTAATTGCTAGTTGAAGCATTTTTACAATGGCTGCTTTAAAATCTTTTTCAGATAATTCTAATAGATCTGTCACCTTCATTTCAGATCCATTTGTTGTATTTTCACCAAGTTTAAGATCTTCCTACTTCTAGTTATGAGGAATGATTTTAACTGAATTTTTGACTGGAATTTTATTATTGTTTCAAGATCCCAAGTCTTATTTATGCCTCTGGTTTAGTTGACTTCCTCAATGCCAGTTATGCAGGGAAAGTTGTGTGCTTCTGCATTCCCATCAGGTAAAGGTAAAATCCCAGGATCATCCACACTGACACTTCAGGGGAGTGGGTTTGGTCACTGTTTAGCAAGGATGAAAGTCTCAGATTGCTACTCAGACTTTCTTAACACATCATCCTAGTTGTGTGTGTGTGTGTGTGTGTGTGTGTGTGTGTGTGTAGGGGTGCAGGGGAGATGTGCAGGCCGTTTAGAGAGCAAACTTTTTCTTTTTTTTAAATTGTGACTTATAATCTTAATCATTTTTAGGTATACAGTTCAGCAATGTTAAATACATTTGTATATTCACATTATTGAGCAATATATTTCTAAAACTAAAACTTTATACCCATTAAAATACAATTCTTCGTCTCCTCTCTACCATCAGTCCCTGGCATCATTCTACTCTCTGTGTCTATGAATTTGACTACTTTAGGTACCTCATATATGTGGAATCATACAACATGTATCTTTTTGCAGCTGACTTCTTTTACTGACTTTGTAGAATGTCTTCAAGGTTCATCCATGTTGTAGCATGTGTTAGAAGTTTCTTCATCTCCTTCTTCTTTTCCTTCTTCTTCTTCTCCTCCTCCTCCTCCTCCTCCTCCTTCTTCTTCTTCTTCTTCTTTTTTTTTTTTTTAAGAATGAGTGATATTCCATTATATGTATAGACCACATTTCCTTATCCATTTATCCACAGAGCAGAGAGTAGGCTTTTGTTTCCCCCTAGTCCACATTGCTTGGCATTTCTGGGTTTCTCATTTCTTCAGCTCCACATCTGGAATATGAAGTAAAATGAAAATTAGGAAATCTCAGTATTATATTTTCTCTTGTGTCCCAAAGTGTCTGGTCAGTCTGTCTTCCCTCTACCTCTATGAGTTTTCTTACATTTTGTCTTGTATAACATCCAGATTTTTGTTGTACTTACTGGGAAACATAGGGTCAAATATATCTACTTCATCTTCCTGGAAGCAGAAGTCTGCAACTGACTTTTATGTTAACTTACAATGAGTATACTACTGTTTTTGAAAAAGCTGATGTTCAAAAAATATTCTAAAAATCTGATTTTTTACTAAATCAAGTAATATTTTCTTCCTTTCTCATTGTAAATTCATATTGTTTTACTTTTGAGAATTTCTTTCTCAATAATTCTGCAGTTCTTAATTTGAAAACATGAAATTCATTTTTAAAGGAACTTTAAAAGTGCTTGGCTGGCTCAGTCACCTGACTCTTCATTTGTGCTCAGGTGCTGATCTCATAGGTTGTGAGTTCAAGCCCCACATTGGCCTGCATGCTCAATGGGAGTCTGCCTAGATATTCTTTCTGCCTCTGCCCTTCCCCCAAATTGCACATGCTTTCTTTTTCAAATAAATAAATAAATCTTTAAAAAAAAATAAATGAACTGTAACTCAAAGGGCTCTCTTCTGCTATTTGCAAAACTCAGTTTCCTTTGTCAGTATTGACTATTTGGTTAAGTATCCTTTAGTCCTTTCTGTGTGTTGAACTTGAAACCCCTGACACAAGTCTATGTTATTGGACTGTGATTTCAGAAGGTCAGGAGATAAATTCTTTAAGGAGTCTCCTAGGTTACTTGGAGCCATAAATGCTTTTGAATCCTTCATAAAATTTAAACCTGCTAGGAAAATGATTTATTATTTATCTTTAGAAAAAAAAATGCTGGGTTTCCTAACAGCACAGATATGAGATCTCATAGTCCTCCAACGTTCTCTGTATGAGAAATGAGGCACTTGGCTGAATTAGGAAACTGCTCTGATCAGGGGTAGATCTTTTGGAGCCCAAAGAAATGTACTCTTTGTGAAAACTCTTCTATATGAAGGACTATAAGTATAAATAAATCTTTAATCTACAATCTATCTTCCATAAAATGCACCTGAATTTAAAAAGAAAAAAAATCCTAGACTAAAATATGTAACTTCTAATGATACTATAAAATAGTTTGAAATACTGCTGAATCACATATATCTTTCCATCTTCCTGGATAATACTGATAAAACTATAAAACAAAAGCAATTATAATGGCTCAAATGAACAAATATATGACTCTAAGATAAATGTAAAAATTTTTAAAAATCATAAAAAATTTTCTAGCTTAATTTCTCCTTCAAAATTAAAATAAATAAAAGGCATAAAGGTCTAACTTTTATTCCTGTGGTGCTAATAGGAAATGCCTCCATGTTAGTAAGGATGTCCTTATACAAGGCATAAGCTGCTAGAAGCCTAGGCACCTGATTTTGTGTTGATGGGTACTCTTTTTTTTTTTTTTTT
>NC_081563.1:91956617-91966954 GCF_022355385.1 Mustela nigripes | reverse complement strand
TCTCCGGCTAGCTGAATCAGTCTCAGCTTGCTACTTCTCCGCCATCTTGACTCCTCCTCCTTGATGGGTACTCTTAAACACAGAATTTAAGAAGCTCCCCCTTAAGACCACTTCTCTTAAAACAGACTTGTTTTGAACAGGAAGTCTTGATGACATAGCATAATAAATAGGTGAAAATCTCAAAGCTTTAGTGTACGCAGTTAACAATAGAAACTTTTGTGATATGTGTTATCGTAGCTAAGTGCCATCATGAATATCAACCAAATATTAGGTCTGAGGTAAGTCTCAACTGCCTAAATGAGTTCATGAAAACTGCTGTTCTGCAGTTATGGCTCATCGCATCATATTATATATCACAAGTTTGTAGGCAAGGAATCCAGACAATACTATGTTTTGTTATGTGTCTAATCACTTTTGAGGTCCCCCAAACCCAGCATGGAGTCCAGGCCATCAGTGACCACTGATGAAGCTTGGTTGAATGAACGAATGAATGAATGAAGTTGAAAGGACTTGAAGTAGCATCTATTAAAAATAATTGGAAATTTCCTAATTACGGAATTGATGGCCAACTGAGATGAGTGATATGGCAACTGAAAATTCTGATCAAGCTGAAGATGTGAGCTGGGTAAGCCATGCATGTGCACTAGAATGCAGTTGTTCTACCCATGCGGCAAGGATATTAAGGGGACACTTTTTTTAAGTACGTTTTAGTGCATGAATGCTGAAGTTTAAAAAAAAAAATAATAATAGAAAGAACTTGAGGAAATATGAACTTTTAGGAGAATTTCATGGCCATCATTTCCAAGGGAAACTTTAAACTTGTCTTCAGATAATCTTAATGACCTGAGCAGGGTAGGAAATTCTGTCACACAACAGCCACAATATCATTCACTTGCCTTGGAAGCTTGATGCCAGAGTGACTGCACAGCTGTACTGCTTGAACATTTTATGGAGCCTTAAGAAAATCCAATTTCATTAGTAACAAAAAGTTTGATTTTAGTAGTAATCTATCTATTTCTAAAATGTCAATGCTGTTCTAAAGTAAATAGAAGCAGAATTTGTCTTCCCTGAAATTGAATTCTTGTTCAATAGATAAACTTTTATTGGTGCCACAGCCTTTGAAGAAGCACAGAGTTTATGGTGCTGGTGAGGAGCCTGGAGACAGACATGATGAACAGGGATGAGTTCAGATTTGTCCTATAGTTAACACCGAGAGGAAGTAAGACAAATGATCAAGATGTTGAAGTTCCTGCTGACATCTTTTTGTTAAAGGCTGTGGCTAAAAATCAGCATAGTGTGGGGCTGTGAGAAGAGCCTCTGGAATCTGGTACCCAGAGCACATCTGTTGCATCTGACAAATGCAGAACCTCTAAGGTTGCAACAGGGAGTCAGGAGCAGGAGAGAAGCTTCCAGTATGAAGCAGTTGGATCTGCAAAGAGGTACCATTTGTTTGGGCCCACGGGGCATACATGTCTGCATGAGACTCTCCCCTCTAAGTCTCCAATGGGAATCATGGTGACCTCTGGGATGGTCAGCCCACTCTGGGTCGACCAGAACAACAGCCTCTTGGAGGAGGAGCAAGATGGTGAAGGAGTAGTAGACTTAAATTTTGTCTGGTCCCAGGAATTCAGCAAGATAGTTACCAAGCCATTCTGAACACCTACAAACTCAATAGGAGATTGAAGAAAGAATAACAGCAATTCTATGAACAGAAAAGCTACCATATTCTGGAAAGGTGGAATGTGTGGAGAAGGTAATCCAAGGCAATATTTAGGAATATACACAGTGGGGGGAGGGAGCCTCTGTCAGCCAGCTATCATCAAGTGATAGAGCAGCAGAGCACAAAATCAGAACTTTTAGAAGTCTGTTCCACTGAGGGATGTATCTCCAGTGGCGAAGTGGGGGGGTGGAACCTCACTGGAACAATGTAGTCTCAGGACCCTCAAGGTCATAGGAAAAACCAGGTGTGTCTGAATGTGGCAGAGCTCCCAGGTATCAGAGTAGGGAAGGCAGCGGGGCTGCAAAATCAGAGTCAAGGGCTGGGATCTCAGCTCAGGGATGCTATAAACCATGATCTGTGGCACAGTCAGGCTACTACTCTTCAAGCAGGGGACCCAAAAAATGACATATCTGGGAAGATTCCTTTCCCTCCCCCAGAATGAGGGGCATAGAAGCAAACTGCAGGAACCTGCTGGGTTTGGAGAATTCACACAGGGTCATGTACCTGAGATAGAAAAGCTCAGTCACAGGCCAGGTGAACACGGAGCATGGTCAGAGTCTAGGAAGAGAGGAATGATTGAGTGCTTTTCTCTGAGAGCTCACTGAGGAGGGGGACTCTGAGTTCTCCCCTCCTCCAGGGCTGAAAATTGGGAGGCTGCCATTTGCACTCTTGTTCTCCAAAGCTATACAAAAAGCTTTCAGGGAACAAAAAAGCTACTGAGAGCAAACCTGAACAGATTACTTAGCCTGGGCCCTGGCAAGGGTGGTACAATTCTGGCTGGGGCAAAGACATTTGAGAATCACTGCAAGAGTCTCCTCCCCCAGATGATCAGCAAGATTATCTAGCCAAGACCAAGTTTACTGAGCAATGAGCACTACAAATCTCTAGCACTAGAAGAATAGAGCATATAGAATTCATGACTTTTTCCCTATGATTCTTTAGTCTTTCAAAGTTAATTTTTAAAATTTTCTTTCTTTTTTTTTAAAATTTTCTTCTTTCCTTTTTCAACCAACATCATATCAATTCCTTGTTAAAAATGCTTTTAATTGGGGCACCTGGATGGTTCAGTGTTAAAGCCTCTGCCTTCGGCTCAGGTCATGATCCCAGGGTCCTGGGATCAAGCCCCACATCAGGCTCTCTGCTCAGCAGGGAGCCTGCTGCTTCTTCTCTCTACCTGCTTGTGATCTCTGTATGTCAAATAAATAAATAAAATTTTAAAAAAATCTTTTTAATTTTCATTTTTAAAGTTATATTCTATCCCTTCAACATATTTACCCTTATATATATGTTTTAAGATTTTATTTATTTACTTGACAGACAAAGACCACAAATAGGCAGAAAGGCAGGCAGAGAGAGAGGGGGAAGCAGGCTCCTTGCTGAGTGGAGAGCCCGATGCAGGGATCGATTCCAGGACCCTGAGATCATGACCCAAGCTGAAGGCAGAGGCTTAACCCACTGAGCAACCCAGGTGCCCCTACCCTTATATTTTTATGTATAAGTTTTTCTTTCCTTAAAATTTTGGAATGCCATCTGGATGCAACATGGGGGCTTAAGTGGGTAGGAGAAGAATCAATGAAGCAAGATGGGATTGGGAGGGAGACAAACCATAAGTGACTCTTAATCTCACAAAACAAACTGAGGGTTGCTGGGGGGAGGGGTTTTGGGAGAAGGGGGTAGGATTATGGACATTGGGGAGGGTATGTGTTTTGCTGAGTTCTGTGAAGTGTGTAAACCTGGTGATTCACAGACCTGTACCCCGGGGATAAAAATATATGTTTATAAAAAATAAAAAATTAATAAAAAAAAATTTTGGAAGGCAGTTTCTTCTAACAGACAAAAATATACCCCAAATCTGGTGTGTGGCTTTGTTCTATATACCAAACTGATCATATACTTTTTTCCCTTTCTTCTTCCCCTGGTTTTGGGTGTCTTCTGATTTGGTTAGCATATATTTTCCTGGGGTCGTTGTTACTCTTTTAGCATTTTGTTCTCTCAATCATTTATTCTTCTCTGGACAAAACAACAAGGTGGAAAAATTCACCTAAAACAAAAAAAAAAAAAAAAAGGAAAGAAAGGAAAAAGAACAAGAAGCACTACCAACTGCTGGGGGCATAATTAATATGGACATTAGTAAGGTGTCAGAACTAGAGTTCAGAATGATGATTATAAATATGCTAGCTGGGCTTGAAAAAAGCATACAAGATACTAGAGAATCCCTTTGTGGGGAAATAAAATCCCTTTCTGGGGAAATAAAAGAACTAAAATCTAACCAAGTTGAAATTTAAAAAAGTTATTAGTTAGGTTGAATCAAAAATGGAGGGTTTTACTGCTAGGTTAAATGAAGCAGAAGAAAGAATTATTGATATAGAAGACCAAATGATGGAAAGTAAGCTGAGAAAAAGAGACAAAAACTACTGAACCATGAGTGGAGAATTTGAGAGATAAGTGATACCATAAGACAAAACAATATTAGAATAATTGGGATTCCAGAAGAAGGAGAAAGAGATAGAGGTGCAAACGGTATATTGGAGCAAATTTTGGCAGAGAACTTCCCTAATTTAGGGAGGGAAACAGGCATCAGAATCCAGGAGGCAGAGAGAACCCCCCTCAAAATGAATTAAAAAGGTAGACATCCCATCATCTAATAGTAAATCCTACAAGTCTCAGAGACAAAGAGAAAATCCTGAGGCAGCTCTGGAAAAGAGGTTTGCAACCTACAATGGTAGAAATATAAGATTGTCAGAAGACCTATACACAGAGACCTGGCAGGCCAGAAAGGAATGGCATGATATATTCAGAGCATTAAATGAGAAAAATTTGCAGCCAAGAATACTATATCCAGCTAGGCTGTCATTTAAAGTAGAAGGAGAGATAAAGAGCTTCCAGGGCAAGAAAAAAAAATGCATTTGCAAACACCAAACCAGTCATACAGGAAATACTGAAAGGGGTACTCTAAGCTGAGCGAGAACTTAAAAGTAACATAGACCAGGAATGAACAGAGACAATATACAGTAACAATCACCTTATAGGCAATACAATGGCACTAAATTCTTATGTTTTGATAGTTACCCTAGTAAATGGGCTAAATGCCCCAATCAAAAGAAACAGGACATCAGAATGGATAAAATAATAATAATAATAGTAAGACCTATTGATATGCTGTCTAAAAGAAACTCATTTTAGACCCAAAGACACCTTCAGATTTAAAGTGAGGGATAGAAAAAAAAATAAATTGAGGGGTAGAAAACAATTTACCATGCTAATGGACCTCAAAAGAAAGCTGGGATGCAAATCCTTATATCAGATAAATTAGATTTTAAGCCAAAGACTATAATAAGAGATTAGGAGGGACACTATATGATACTTAAAGGGTTTTCCCAACAAGAAGATCTAACGATTTTAAATATCTATGCCCCCAACATGGGAGAAGACAATTATAAAAACCAATTAATAACAAAATCAAAGAAATACATTGACAATAATACAATAATAGTAGGGAACTTTAACACCCCCCTTACTGAAATGGACAGATCATCTAAGCAAAAAAATCAACAAGGAAATAAATGTCTCAAATGACACACTGACCCAGATGGACATCACAGATATATTCAGAACATTCTATCCCAAAGCAACAGAATACACATTCTTCTCTAGGACCATGGAACATTCTCCAGAATAGATTGCATCCTGGGTCACAGGTCTCAACTGTACCAAAAGATTGGGATCATTCCCTGCATATTTTCAGACCACAATGCTCTGAAACTAGAACTCAATCGCAAGAGGAAAGTTGGAAAGAACTCAAATGCATGGAGCTGAAGAGCATCCTACTAAAGAATGAAAGGATCAACTAGGAAATTAAAGAAGAATCTTTTAAAAATTATGGAAACAAATGTAAATGAAAGCACAACTGTTCAAAACCTGTGGGGCACAGCAAAAGTAGTCCTTAGAGGAAAGTATATAGCAATACAAGCCTTTCTTATGAAACAAGAAAGGTTTCAAGTACACAGCCTAACCCTAAGAGCTAGAGAAAGAACAGCAAAGAAAACCTAAACCCATCAGTGATGGTACAGCTTCAGGCTTATGGGGCAGCTCCACTGCAGCTTCAGGGTGTTACTGCTGTCCACAGGCTACCTTGTGACTGCCAGTGCTGAGCTCAGGCCACCAGGCTGCAGAACATCACTATCCTGGGGCCAGGCTTCACTCTGTCTGTCCCTGCCCTGGCCAGGGACACATATGTGTGGAGTTTATTCAATAAACATATATACAGTACTGTAAACATATTTTCTCATCCTTATGATTTTCTTAATAACATTCTCTGTTCTCTAGCTTACTTTATCATAAGAATTCAGTATAAAATACATATAATATGTATTAATCAAGTATTTATGTTATTGGTAAGGCTCTGGTCAGTAGCAGTTGTAGGCTATTAGTTAAGTTTAAGGTAGTCAAGAGTCATACTCATATTTTTGATTGTGCAGCAGTTGACACCCTTCACCTCCACATTGTCCAAGATCACTTGGAGTCAACAAGGAGTACTGCACACTTTGGTGAGGGCCATATGCCCTTTCCATAGTTTACCTGAGAGATAAATAAATGTGCTAGACAATCCCAAATTCCTAAGGCCTATACATGATTCTCTGCCAATATTCTTGTACTCAGTCTTTTTTACAGGGTATAAAACAGGGGAAACATGATTATCTGTGTACACATGTTTGTGCATACATGCAGAGCTAGGATTTCAGATTGGGAGATGGGAAAGCAGAGTATTATTTTTAGCTCTTCTTCTGATTTTTCCTGACTATAGTAGCAACTCTCTCCTCTTTGGAACCCTCATCAATAATATGAGAATGTCCTGACACTGGTGTGTACACTGTAGATAGACTGTTAAGGTGAATGAGTCGCTACTTAGAAAATTATTGATTTGCCACTTGGACTCAGAGCATGGTATGTTGGTTGTATCATTTCATTCCTTCAATATTTATGGTCTTCAATAAAACTCCATAGTTTTCTCAAGTTTTAGTTTTACTGTGTATCCTAATTTTCTTTCCTCTACTTTGTTTATTATTTAACCTATCAATCACAAGTCTTTAAGGTCTTGTCAGGAAAACCAAAGACCTTCCCACTGTATTGTCCATTCCTAGGGCTTTTGGTCCTCATCCTAACAACAGACACCATACTGGACATGCCTGCCCTGGAAATTTGAATCCCCAAAGCACCTCTAAATAAATTACATGACCGGGCTTTTCCATTTTAGTAAAGGATGCACTATCCACCCATTTACTATATCCCAAATGCTAGGAATTGTTGTTAACATATCTCTCTCAAATCCCACATCCAATCCAATAGTAAATCTTATTGTCTCAAACTTCAAAACATCTCCCAAATTTGAAACTTTTTGCCTTATCCACGTAACCTAACTGACTCATCATCTTTTATTTTCTGGACACCACCAGCATCTTGTCTTCTTATACTACAGTCAGTTTAGCAAATAGCATCTGAAGTGAACCTCTGAAAGTGTAAATCTGAGTTACCAGGGAGGCCCCCTGAAGCCATCAACAGGCCCTGGGGACCCCAGGACCAGGAAGGGCTGCATCACCCCTGTGCCTAATGCCCCTACTGTGCCTCTTCCCAATCTTTCAAGGATTCTCATTGCACTTGCACTAAAATCCTAACTTCTTATGATGGCCCCCAAACACCTTAAATTGTCTAGTCACTTGGAGCACTGTATTTCCTGAAGGAAGTCAAAGCTACATATTTATCACAACCATGACTTTCCTCTTATCCCTTGAATCTGGGCTTTGACCAACAGGAGAGAGCAGTTCTGATGCTATATTAGTGTTCTGAGAACTTCCTCCTGGACCCTTCAGCCTGTCAGCCAGCAGGTGCCTGCAGCCCTGACTGACCCCTGACTGTGGCTTCACAAGAGACTGGGAGTCACAGCCATGCAGCCAAGCAACTCCTGAATGTTTGACCAACAGAATCCATGAGGGACAATAAATGGTTATTATTGATTTAAGCCACTGAGTTTTGGGTGACATTTAATTACAGAATTGCCCAATTTTCTGACTTTGGTTCAACCACTCTGTGCTGCTTGAAAAGTTAAAGCTGATTTCTGCCTCAGGAAGTTTGTGTTTCCTGTTTTTTTCCAAGTCAAAGAAATCTTCCTTTTCTGATGTTGCCATATGGTTACCTTCCTCACTTTGTTCACATACTTGTTTGAATGTCACTTGCTAGGAGGGGCCCCTTCACTGTCTAAACAGAAATGCCCCATTCCTACCTCCACAATCATTCTGTAGCTCATTACTTGTCACTTTTCTTCACTGGTCTTTCCATCACCTGAAACAACATGTCTATGTATTTGTTTATGTATCATCTGTCTCTCTCTCATGAGAATGTAAACTCCAGGAAGTCAGGGGTTTAAAAAATCTTTTTCAACAGTAGATCTCCAGAACCTAGAACAATGCCTGGCACATTAAGGGGGGGGGGCAGTCTCTGCTAGAATTTCAATATCTACCTAACATGTATAGATATTGATGTAACACCACCTTTCACTATTTTCTCCAGAATATATGATGATTTCAAACAAGTTAAGAGTCATTTAGTTTTGCTTATAATTAAACATAGATCCAGAGAATGTATTTTTATCATAGACCTTGATATAAAATATCTGACTCACTTTCTGTAATTAAGGATTTTATTTATTTATTTATTTCATTTTTTAAAGATTTTATTTATTTGGGGCACCTAGGTGGCTCAGTGGGTTAAAGCCTTTGCCTTCGGCCCATGATCCCAGGGTCCTGGGATTGAGCCCTGCATCAGGCTCTCTGCTCAGAAGGGAGCCTGCTTCCCTTCCTTTCTCTCCCTGCCTCTTTGCCTACTTGTGATCTCTGTCTGTCAAAGAAATAAATCCTTAAAAAAATAAAATAAAATAAAAAAGAGTTTATTTATTTATTTGACAGAGAGACAGATAGAGAAAATACAAGCAGGGGGAGTGGGAGAGGGAGAAACAGGCTTCCCACTGAGCAGCGAGCCTGGTGCAGGGCTGGATCCCAGGACCCTGGGATCAAGACCTGAGCCAAAGGCAGACACCTAATGGCTGAGCCACCCAGGTGCCCTTAATTAAGAATTTTAAAGGGAACAACAGGAACAAATATCAAACTTTTGCTCTAATATGTCCCATTATCTAGTCTCATGGAAATGTGGGTAACCTGACCTTGGCGAAGGTTAACCTTGGACCTCTGGAAGGGTCTAGGAGTTTTTATCCATCAGTTTAGAGACAATAAGAGAGGGATATCCTATTCTTAGGAATAATACCCCTATAGGAGAATAGGCTGGATTACAGAGAACCATATATTTCTTGGTTCCCTTAATCAAGAGGTGGAATCCATGCCACTCTCTTCGAACTTGAGTATATTCTGTGGATGGTTTGAGGAAAAAACAATGGCATAAATAATGCTTACATGAGACCTTAAGACACTGGTAGCTTCCATTTCCTACCTCCTTGAGCACTTGCTTGTGTTGCTGTCAGACTCCTAGAGATCTTGCAATGGCATGGATGAAGACGGGATTAGCTGAGCCCAGTCTCCCAGCCATCTTTATAAAGTACTGGTTAAGTAAGTGAAAGCCACCTTGACCCTCTAGACCAGACCAGCTGCCACTAAACACCATCAAGTGACCCTAATCAATATCATATGGAGCAAAACAATCACCAAATTGAGCCCAACCAGAATTCCTGACCCACTGATTGTGACCAAAAGGGAGTGAGTGATTATTGTTTGGTCTCTTATGTTTTGTGCTTTGTTATAAAATGATAACCATCAGAGAAAAGTGCTTTTACCCTTTTACCCTTTTACCCTTTCATTTCTAAGATTAGTCCCTGATATAATCCTACTCATTCATTCCAGGGACCTAATGCCAAGGACAACCCTGGGAAACCCTGCTAAAAGCTCTTGCTTACTTTTTCTGCCTGGCAAAAAACACAAATACATCAAGAAATAATTAAAGTCACAGTCCCAATTCTTAACTTCTTTTAATTGAGATCATCAAAGAGAAATGGATTTCATTACATGCACAGCATGAGGGGTGCATTATGTGGAGTTCATGCTTTATTCATTCAAATGGTTACATTTCACTTACTGTTTTGTTGCAAATGAGTGACTTAAATTGGGAAAGTAGAGAGAATAATTTAAACTAAAAAGTAAAATCTAATACTTGCAAGATTGTTCTGTCAGGAGTGAGACTCCTGAAATAAATCTTTAATGACTAATGTAAAAACTTAATATAGTACATATACCTTTGGAAGGACAATATATTTAATTACTCTTGGACAGCCAAGGCAACAACATTCACTATAGACATACACATCTTTCCAAGTGGAAATATGCCTTTACAACAAGATCTATCCTCTCCCTTCTTATTTTTAAGGATCTTTTCATTCTATTTTAACTACCTTTTAAAAATATATTTCATTGTATCTCTGACATTTTTATTGTTAGAAATGTTAGATATTGAATAGTGGAATGAAAATTAGATTCATTTCTAATTCCTGACCCTAGTGATAACCAAAAATCAACACCTTTTCTGTTATATTTCTATGTAAATTTTTTTTTTTTTTTTT
>NC_081563.1:91794643-91951617 GCF_022355385.1 Mustela nigripes | reverse complement strand
GTCCTACCTTTCAGAAAGTGGTTGATTTTCTGTCTCCAGAATTGCTGTTCTTCTTCTCTTCGATCTGCCGATGGATTTTCAGGTGTTTGCAATCTTTAGATAAGCTATCTAGCTGATCTCCGGCTAGCTGAAGCAGTCTCAGCTTGCTACTTCTCCGCCATCTTGACTCCTCAAGTTTTCAATATTTCTATGTAAATTTATATATATCCCCACTGCCTTTTAAGAACAGAAGTATGTATATGTCTTTTTTTTTTCATTTTTTTAATAAATTTTTTATTTTTTATTGTGATGCAACATGGGGGCTTAAGTGGGTAGGAGAACAATAAACGTCTTTTTTTTTTAAAGATTTTATTTATTTATTTGACAGAGAGAACACAAGTAGGCAGAGGGGCAGGCAGAGAGAGAGAGAGGAAGAAGCAGGCTCCCTGCTGAGCAGAGAGTCCGATGCAGGGCTCGATCCAAGGACCCTGGGATCACGACCTAAGCTGAAGGCAGAGGCTTTAACCACTGAGCCACCCAGGGGCCCCATGTATGTCGTCTTATACATAAATAGATAATATCCCTGGTATTTACTGTGTTTTTTTAATTGATTAAATACATATTTATTCTATTATCTAGGAAAAAATTTCATGGCAGGTTTTCAGTCATAGGGATAATTTGTTATGAGATGGCAGCCGTCATCAGTGCCTGGTATAGACTGATTAATCAACTGGCATGAGCCAAGCACTGGTGACCACTTGTGTACTGAATAACAGCTATTAAAGTATAAAGTATCTGGAAAAAGAAGGTTAAAAAAAGAAGGTATAAAGTATCTGGAAGGTTAAAAAAAGAAGGTATAAAGTACCTGGAAGGTTTTTTTTTTAATTTTTAATTTTTTATAAACATATATTTTTATTCCCAGGGGTAAAAAAAAAAAAAAAGATTTACATAAAATCTAGCTCCTGCTATTAAAGGGCTTGTGAATCAGTGGGAAGCATAGGCTATAACAGGAGAATTTTATTGTAATATGTTAAATGTACTAATGGATATATATCCTAAGTGACAAAGGGGTGGAAAAAGGGTTCATTTACTGCCCTTGACATAGTTATACTGTCCTGGCTAACTTATATTAATGGTTTATAATTAAAAGAAAAAATTATTCAAGATAAGGTTGAAGCTGAAAATCAAATGGCCATTATATGGGAAAACAAGGCCAAGATAAAATGTGAGGCACAGCCCAAGATTATGTTAATATACAGAAGACACATCCTAAACACCGTCCCTCTTGCTACAGATAAGCCACACATTAGATTCTACTTTTCATCACTTAGTGTGACATAACTATTTATGCAGTTACCAGCTCGGATAGGATATAAGCAAATGATCTGCTCTAGAGAAATGATTTTTTTTTCTGACCACTGGGTAGGGATCACTTACTTTAATATACAAATCATTCCATATTCACCCCTCACCAAAAATATTTACCCTTGTCACTTTGGATTGTCTTTCTACTTTTGCTACTAGAAATCGCCTAAAAATTGAATATGTGAATGTGAATTGACATTTGAAGTTTATTTTGTTTTAACTTAAACTGTCAATTCAAGGATTAACTTTGCCCATAGCAAGCTATTTAGAATATAAAGGTGTTCTTTGGCTGAAGTGAGAGGCTTCTGGTTTTGAAATTAGTATAGACTCCTCTTGGAATCGTGCCCACCAATCACCCCCTGGAGTTATACCTGAGCTTTTTTAGTCTCAGCTTTCTCTCCTCTCAGAGATAGGTTGCTGCTTATCTCACAAGAATGCCCTAGAAAGATATAAAGTATGTGAAGGGCCCTGCACAGATCTTGGCCAGCAGAAGTCTGGTAATGCCCAGTCTCCTCTCAATAGAAGCACCCAGCAAGTTCTTTTTCCATGTCATAGTTAACTCTGACTGCACCTGGAGGTTCAGAAAAGGTGAAAAAGGTCCCTAAACAGACTTTCTCTGTGAAAACAAAGACCCCTGGGGGGCAGTAGCTGATTCCCCTTGTGGTGGCCTTCCTGTATTCTTCAGAAACAATTCCCTCTTTCTACACATTAAACTACCATCTTTTCAGCATCTATCCCTGAGGAGGCATCTTCTTTTCTTCTCTTAGGCTCTGGAGAAATTGCTTTTGCTACCAGAGCCACCTCATCTCTTTGAAGCTACTCAGAGGGACCCTTATGCCCATACTATAAAACTGCATGGGACTGGATTGGATCAGGAGGAGATGGGTCAACTTCAAGTGCATAATGCCTTTTCGCAGACAGACCACTGGAAACTGAGACTTGGTGTCAGAATCCAGACTTTTAGAGCTCTAATTTAAGGAAGCCACCTTCTACAGCTGCCTCAGTATCAGACACTATTGGTGCTCCACCAATGTCACTATGGATCCCTTAATGCTTCTGTACACCCATGCTCCAACTTCCTTGTGCTTTGTTGCTGATGGCTCATCATATGCCATACTCCTGAGAACTGTCTTTAAGCTGGTAGAATTGTTTGGAAGCTTACAGCCCTCACCACTCGCCATCACTGGGGCTGACTGAAGCAGAAGCTCAAAATCCCAACCCTCTGGCTTCTGATGGGACAGGTTAACCTGAGGTATAATTCAAGATCCAGAGCTCCCATGGGAACAGGCTAAGTCTGGGTCTCCATTTGATATTGCATCCCTTCCCTACCCTGCCTTATCACATTGCCGATTTCTCCCAGGAAAATGCCCATAATAAAACTGACAGGTAGACCCTTGACTCAGGATTGGCTGTTGGAAGAATCCCACTTACAAAACTCTTCAGGGGTCTAGAATTCTAGGACTCCTCCAAACTTATCAGGATCATGTCCTAGAGGGCCCATTTCTAAGCCTCTCCTAAAACCTTGCATTACCTCTCCTCTTCCTTGTCTAATTCCTTTGGTCTTCACTCTGGTGAAGATACAATGTTTCATCTCTGGATGAACAGATGACTGACAATACTTTGGCAAATAAAGAAGTTATCCCCTTTATTGGTAATCTTCATTTAAATCTTATCAACAAATCACATAATTTCAGAGCTAGGAATGAGCTAAATAACAATAAATCTACTATTTTTAATTGTCTACTATGTTCTAGACACTTACCTACTTAAATAAAACCAGGCAATATTTGTTACATTCCTGCCCATGTGAGAATCCACCCCATGGTGTGATACACGGCTCTAAGAGAAAGGAAAGATAGCTACTGCCTTTAAGGAATCTGCAACCTGTGCTACATCTAATCTTTAAGGCAACCTTGAAGAGCAGCTGTTGTTTCCTTCATTTTACATTTGGGAAAGGATTCTTCCCAAAATTAATGTACATTCATCCAGGAAGTATCCCCAAGTCTGATCAGACTTGGACTTTGTAGTTCTCTACTATGGGACTGTGCTTATTCTCAAAGTTATTGAGAGGCCCACTGAGATTTCCCTATCTGTCCCTATCCTCCATCCCCTGGCCACTGCCCTCATTCAGGTAAGTAAAAATAAATTTCTAAGAAGATAAAGAACAAGAACAGGAATGTGTCATTGACTGGGATGCTCAGGTGTCTGTCCCCTATGTCAACCCTCTTCCCATCAGACTATAAAGCTTCCCTTTGTGTCAAAACTCCTCAGTAAGATTTTAAGTTCTTGAAAATGGAAAAGAAGCTCCATTTCTTTTGTTTCTTCCTCAGTTCTAGAAATGCAATAAGTACTTCAATATAAGTTGAATCTGGTAGTGAAATGAAAGAAAGGATCCATGCATTATTGGCTCAATTGGTCCTTGATAAAAATAAACCCCAAAGGCAATTTATTGAGACATCAAGACAGTATCAAGGATTCGTCATCAGAAACTTCACCCTGCACTTCCTTTCAGAATTATCCAAATGTAACAGTAGAGGAAACAAGCAGATGAGAATGTCCTTGTCATGTGACAGTGTCTGCAGATCTCCCTCTGACTTCAATTAACTGATCTCAGCTAGAGGGCATTCAGAATGTCTATGTGAGCATAGACAGCCAGAACTTTCCCAAACCTGGTGGCCAAATTAATGGTGGCCAAATTGCCTACAATTTTGTAAATATTTCCTTTAATGATCTCTCCTCAAATGATCCTAATATGGAAATGATGGTGCATCTGTTCCCTGTTGGGATTCTGATATACTATATTTGTTAAACTTGCATTTGGTACATTTGGTGTTCTTACCCTAACTTAATTACTCTTCAATTAATTATTTTGCTGGTGCATTCAACTATCCTAACAAATAAACTGTGTCCATGAGAAACCTAATAAGAAGCTAGCATTGCACATTCCTTTTCTGCACATCACCCCCCCCCAAGCACCTGCTCCTCCATGATGCCCCAATTTCCTGTCAGTTGACACCAGGCTCATTTCCCTCTCTCACATTTACCTCCTTTCTCCATTTAAACTGAGCTTCCATATTCCCCCAGGGTTTTGCCTGTCACAGGAGGGTGGGAACTCAAACCCTGTGATTTTTCAGTTGCTCTCAGTGGTAAGACCACCCCAGACAACAGGCTTAAATATTGAACCTTATGTGGGGAGGGTGAGGGCACAAGGATTTAGCTATTCAATAAGAAGACGATGACATGATTTTCAGTTAAGACAACAAATCAGGCAGATAAAAGTGATATTTAATGGCAAAATGCTTTTCAGGGTCTCACAAATCAAATCTTACCATAAAGTTAAAGTGGCCAATCTGCTTCCACTATCCGCTCTTTTTTTTTTTTTAATATTTTATTTATTTATTTGACAGACAGAGATCACAAGTAGGCAGAGAGGCAGGCAGAGAGAGAAGAGGAAGCAGGCTCCCCGCTGAGCAGAGAGCCGGATCATGACCTGAGCCGAAAGCAGAGGCTTTAACCCACTGAGCCACCCAGGCGCCCCCACTATCCGCTAACTCTTAACATGTGCTCAGCTCTGTTCTTAAGTGTTTTCCCCAAATTAAATAACCTAATCTTTCCAACACAAATTTATGAGGTTGGTACAACTTTTAGCCACATTTTATTGGTAGAATAACTGAGCACAAGCCAGGCACAAGCCACAATTTTCCCCACATACATAGGTAGTTTGTAGCAAAGCCAAGTTTTGAAGGTAACTTGTCTCAGAGGTTAAAGCATTGTATGAATAGAGTGAGTGTATTCATACAGACTGCCCCATCAGAACTACGAGGTGCATGACATGCCCACCATATATCTAAGACCGAAAGATAGAGTCATCTGTGAGGCACATTGTCTTTGCCCAGCCCAGTTTTCAGAGAACTGACATTCTTACTAGGAATTAAAGATATGCATAGGTTAGTGAGTTCCACAGATGTATTAATATCTGATGATATGAAAATATGATTAGTTATACAAAGTAGAACTTATTATGAGGTGCAACCGTAACGGGTGAGATGTTTTTTGAGAGTGAGAGGAATTTTTCTTCACAGAACAAAATTTCTTAATACCAAGTTAGTCTGTCGAGTACCCAAAAAATCAATCCTCATGTGAAAAAAAAAAAAAAAACCTATTTTTGAACCATGAATCATAAAATATTGCTCAGAAAGTATTGAGAATGTTGAGTCCTAAGGAAATCTCAAGATTGCCTACTTGGGCTTATTTAGAGACCCTTTAGCTTACAACCTTGTTAGACAACTACTGTGATGAATGAAGGGATTCAGCCAGTTACTGTGTTGACTCTACCTCAAATAACATTTTCTTGAGACATCTCATGTCCCAAACATGGGACATTCTTACACTCTGACATTATTCAAGTTAGCACTAGCTCTTTGCTAGTTTTCACTACCAATTGAGTAAGTAAAATATTTCTGCAGTGTCCCTGAATTTGTGCCTCATCCTGTTGGACCCAGCAGAGGAAGCTACAGAGGGAGAAATGACTTGGATCAGTGCCCACTGCCCAAATATCTCAAAGGCAAGGGCAGATGGCCACAAAGAAGGAGGCACTTTGTTTGTTGTCTTGAAAGCTAATCATCTCCACTGCAGTAATGCTGTTGGCAAATGTTTCCTTTCACAATTCCATATTTAAGAATATTACTTTGGAAGTTAAAAATTGTCAGTTATTATTTGATTATCTCAGCTTGGAGCTTGCTACATAATGACTTCTCAGTAGGATGCTGAGCTGCTAATTCACAACCTCCTTCTGAAAAAGCTTTTCAGGAAATTTGTAACAAATCCATTAAATTAAAATGAATTTGTGCTATATTGAGAAGTAACTGAACCATATGGGGCCATTCCAAGTGACATTCTTTTTATTTTTTTCTTCAACCCTAAGAACATTACATTTACTTCTCTTCAGTGAGAGGGGTAGGCCCTATTATTTTACAGTCAGCATCCTAATATTTGGTGCAGAGGGAAATCAAGCTCTTCATGAGATGCTTTTAGAAGTATCCTATCTAATGAAATACCCATCTAGCAACAATCTGCCTACCTTGGTTAGCAGCACAGGCTGAAAATACTTGAAAAGTGTAATGGGCATTTATGGGTTGGGGCTGTCCCTCTAAAAAGGCAGCAGCTTGCAACCCTGGCTACATATTAGAATTTCCCAGGGAGTTTCTAAAAGTCCAGATGCCTGGACATACTCCAAACCAATTAAATCAGAAGCCTTAGCAGCAGACCCAGGCATCAGCATTTCTTTAAAGCTCCTCTGGTGCTTCACCTATGCAGTTCTAGCACAGTGGTGCCCACTTGAGTGTGCCTCAGCATTACCTGGAGGTCTTAATGAAATACAGACTGCTGTCTTCCCTCCAGCCTCTGGTTTCTGACTGAGTAGGGCTGGGATGAGGCTGAGAATTTGTTGTTGGTCTGGGGGCATGCCCTCTAGAAGCTGGACTTCAAGCCTGTTTAGGAAACCTGAGTCCAAGTGTTGTAGCTAAAAACATCTAAGCCTCATTTTTAACATCTGCAAAATGGGGCATAATAATGAACCCTTCTAAAATTTTCTGAGGGAATCAAGTGGAACATTTGTGAACACCCATGATAAAATTTAATGTTCGTGGTGTTTGGATTCCTTTAGTTTACAATGAGTAGAAGCTTTTAAAGGATAATATTCAAAAAGGTAAAACAGTGACTTTAATACAAATGTGTTAATGATTTAATTTGTTAAATAATGATGTAAGATATGGAAATATCTCCAAAGGAGTATCTCAAGAGCAGATACATAATAGGCAGTCAGGTGCTGAGATGAATTCACTAATAGATGCACAGTTAGGCAATATTCAGGCACTAAAATGTAATTTTAGGGGGGGAAAAATAGAATGTTTGGAAAATCCCTTTTAAGACCAGAAATCAATTATATCTTCCCAGGGAAAAACAAAATATTTGGATTGCCTTAAAAAGGAACCATTTGCATCATGGTGGACACCAAATGCCTGTAACACAATCAGCCCTCCACAAATCCACTTCTATTTCTACAGAATTGCAAACTATCCTGGCCAAGGATAGGCAAAGGCACTCATACCATAGCATCAGACAATTCCTGGAGGTGGGGTTCTGCTTGACATTGTCAGAATTCCATTGGAGGACATCCAGGATCAAATGATAGCCATTGTGACAAAATTATAAAATTTATAGTCTTACAGAATCCTCATAATAGTAATTCCTACCTGACTTCTGAGAGGGTAAATTACCTTGGCTTTTTTTCTCTGCTTTCTTCTTCGTCTTTGGCAAAGACCATGAGATCCCATGCTTTGCTTTTTACCATCAGGGCTGGGAATTAGCCTGGGCCAGAGAAACAGGTGCTCTTATGACTGCAGGGGACCCTTCAATTGGGGCACTCCATTCCACTCTCTCAGGCTCATCCCTGAGACAGTGCCTACTTGGTTACCATGTACAGACCCATTTGTGTAAAATTGAAAATTATCAACCAGCCATTGGAGGATAAATTGAGGAAGCATTATTTTCATAAGTGTGCAAAATCTCTAGGGAACATGAAGAAAACTCAAATGAAGGGACTAGAAAAAAAGAAGTAAGATCATATAGCATTGTTGTTTTGAAGATAAAGGTGAAGAATTTCAACTTCCTACACCTAATGGGGAAAATTTCTGCCAGAATTCTTCAAGAGAGCCTAGTGTTTGCCCCATGTAAAACGAGGCTTCTGAAGATTAAGGAAAGGGGCAGAAATGTCCTTTTCAAAGCTCCAGAATTTATGCTTGAAATTTATGAATGTTTTACATTTTTTTTTAAAAAAGAGGAATAGTTTCATTTAGAGAATAGCATGGAAGACCATAGGGGAAGGGAAGGAAGACTGTATGGGAAGTAATCAGAAAGGGGGACAACCATGGGGGACTCTAGACTCCTTGAAACAAACTGAAGGTTACAGAAGGGAGGGGGGTTGGCGGCTGGGATCACAAGATGATGGATATTAAAGAGGGCACATGTGGTGATGAGCACTGGGTAACTAATGAATCGTTGCACACTACTTCAAAAACTAATGATGTATTATATGTTGGGTAACTGAACAGGATAATAAAAATAAATAAATAAATACTCTTCCCAGCAAAAAATAAATTAATAAAAGAAGAATATTTGAGAAAGAAACATTGCTGAAATGATTACAATGAGGTTGAAAGCTTATTTGCATTTATTGAATTACCCACCTTTTCTTATTTTTCAGTTGCTTGTTTAGAGCATTTTTATAGTTCTCCATAAGTAATGCTGACATGAGCAGAGTGGTATTGTTTCCTGATGTACTCGAAGAGTTTCTCTAGAATATAAAATTGCAATGGATTTTCTGAGTTTCTGGGTGTGCACATATTCTGTTTATAAGAAAAACAGCAGATTGTTTTGCAAAGTTCCTGTTCCCTCTGGTTGTGCCTCCAGCAGCACTGTGTAAGAATGCTAAGTACAGTCCTAGGGCCCACCTTCTCAAAGGATCCATGACCATCTAGCAACTGAGAACAGCAGTCAGGGGAATTTCTTCAAACATCTTTTTATTTGCTTGGCCATTTCTGTGTCCGTTTTCTGAAGGGCCAGTCTGTGTGTTTTGTACTTTTTTTTTTTACTGCCTTCCGGAGATCCTTTCTGGTTTCTGCATATTCTCTGTTTACTGTAGGTTTCAAATGCCATTTTCTGGATTGTAGTTTGTATTTTTACTTCCTTTATGGGGTCTCTTGATAAATAGAATGAAAATAATAAATAGATAAGAGAATAGAATAGAAGATAAATTATCATTGATAATTTACTTTAATTATCAATCTTTTTAATTAATTAGTTCTATTAACATATAATGTATTATTTGCCCCATGGGTACAGGTTTGTGAATCGTCAGGCTTACACACTTCATAGTACTCACCATAACACATACCCTCTCCAATGTCCATAACCCAACCACTGTATCCACACTCCCCTCCCCCCAGCAGCCCTCAGTTTGTTCTGTGACATTGAGTCTCTTATGGTTTGTCTCTCTTCCGATCCCATTTTTTTTCCTTCCTTACCCCCAAAGCCCCCACTCTACCTTTCAAATTCCTCATATAAGTGAGATCATATGATTATTGTTTTTCTCTAATTGACTTAATTCACTCAGCATAATACCCTCTAGTTCCAACCACATCATTGCCAATTGAAAGATTTCATTTCTTTTGATGGTTGCATAGTATTCCATTGTATATCTATACCACATCTTCTTTATCTATTCAACTGTTGATGGGCATCTAGGTTCTTTCCATAGTTTGGCTATTGTGGACATTGCTGCTATAAACATTTGGGTGCACATGCCCCTTTGGATCACTACATTTTTATCTTTAGAGTAAATACCCAGTAGTGCAATTGCTGGGTCATAGGGTAGCTCTATTTTGAGGAACCTCCATGCTCTTTTCCAGAGTGGCTGCACCAGCTTGCATTACCACCAACAGCATAAGAGGGTTCCCCTTTCTCCACATCTGCTCCAACATCTGTCCTTTCCTGACTTGTTAATGTTAGCCATTCTGACTGGTGTGAGGTGGCATCTCATTGTGGTTTTGATTTGTATTTCCCTGATGCCAAGTGATGTTGAGCACTTTTTCATGTGTCTGTTGGCCATTTGAATGAATTCTTTACAGAATTTCAGTTCATGTCTTCTGCCCATTTCTTGATTGAATTATTTGTTCTTTGGGTGTTGAGTTTGACAAGTTCTTTATAGATTTGGATATTAGCCCTTTACCTGATATGTCATTCGCAAATATCTCCTCCCATTCAGTCAGTTGCCTTTTGGTTTTGTTAACTGTTTCCTTTGCTGTGCAAAAGCTTTTGATCTTGATGAAGTCCCAATAGTTCATTTTTGCCCCTGCTTCCCTGCTTTTGGTGATGTTTCTAGGAAGAAGTTGCTGAAGCTGAGGTCAAAGAGGTTTTTAACCTCTGTTCTCTGCAAAATGGTCCAGTTTCATTCTTCTGCAGGTGGCTGTCCAGTTTTCACAACACCATTTGTTGAAGACACTGTCTTTTTTCCATTGGACATTCTTTCCTGCTTTGTTGAAGATTAGTTGACCATAGAGTTGAGGGTCTATTTCTGGGTTCTCTATTCTGTTCATTGATCTATGTGTCTGTTTTTGTGCCAGTACCATACTGTCTTGATGATTATAGCTTTGTAATAGAGCTTGAATTCTGGAGTTATGATACCACCAACTGTGGTTTTCTTTTTCGACATTCCTGTGGCTATCTGGAGTCTTTTCTGGTTCCATATAAATTTTAGGATTGTTTGTTCCATTTCTTTGAAAAAAAGTTGATGTTATTTTGATAGGGATTGCATTAAATGTGCAGATTGCTCTAGGTGGCATAGACATTTTCACAATATTTGTTCTTCCAATCCATGAGCATGGAACATTTTTCCATTTCTTTGTGTCTTCCTCTATTTCTTTCATGAGCACATTATAGTTTTCTGAGTACAGATTCTTTGCCTCTTTGATTAGGCTTATTCCTATGTATCTTATGGTTTGGGGTGCAATTGTAAATAGGATTGACTCCTTAATTTCCCTATCTTCTGTCTTGCTGTTGGTGTATAGAAATGCAACTGATTTCTGTGCATTGATTTTATATCCTAACACTTTACTGAATTTCTGTATGAATTCTAGTAGTTTTGGAGTGGAGTCTTTTGGGTTTTCCACATAAAATATCATATCATCTGCAAAGAGTAAAAGTTTGACTACTTCTTTACTGATCTTTTTTTTTTTTTTGATGATGATGAGTATTTTATGAGTTAAAAAAAAAAAAATTCTTCTCTATACCCAAATCTTAAAGATAGTCTTGAGTTTCTCCTAAACGTGTGCAAAACTTACCCTAAGCATTTTAATCTTTTTTTTTAATCTGTGTGTGCGTGCATGTGTGTGTGTGTGTATAATGTGAGGAGGAATACAATTTATTTTCCCTTTCTGTGTGGGTAATATTTGTATTACAGTTTGTTAAAGATAGTCCATCCTTTCCTTATTAATAGACATTGACATCTCTACTATGTATTACATTTCAACACATGCATAGATTTCTAGGTTTTCTTTTCTGTTCCTTTGGTAACTCTATGCTCATGTGCCACGCTGTCTTCTTTCCTATCATCTTGTAATAAGTTCTGGTAGCTGGTAGTTCAAGCCTTCCCCATTTTTAACTGTTGAATTCTGGTCTATAGAAATGCAATGAATTTGCTCCATATTCATCATTCTTAGGCATTTTGATAACTAACTTGTAAATTGCTTTCCATTACTTTCATTTTTTTACACAGTGTTTAGTTTTCTTTGCTCATTCAACGCATAACTTCTATTATTACTGTGCCTGGGCAAACCTCAAGTACTATGTTAAATAAAGGTGGCATAAGTGGGGATCCTTATTAAGCTCCTCACTTTAGAGGGAATGCATTTAAAGTTTTTCCACTGAAATTGATAGTTTTTGGAGGCCTACCAGTTTAGAAATTTACCTTCTATTCTTCAGCTGCTAAGAGTTTTTATCAGGAAAAGATGTTAATTTTATTAAATTATTTTTTGATGTATATTGAGGTGATTATTAGAATTTTCTTCTTTAATATATTAATCAGGTGAATTCCATTTGTAATTGTTTATAATATTAAACAACTTCCTATATCTTTATAATAAGCTTCAATTTGACAACAATATTTTAACTTTTTAATAAATTTCTCTATTGGTGATTTTATATGTTGTTTAGAATTTCTGCATCTACATTCATGATTATGCTTAACTGGTAATTCTTTTCCTCATACTTTCCTTTTTAGATTATAATATTAAAGTTTCTATTGTTGAACAGTGATTCCTACTTTTTCTTCCCCCTCTTTTGGGAGAGTTGTATCATCTTAGAATAATCTGTTCTTTCAAAGTTTAATTTAACTATTATGTAAAATGGCCTGGTATTTTCTCTTGTGGGAAGATTCTGAAATACAGATTAAATTGCCTTAATGGCTATAGGATTTTTCAGGTTTTTAAATTAATTCTTGAATCTCTTTAGAAAGCTCATTTTTTCCCTAGATTTATTTTCTCTTTGATCTAAGTTTTATCGACAGAATTGTAAACTGTGTTTGTATTAACTTCTAATTATCTTTCTAATCACCGGTGCATGTGTTGCTATGCTTCTTCCTTATTTTTTAAAGGTTTGGATTGTAATATTTTTAAATATAATTGTAACTAATTTTAAGGTTTCATTTTGATTTCTTCCTTTCCTCATGGGTAATTTATAAGTATGGTGTTTAATTGCTAAGATTATAACATTTAATTTATATTTTAGTAATTGATGTCTAAGTTAATTGCATTATGGTCTGAGATAATAACTTTATTATACCAATTCTTTAAAAATTATTGAGCATGCTTTATGTCCTAATCCATACTTATTTTTCCAAAGAATACAATCTATATGTCCTTGAGACAAGCACATACTCTGTGTTTATCAAATGAAGAGTGTTCATTGTAGGGCACCTGGATGCCTCAGTCACTTAAGTGTCCACCTTCAGTTCAGATCATGATTCCAGGGTCCTGGGATGAAGCCCCACATTGGGCTTGCTGTTCAGTGGGGAGCCTACTTCTCCCACTCCCTCTGCCACTACCCCCTGTTCCTGATCTCTCTCTCTCTCAAATAAATAAATAAAATCTTTATAAGAAAGTGTTCATTGTGTGTTCTTCTAAATCCTGACTAATTCTTTTCCTAGATGACCTCATAATATTAGCAAATAAATGTTAAGAAAATTTCACTATATAAATTTAAGAAACAAAATGTGTAAACATTTGGCAGGAAGAGAGAGAAAGGGAAAGAAGTTATGAGACTTTTAACTGTGGAGATAAACTGAAGGTTGATGAAGTGTGGTGGAGGGAATGGGCTAGTTGGGTGATGGGCATTAAGGAAGGCACTTGTTATGATGAGCACTGGGTGTTGTATGTAAGTGATGAACCACTGAACTCTATTCCTGAAACTAATATGGATCTCTTTATCATCTAAATACAGTTTGAATTTTTAAAAAACTCCACTATATAAGTGATTTGTCTATTTACCCTGGGGACTTATCAAATATGCTACAAATATAAATATTTAAACTATTTTTATAAGTGCCTAAATGTTTTGAGTTACTGTTTATTTCTTATTGTGTAAACCTTTTATTATTTAATGTTCTATTTACTGCACAACTTTTGTAGTAAAATCCCTTTTGTTAATATTGTGATAGTGGCACCAGTTTTCATGTGGTTAGTATTTGCCTGAAGTACCTTTTCCATTTTTCCCATGTTCTTGTTTCTGACCAGGAGTGCTGGTTAGGTATTTTGTAGACTTCCCATCTCTTGGGAATATATATATATATAAAATTATATTATATTATATATATATAATTAAATTAAATTATATTATATTATATATATATAATTATTATGTTCAGTTAGCCAACATATAGTACATTATTAGCTTTTGATTCAATGTTCAATGATTCATTAGTTGTGCATGACACTAGTGGTCATCACAACATGTGCCCTTCTCAATACCCATAACCTCTTTGACATTGACCACAGCAACTTCTTTTAAGACATGTCTCTGGAGACAAGAGAAACAAAAGCAAAAAAAACTTTTGGGATTTATCAAGATAAAAACTTCTGCACAGCAAAGAAAAGAGTTGACTAAACTAAGAGGCAACCCAAGGAATGGGAGAAGATATTTGCAAATGACACTGCAGAGGACCAATATCCAAGATCTATAAAGAATTTGTCAAACTCAACACTCAAAAAACAAAAATCAACTAAAAAAATGGACAGAAAACATGAACAGACATTTCTCCAAAGAAGACGTACAAATGACTAACAGACACTTAAAAAAGTTTTCAACATCACTAGCCATCAAGGAAATACAAATCAAAATTACAATGGGATACCACCTTACACCAGCCAGAATGGCAAAAATTAACAAGTCAGGAACCAACAAATGTTGCAAGGATTTAGAGAAGGGGGAACCCTAATACCTTGTTGATTGGAATGCAAGCTGATAGGGCCACTCTGGAAAACAGTATGGAAGTTCTTCAAGATGTTAAAAATAGAGCTATCCTATGACCCAGCAATTGTACTACTAGGTATTTATCCCAAAGATACAGATGTACTGAAAAGAAGGTCGCATGCATCTCAATGCTCATAGCAGCAATGTCCACAATAGCCAAACTGTGGAAGGAGCTGAGACATCCTTCAACCGATGGATGAATACACAATGAAATATTACTCAGCCATCAGAAAGGATGAATACTACCATTTACATTGACATGGATGGAACTAGAGGGGGTTATGTTAAGTCAAATAAGTCAAGCAGAGAAAGACAATTATCATACATTTCACTCATATGTGGAATATAAGGAATAGAGCAGAAGAACACAGAGGAAGGGAGAAGAAACTGTTGGGATTTATCTGATTTTCTTTTCACAATTATGTTAAGGTTGTTGGTTTCCATGAGGAAGACTACAGAGGTAAAATGGCAATTTCATCACACCTTATCAAGAGTGCTTGTTGCCAACATGAATACTACTCTTGACATTCATCTGCTTGGGATTTACATTTATAAAGTTCTTCCATTGAAGAGTTATTCTTTTCTTCTTTTTGTCTACTGTCCTCTGTGGAAGTAAGTTATTATGTACAGCTTAAAATTAAGGATTTAGGAATCTGAACAGACTAATGAATATTTATTTTGTATTCTGGGTTATAACCCCAGACTACTTTATTTATGTCATTATCAAATTGCACTGGCCATGGCCACTAGGACCTCTTGCAGTTGGCTCCAGTGTTTTTTGAATAAACTGCCATGAATGTGGTTTTGTTTGATTTTGTTTTTACCATGTCCTTACTCTCTTGCATTACAGGAGGTAATTAGCTTTCTGCCTTATGAGATGCACTCTTATCTTATGCATTTCCTGTCCCTGTCTTAGAATTTGCTATTTTACCAAGGAAGCCTGGTTCCTTTTATTGATGAAGGGTACAGGCATACCTCAAAGATATTGTGGGTTTAGTTCCAGACAACTGCAATAAAATAAATATCAAAATAAAGTAAGTCCAGTGAATATTTTGGTTTTCCAGTGTGTATAAAAGTTATGTTCACATGATATTGCAGTCTATTTAGTGTACAATAACATCATAGCTAAAGAAATGTGCATACTTTAATATCAAAATGCTTTATTGGGGGGTGCCTGGGTGACTCAGCTGTTAAACATCTGCCTTTGAATCAGGTCATGATACTAGGGTCCTGGGATTGAGCCCCACATTGGGCTCCCTGCTCTGTGGGAAGCCTGCTTCCCTCTCCCACTACCTCTGCTTGTGTTCCCTCTCTTACTGTCTCTTTCTCTAACAAAGAAATAAATAAAATATTTATAAATAAATAGATAGATATGCTTTACAGGTTAAAAAAAATGCTAACCATCATTTGAGCTTTCAGTGAGTCATAATCTTTTTTGTTGATGGAGGGTTTTGCCTCAGTATTGATGACTACTTTCTGATCAGGGTGGTGGTTATTGATGCTTGGGGTGTCTGTGGCAATTTCTTAATATAAGACAACACTGAAGTTTGGCTTTTCCTTTCACAATTTCTGTGTAACATGTAGTGCTTGTTTTTTTTTTAAGATTTTATTTTATTTAAGATTTTATTTATTTATAAGTATTTATTTTAGAAAGATAGAGAGAAAGCATAAGCAGAGTGGGAGAGAGAGAGAGAGAGAGAGAGATAGGTAATATCAAGCAGACTTTGTGCTGAATGTGAAGCCTGACATAGGGCTCAATCTCATGACCTTGAGTTCATGACCTGAGCTGAAACCAAAAGCTGGATGCTTAACCAACTGCTCCACTCAGATGCCCCCTTGTAATGCTATTTGATAACCTTTTACCCACAATAAAACTTCTTTTGCAATTGGAGGCAAGGCTCTCAAATCTTACACTACTTTATCAAGTAAGCAAATGTAATTTCTAATCCTTTGTTGTAATTTCAACAATTTTCACAGCATCGTTACCAGGAGTAGATCCCATCTTGAGAAACCACCTTCTTTGCTCATCCATAAGCAGCCACTCCTCATCTGTTCAAGTTTTATCATGTGATTGCAGCAGTTCAGTCACATCTTCAGGCTCCACTTCTAACTCTCTTGCTATTTCTATCATATCTGTAGTTACTTCCCACAATGAAATCCTGAACACCTCAAAGTCATCCATGAGGGTTGAAATCAACTTTCTATAAACTCATGTTTATGTTGATATTTTAACCTCTTCCCATGAATCATGAATATTCTTAATGGCATCTAGAATGGTGAATCATTTTCAGAAGGTTTTCAATTCACTTTGTCCAGATCCATCAGAGGAATCACTACCTATAGTAACTACAATCACAAAATATATTTCTTTTTAAAAATTTTTTTTATTTATTTGACAGAGATCACAAGTAGGCATTTATTTGACAGAGATCACAAGTAGGCAGAGAGGCAGGCAGAGAGAGAGGAAGGAAAGCAGGCTCCCTGCTGAGCAGAGAGCCCAATGCGGGTCTCGATCCCAGCACCTTGGGATCATGACCTGAGCCGAAAGCAGAGGCTTTAACCCACTGAGCCACCCAGACGCCCCACAAAATGTATTTCTGAAATAATAAGTGAACTTTAAAATTACTCCTTTAGCCATTGGTAGCATTAAGTTTCTTATTCACAGGCATGAACACATTAAGCTCTTTGGACATCTGCATCAGAGCTCTTGGGTGACCAGAGCATTCTCATTGAGAAGTAATATTTTGAAAGGAATATTCATATATATATATATATATATATATATATATATGTATATATATATATACACTTTATATTTTATTTAATATTTAATATTAATATAATGTTTTGAAAGGAGTATATAAATATATATATTTGCTCTCTAAATGGAATATGTGTATATATATATGTATGTACATATATATATATTTTGGAGCAATAAGTCTGAACAGTGGACTTAAAACATTTAGTAAACCATGCTTTAAAGAGAAAGTCCTTGTTTTTCCATTTAGAGAGCACAGATAGAGTAGACATAGCATAATTCTTAAGAGCTCTAGGATTTTCAGAATGGTAAATGAGCCTTGGCTTCAACTTAAAGTTACCAGCTGCATTAATCCTTATCAAAAGAATCAGCATTTCTTCAAAGTTTAGAAGAAAGGCATTGACTTCTCCTTTATAGCTATGAAATTACTATGGTATCTTCTTCAAATATAAGGGTGTTTAATCTACATTGAAAATCATTGTTCAGTATAGCCACCTGCGTTAATTACCTTCACTAGATCTGGATAACTTGCTACAGCTTCTACATCAGTACTTGCTGCCTCACCTTACACTGGTAACAGGCTGGCTTCTTTCCTTAAATCTCATGAACCAAACTTATAGCTTCAAACCTATCTTCTGCAGTTTCCTCACCTCTCTTAGCCTTCATAGAATTGAAGAAAGTTAGGGCCTTTTTCTGGGTCAGGCTTTGGCTCAAGGGAATATTGTGGCTGGTTTGATCTTGTATCCAGACCACTGAAACCTTCTCTGTACCTGCAATAAGCATGTTTCACTTTCTTGTCATTCATGTATTCACTGGAGTAGCACTTTTAACTTCCTTCAAGAACCTTTCCCTAGATTTCAGCCTATCATAGTTTTTGACATGCTTTTTTACTAAATTTAATCATTTTTAGCTTTTGATTTAAAGTGAGTGGCATGCAACTCTTCCTTTTACTTGAGCTGTTAAAGGCCACTTTAGGGTTCCTAAATGACATAATTTCAATATTGTTATGTCTCAGGTAATAAGGAGGTCCAAGGAAAGGGAGAGAGAATGCAGGATGACTGACTTGTCAGTGGGGCAGTCAGAATACAGAAAACATTTATCAGTTATATTTACCATCTTATATGTGCCCGGTTTTTGGTGTCCCCCCAACTTATAATAGTTACATCAAAGATCACTGAACACAGGTCACCATAACAGATATAATAATAAAGAAGTTTGAAATATTCTTTCAATATGAACTATTAAAATGTGACAGACACACAAGTGAACAAATGTTGGAAAAATGGTGCTGATAAACTTGGTTGGTGCAAGGTCTCCATAAAACTTCAATTTGTAAGAATAAAAATTCCATATCTGCAACGCAAAATAAAGAAAGCATAGTCTTAAGTATGCTCATTGCTGCTGTGTGGTTTCTGCCAGCTGTTGTTCTCAGCTAGCAGAACAAGGACACATATATACACACATATATAATCTTTTTATATGTAGCCACCTATATCTCTTTGAAACTAAGTATGAGTTCATACTGATGTTTTCACCTGAAATCCATTATTGCATGGGTCGTTCTTGTCTCCTTGCCTTGCTTATCTGTATCTCCCATTCCAACAATGAGAAACTGGCTTCCACCATTTCACTTAATTTCTCAATCCCAGAACACATGTACAGCAAAATGTTAACATGTACTCCCATGGAAAACAATTTTATCAACTAGAGTAGAATGCTTATGTTGTAGTTCCTTTATCTTTATCTTATAAATTCTACTCTTTTCCAAAGTTGTTTAGTTCAGCACCTCTTACTACCACGCCCTTCAGTGAGGTTGTTTTATACATTTGTAATACCTATATTCTTTTTTTTTTTTTTTTTTTGTCACAGCTGCATTTCATCTTAGGATTCTCACAAACTCCCAAATAATTTGTTTTAATTTGCATTCACTAAGTTCCAGTGTATGTATCATAAAGTTCTGTGGATTTTGATAATTGCATAGTGTTATGTATCCACCATTACTAACTCAAACCAAAGTGTTTCACTGCCTTAAACACTCACTTATGCTTTACCTATTCAACCAATGAGGGAGCCCACAGTCAAGATCTCTAGCTTGCAGGTAAATAATACATAGCTCAGAGAGGCATTGGAAGCACACTATCCTCTCAAAAGGAGAGAGAACAAGGCACAGATGTCCAGATCTCCTGCAGTCCCCACCAGGGCAGGACCAACCCAGAAGTTCAGCATTGCCATGCCACCAGGAGACTGAGGGATACAGAGGGAGAAGTCTGCTCCCAGCATGGCCTCAGCACTAGCAACTGCCTTGAGGCTTCAATTCTCATGGGCAATGAGGAAGTCCCCTTGCAGAAATCAAACAGAAATTACCTTGATTTTAGGCTTTTGAACTTATACACTATCAGTCTTCTCATTCATTCTGGAGACAACTGAGAAACGTCACTTCTTAGGGGACCCTTACTTTATAGTAAAGTTAAAAATAATAAATAATTACATGTATTAGCATATTTCTTGGTGATTATATTAGAAAGGCTAGAAAGAAAAATAATTACCATGCTTACACACATACCAATAATTACACACATACCATGCTGCCGAGTGTGTGTGTAATCCTGTAAAAAGGATGCATGGATGGTTGTCTTCCTGCAATATCCTTAACTAGGTTAATAAAAGCCTCCTTTAATGTTCTAAAGGAACACATACTTAAAAGAATGTCATGGCAAATTTTCTGTTTCATTCATTTACCAATGGACACTTGGGCAGCTTCTATAATTCAGCTATATATATGTGTATACATATATATATACATATATATATTTGGCTATTGTATTCATATATATATATTCATATATATATTTATATATTAAATCTTGCCATAAACATATGTAATGTCTATAAGAAATATATATAGTATATAAACATATATATTTGGCTAATGTATTTATATATAAATATATGAAATCTTGCAATTTGCAACAACATGGATAGAACTAGAAAGTATAATGCTAAGGGAAATAAGCCAGTCAAAGCAAGACAAATACCATATGATTTCACTCATATGTGGAATTTAAGAAACAAAACAAATGAGCAAAGGGGAAAAAAAACTAATATAAGACCGTATGTTAATTATACTGGAATTAAAGTTAAAAACAAAGAAAAATAAGTAAATAAAATTCCTACATTCTTTTCAGTCTAGTCAACACTTGTTATTATTATTCATCATTTTTTTTAAGATTTTATTTATTTATTTGACAAACAGAGATCACAAGTAGGCACAGAGGCAGGCATGGGGGAGGGGCGGGGAAGAAGCAGGCTTCCTGCTGAGCAGAGAGCTGGATGCGGGGCTGGATCCCAGGACACTGAGATTGTGACCTGAGCTGAACGCAGAGGCTTAACCCACTGAGCCACCTAGGCACCCCAGTAACTTTCATATTTTTAAAGGATAATGCATAGATTTAGATGTTAGAAAAGTTTTCTCATATAAGAAATTAGTATAATTTTAATACTAATTACATATCTGAAATGCCATTTTGGGTTTCAATTGAAAGGAATGCAGGCTCTCATTTTACATTTGACATTATTTAGTTTTAACATGATCTCCTTACCATAATGCATTGGACAAAATAAAAACTTTATTTTACAACTAATTCAATTCAAATTGTTTAAGCTATTGTCCAGAATTTGCTACGAAGCTTAAGAATTGGGATTCTAAAGTTTTTCTCTTCACAGGCTGAGATAAGTTAATATATCCTTGAAACAGTAAACAGTATCTCTAAATACTAAAGACCGATTTTGAACTACAGACATTATTACTATGAGCTACTTGGGACAAATTTGATAAAGTGTTTTCACATTTTAAATACTTTAAAATGTTTTAAAATTTAAATAATTTAAAATATCCTTGGACCAAAAGCGTTCCATATGTAATAAATTTGTCAAGGTAGATAACAGAAGCGCTAAAGAGAAAAGAGCTTTCTTTTGTATTCCCACTGCCCCAGTCTAAAATGATCTATGTATAAATTAGTTTAGTGTATATCAAGTAAAGTTGTACCCTACATGCCTTTTATAATCAGTAGGAAGTTTCAATTATACTTTCAAATCCTATAAAGGAATTCTACTATTATGAGAAATCTGCCTTAATCTCTCATTCACTGGCAGATATCATGGCAACATTTTAAATTTTGTCTGTTGCTTCTGGTTAAATAGAGATAAAAATTTACAATGTCAAGATTAATCCCATCATAAAATTTTTCCTATCACCTTAGGTTAAACAAAATAAAAATTCACAACATAAAGACTAATTCTATCATCTGATTAAGTTATATAATAAAAGTTTATAAGAATACAAATCAATTTATTACACCTAGCTTTATTCTAAACTTCAAAATATTATTTGGTATGACGTAATTAACTTTTTTTAAAATTTATTTTCATCATAACAGTATTCACTGTTTTTGCACCACACCCAGTGCTCCATGCAATCCGTGCCCTCTCTAATACCCACTGCCTTAAAACCCCTCAGTTTGTTTTTCAGAGTTCATAGTCTCTCATGGTTCACCTCCCGTTCCAGTTTCCCTCAATTCCCTTCTCCTCTCTAACTCTCCTTGTCCTCCATGCTATTTGTTATGCTCCACAGATAAGTCAAGCAGAGAAAGTCAATTTCACTTATTATTCATCATTTTTTAAATTTAAGCCATTCCACTGGGTATAAAGGAATAGCATGTGGCTTTGGTTTGCATTTTCCTTAAGGCTAATGTTATTAAACATTATTTCATGTGCTTCTTGGCTATTTGTATATCATTTTGGGAGAAACATCTTGGTAGATCCTTTGCCCACTTTAACTCATTGTATGTCCTCTTAATTATTAAGTTATAAGATTTCTTTATATAATATGGATAATAGACCTATACCTGATACAGTCAATCCTCATTATTCATGGATTTTGTGTTTTTAAATTTGACTGCTTGATAAAATTATCTGTAACCCCAAAATCAATTCTCAAAATGCCTTTGCAACTATCCATAGATATGTACAGAGAAGCAAAAACTTGAATCACCTGATGGCACACATTACCAACTGAGGCTAAACAAGACAGTGTTCTGCCATCTTGTTTCAGCTTCTGTACTGTAAACAAACATCCTCTTTGTGTCTTTTTAGGATATTGCTTTTAAATATTGTGCTTCTTTTTGGTAATTTATCTGTTTCTTTAAAAAAAAAATAGCCTTCACACCAAACATGGGGCTTGAACTCATGACCTTGAGATCAAGAGTCACATGTTCTACCACCTGAGCCAGCCAGGTGCCCCTGTTTTATATGTTTCAAATAGCCCCATTCAGAGTGCTGACAGGTTGTCCAGTATCCCTAATGACTTGATTTCCAGTAGTAAAGAGATTACTGATAGTACATGGGGTGATATGGCAATACAGGTGTGGAAAATATCACCATTAGATACTCCTAATCAACCACCAATAACAAGCAAGGATCTGAACAACTCTGTATATGATGCTTTTGCACATTTTTATCAAACTAACTAGTATAGAGACATTGGCTGGTTGCTCCTAATGGCATTGGATGAAGTGAAAGTAAAAGATGAGCTCAGGGTTTTAAAATTTCAAGCTCAAACACATGTTTGTTTTTTGTTTTTTGTTTTTTTTTTTAAGTGACACATCTGCTATAGCTGAAGGGCTGAGATTGCTGAAAATAAAACCCCAAATCTATCCCATCAGTGACTGACTTATGACACATATTAAATTTCTAGCTTTACAGTGTCTATTGTTAAAGTGACAGCATTGATTGGGAAGGGACAGGATCCTGAAAGTTGGAATGAGGATTATGTGGGAAGACCCAGATGAAGCTGGGGACACTGACCCCCTAAATTAAAAAAATATTTTATTTCAAAGATTTTATTTATTTATTTTTAGAGAGGGAGAGAGTGAGCATGGAGAGGGGCAGAGGGTGAGAGAGAGAGAGAGAGAATCTTGAGCAGACTACATCCTGAGCATGGAACTCAGTGTGGGGCTTGATCTTAGTACTCTGAGAACATGACCTGAACCAAAATCAAGAACTGGACACTAAACTGACTCTTGATTCCCTAAATTCTGTTGAATCTTATTTGCCAATAGAAGAAGACTCTCCATCCCCAGTAAAAGCAGCTTCCCCATCCCCATGTGAGATAAACAACCCTGAAATGGCCAACCCTGAGATAGTTGCCTTGCAAAGCAATGCTGGTTCTCTTCAGGGCCCACCTCTACCAGCACTCTTTTCTTCTAGACTTATACTAGACTCAAGTTCCAGCAGCCCCCAAAAGATAAGGTACAAACCGTGATCCATGAAATGCACTATACTCTAAAAGAACTGCTGGAATTTTCTAACTTACACTGACAGAAATCCATGGAATATGTGTGGGAGTGTATGTGTGTATAATGGTGGAAGAAACAAAGCTGGGACAGGGGTATTGGATATGGATCCACTAAATGAAGATTCTACATTTAATATTGCAGCTTTAGGAGTTAGAGCTGTCACCGTTTGGTTGTCTGGCTGAAACATGAAGCAAAATGTGGTCCATACTGAGTGAGGTAAAATGCCAGACCTGCCTTGGTTAGTAAACAGTAGTAGAGGAGAGAATTTTAAGCCTTGGGGATATTAAAATTTAAACTGAAATTGTCACTGAATATCTATTCACACACACTGGAAGAGTCTACAAAAGACGCATTTCACCAGGATCAGGAAAATAAATTCTTGTGGGGAGCCTTAGCATACTAGAAGGGCTCTGTGATTGCTCTTCACTGTTAGGCCATAGATGTTGATGGGGGCTGTGACCACTATATTGGGAAATACACATGAAATGAGAGTAACAGAGTTGTGGAGTGGCAGAAGCTCACTGTCAGAACACTTGCCCAAAGCAAGGCAGATGTGGTTACCATAATGGCCAGCAGTGTCAAAACAGAGACAAGTGGGCGCCTGGGTGGCTCAGTGGGTTAAGCCGCTGCCTTTGGTTCAGGTCATGATCTCAGGGTCCTGGGATGGAGCCCCGCATCAGGCTCTCTGCTCAGCAGGGAGCCTGCTTCCTGCTCTCTCTCTCTCTCTGTCTGCCTCTCTGCCTGCTTGTGATCTCTCTCTGTAAAATAAATAAATAAAATCTTTAAAAAAAAAAAAAAACAACAGACAGAATAGTCTAACTCAAGTAAACCTATGGATTTGGTTAGCAGATGATGTGTTCTTAGATGTGACATATGTTGGAAACTTTTAAATTCTTACTTGATTTATGCATGTAGAACTGGTTTAGATCATGTAAACAAATATTGAACCTGAATCATAAAAACAGATAACATGACCCCTCAATCATTTCCCTGATTTTAGCCAGTTTACAAATGCAGAGCTCTTGAAATAAGGTGAGGACAGGTTCCCTTGAGGAAGGACTTTGGTACACTTTCAGAAATATATATTGTTAAAATTTCTCCCAGCTCCCCCAAAAGAGACTATGTCCTTTTATCAGGATAACTGAATTGAGGAAAAGGAAATAATAAGACCATTCTGGGACTATAGGGCACTGACTTGAACTGCAATAAATTTCAGGAAATCCCAAATGTCACAGTAGGAATTTATGAAAGCCAGATGATCAATGGAATCTTAATTCAGGTATATGTCATTACATTCTCAGTGGGTCTCTGAGTCTATCCTGTGGTTATTTTTTTCAGTTCTGGAATGCATGATTGGAGTAAGTATGCTCAGTAGCTGGCAGAATCCATATTTGTACCCTGGTCTATGGAGTAAAAATTATTATGGTGGGAAAGACCAAATGGAAATCATTAGAACTGCCTCTACTTAGGAAAACAGTAAACCCCAAGCAGTGCCACATTCCTGGAGGGATTTCAGAGATTAATGTCACCATCAAGTTTTTGAGTAATGGAGGAGTGGTAATTCCTATCTGTCTATTTTGTATGTGTAGAAGAGAGATGGACTTTGAAGAATGACAATGGATTATTTGAAGCTTAGTCAGGTGGTGACTCTAGTGGCAGCTGCTATCAAGATGTAATTTTATTGCTTGACTGAATTAACATATACCCTTGTACCTGGTATGCATCTGGAACATACTTTATTCTCCATCCTTGTTAATAGCAACCTCTGAAACAAGTTTGATTTCAGCTGGCAAGGCCAACAACACACCATCACTCTCCTACCTTGGGGGAATATCAACTCTTCAACCCTTTGCCATCATTTAGTTTGCAAGATCTTGATTGCCTTTCCCTTCCACAAAATATCACACTGGGCTGTTACACTGATGGCATTATGCTGATTGGACCTAGTGAGCTAGAAGTCTATATTACTGATAACATTATGTTGATTGGGTCTAATGAGCAAGTAACAACTACTCTGGACTTCTGGTAAGACATTTAAGTGTCATAAGGTTGGAAATAAATCTGACAAAAATTAGTAGTTTTGTATCTCAGTGAAATTTCTATGGGCCTAGAGATACGAGGCATGTTGAGATCTCCTTTCTAAGGTGAAGGATAAGTTATGGCATCTGCCCCTTCTTCAACCAAAAAGAAGGCACAATACCTAGGGGGTCACTTTCGATTTCAGAGGCAATATATTCTTCATTTGAGTATGTTACTATTTCCCATTTATAGGACAAAGCTGCTTGAAAAAAGCTATTCATTCTAGGGGTGGGGGCAGAACAATAGAAGGCTCTGAAAAAAGATCCAGGCTGTCATGCAAGCTGCTCTTCTGCTTATGTCATATGACCCCACAAATTCACTGGTGCTTGAAGTATCATAAGCTGATAGGGATGCTATTTGGAGACTTTGAAAAACCCTCTCTGAGTAACTCATGGAGAAGGTCCTTAGGATTCTGGAGCAAAGCCCTGCCACTCTCTGCAAATGATTACTTCCCTTTTTAGAAACAGGTCAAGGCTGCTATCAGGTCTTACCAGAGACAAAATACTTAGCCATAGGCCACCAAGTTACCATGCAACTTGAGCAGTCCTTCATGAACTGGGTGTAATTTGATTCACCAAGTCATAAAGTTGGGTGTACACAGCAACATTTCATCATCAAATAGAAATGGCATATACATGATAGGGACTAAGTAAGCCATGAAGGCGCAAGTAAGTTACATGAAGAATGACCCAAATGTCCATGATCCTCGGATGTTCCCTATGATCAGCTAATAGAGAATAAAACCTCAGGCCTGTTTTATAGATACAGACTTTATGATATATGGACTCCCCCTCAATGTGGACAGCTGCATTACTACAGCTTCTTTATGGGATATCCCTGAAGGACAGTTGGTGGAGGGAAATACTTCAAGTCAGCAGAACTTCAGGCAGCACACCTGGTTGTTCACTTTGTTCTGAAGGAAAAATTACCAGGCATGTGATCATAAAATGATTCACAGGCTGTGGCCAGTGGTTTGACAGATGGCAGGGACTTGGAAGGAACATGATTGGAAAATTGGTAACAAGGAAATCTGGCCAAGAAGTGTGTGGATAGACCTCTCTAAATGGATACAAACTGTGAAGATATCTGTGTCCCATGTGAATGCATACCATAGATGACCTCAGAAAAAGATTTTAAAAATCAAGTGAAGAGGATGACTTTCTCTTTGGATACTACCAGTCTCTCTCCCCAGCCACCCCTGTCATTGTCCAGTGGGTTCATTATTATATAACCTAGGTGACAGGATAGATGTTATGCATGGTTTCAACAACATGGATTTCTACTTACTGAGGCTGACCTGGCTAACGCTATGGTTGAGTACCTAATCTGCCAGCAGTAGACACAAATACTGAACCCCCAATAAAGCACCATCTCTGGGGTAATCAGCCAAGTACGTGGTGGCATGTTGATTACATTGGACTGCTTCCATCATGGAAGGGACAGTGTTTTGTTTTTCTTATTGGAATAGACACTTTCTCTGGATATGGATTTGCCTTCCCTGCATGTAGTGATTTTGTCAAAACTACCATCTGTGCACTTACAGAATGTTTTATCCACCTTCATAGTATTTCACACAGCATTGCATCTGATCAAGGAACACAAAGTGTGTCAAGAAGCCCATGACTGTGAAATTCATGGTTTTACCACATTTCCTAAGCTGCTAGCTTGGTAGAATGATAGAATGGCCTTTCAAGACTCACTTATATTATCAGCCAGTTGGCAATACTGGGCTAGGGCACAGTTCTCCAGGAAGCTGGATATACTCTGAATCAGCATCCAATATACAGTGCTGTTTCTCCCATTGCCAGGAACCATGGGTCCAGGAATCAAAAGATAGAAATCAGCATGACATCACTTACTATTACCCTCAGAGACTCATTAGTAAAATATTCACTTTCTATTTCTAGAATCTTATGCTCTGTTGTCTAGGGGTCTTAGTTCAGAAGGGAAGAATGCTTTACTAGAAGAAACACCAATTTCATTGAACTGGAAGTTAAGACTGCCACCCAGCTAGTAAATAACAAAGAAAAGAGATACTGATCTGGATGGAGTGGTTGGTATTTACTACCAAGAAGAAATGAGGCTGCCATTTTATAATTGAATTAAGGATGGGTATGTTTGAAATACAGGAGATCATTTAGTCTGTCTCCTAATATCACCATGCCCTGTGATTAAAACTGTTTTTCAGGAATGAATGTTTGGGTTACTCCACCCGGTAAAGGATCAAAATCAGCCTGAGGTTCTCATTAAAGGCAAAGGAAATATTAAATGTGTTGTGGTAAAATATAGCTATAAATACCATCTATGATCACTACCCATTTATAGGAATAAAAGCTATAATTATCATGAGTGATTTTTCTTATGTTGTTAATATGATAATAATAATAGAGGAAAGAAAAAATTCTTAATTTATATATGTACATGTACATGCATACACATGTACAAATTAAGAATTTGTTCTTTCCTCTCTTATTCCCTTAAATATATAACATGTTTTGACTTTATATCATAGTATTTAAGTATCATTTATGTCATAGAATTATTATTATAAGATATCAAGGAGATTAATAAATATCATCCAAGGATTGCACTTTCTTCTGGGAAAAGGTTGTATGCAGTATAGATGTATCATGTTATGTGGAAGTATGATCTTGTGATTGTTTTTATTGGAGATTAAGTATGGTTTAAGGAAATGCATATGGGTGCTAATTTGACTAAGTTTGGATCTATAATGGTTATGTATCAGCATGGTGGGTGTTATTGTATGAGACTAATATTTAAGTCAGTGAATTTTTATATACCCTTTGTAATGTGAGTAGGTCTCCTCTTATTATTTGAAGGCCTGAATAGGACAGAAAGACCAGCCACCTCAAGCAAAAGGTAATTCTTCAGCAGAACGTCTTCAGAGTCCATCTAGGCCATTGGCTGTCCTGGTTCTGGAGCCTTCTGGGCCACACTGAAGATTTTAAACTTACCAGCCTCCATAAACATGCAATCCAGTTCCTTCTGATAAATCTCTTTCTATATGTATAAATCTCTTTCATCTTCATAGTTCTATTTTTCTGGAGAATGCTGACAAATACAGAACAATTTAAAAAAATTAACATACATTTTTGGACATTAAGCTAACCTTGCCTTCCTGGAACAATTACCACTTGGTTATTGCGTATAATCCTTTTTTATATGCTGCAAGATTCAGTGTGTTAATTTCATTAAGAATTTTTCAACATGCAGAGGGAGGGATAAGATACAGCAGAGTAGGTTTCCTCTTTCATCTGGTCTCTTCAAACTAATCTGAACATACATGAATTCAACCTGAGGTGTAAGAAAATTTATCTGGATCTCTACAAGCAGAATTTTACTTTTTGCAAGGTAGGAGGTGGGAGCCTTGAATCATTATAGGGAATATCAGAAGATAATGGTGGGGGAAGAAAATCCAGACCCTTAGAAATCTGATCCCATGAGAGACATCCCTTTCTCAAAAGGGCACAGGGGATGAATAGGGCAGAATTATAGGGGGATTGTTGTAGTTTTAGGATCCCAGGAGACTCAGAAAGAACAGGGGAGCTTGAGCCAATAAAGTGCCCAAGCAGTGGAACAGGGAGACTGGTTATATCAGTAAGCCCAGAAGAGACTGTCAGCTCTGGTCACCATAAACCATGAGCCAGGCTGGTAGAGAGACAGACTGCTCTCCACCTGAGGACGCTGAAAAGGACTAGAAGCTGTGGGGTGTTTAACATCCCAGGGAAGACATGAAATGGCTTGCACCCATGACAGAGCAAGAGCTCTCAGGGCGGTATGGACCCAAAGGACACTGGGGCAGCACCAGCTGTGACCTCGCAGTGGTAAAAGAGGATGCATCCATGAGCCCATGGTCACTTGCAACTGCAAAGGCGCAAAGCTCAGAGGTGCTTGCGGGTCCCCAGAAGACTCCCAGGAGACTTGCTGCAGGCTCAAAGAGCATGAGTTGGAGTTTGGAACACCAGAAGGGGAGATGGTTTGACCTGGAAGAAAGGGGACCGCGACCTTGTGACTCTGGGCCAGAGATTCCTGCAGGGCCATATTTGCTCTGACCCTTTCTTTAAAGAGGTGCAGATAGCCACCAGGGAACAAAAGCTATACAGATGACCAACTCAAATTAAGCTCATCCCACCCCGACAAGGGTTTTGGAAACTCCACCCAGGCAAAGAAGCCTGAGAAGCCAATTTCTTTGCAATTTTGAGATACAGTGTCTTCTCACACAAAGACCAAAAGTCAATCAGGAATAGGCAGATTACCTTGCTTTGTCCACCCTGAGAGATTATAGTCTCCTCCCCCTTTTTAAAATTGGTTTGGATCATCTTGGCTTTGTTTTTGTATCTGTGGTAGCTTCCAACCACTTCAGATTTTTTTCTAGGGTGCATTTTGCTTGGTTCATAGTTGGTATTTTGGATTGCTCAACCACCCCTCAACAGAATGACTAGGAGGAAGAAACTCTCAACAAAGAGTTTGTTAAGTTTTGGATACAAGTCTTTTATCTGATTAAACATTTTCAAATATCTCCTTCTGTCTCATAGGTTGCTTTTAGTTTTATTGACTCTTTTCCTTTGCTGTGCAAAAGCTTTTTATTTTGATAAGGTCCCAATAGTTCATTTTTGCTTTTTTTCCCCCTCTAAATGTGTCTAGCAAGAAGTTGCTGCAGCCAAGGTCAAAGAGTTTTCTGTCTGTGTTCTCCTCTAGTATTTTGATGAATTCCTGTCTCACATTTAGATCTTTCATCTATTTTAATTTTGCATATGGTGTAAAAAAGTGGTCCAGTTTCCTTCTTCTGCATGTGGCTGTTCAGTTTTCCACACCATTTGCTAAAGACACTGTTTTTTCTCCATTGGATATTCTTTCCTGCTTTGTCCAAAGATTAGTTGAACATAAAATTGAGGGTCCATTTCTGAGTTCTCTATTTTTTTCTATTGATTTATGTGTCTGTTTTTGTGCCAGTACCATACCGTCTTGGTGATCACAACTTTGTAATAGAGATTGAAGTCCGGAATTGTTATGGCTCCAGCTTTGGTTTTCTTTTTCAACATTTCTTTGGTGATTTGGGATCTTTTCTGGTTCCATACAAATTTCAGGATTGTTTATTCCAGCTCTGTGAAAGATATTGACAGTATTTTGATAGGGGTTGCTTTGAATGTTTAGATTGCATTTATTACACCAGAGAATATTGCTGCTATATACACTGGGGTGCATGTGCCCCCTTGAAATCACTATGTTTGTATCCTTTGGATAAATACTTAATAGTGTAATTGCTGGGTTATAGAATAGTTCTATTTTTAAATTTTTGAGGAACCTCCATACAGTTTCCTTGAGTGACTGCATTAGTTTGAATTCCCACTAACAGTGTAGAAGGATTCCCCTTTCTCTGCATCCTCACCAAAATCTGTTGTTTCCTGAGTTGTTCATTTTAGTCATTTTGACAAGTGTGAGGTGGTATCTCATTGTGGTTTTGATTTGTATTTCCCTGAAGCTGAGTAATGTTGAACCCCTCTATTCTTTTCTAAAATGTCTTGGAGGCACTAATTGTTCTTCCTTCTGATCCAATTACAGTTGTGTCCCTTTTCAGTAGTCTTTGATGCCAGGCTTTAAGGTTTGTTCAGAACCCAAAGGACTCTTCTTAGCTGTATTTTCTTGTGTTTCCCTCTGGTAAGCTCCTAGCGAGGCTATGGCTTGGCTTTTACTAACATACAACCACCAGTTTTCCTTAATAGCTTACCACTAAAACCTCCATTATTTTTAAGACAACTCTTAAGCTTGAACTTCCTCAAGATCTCTTCTAAGTGAAATAAATTCCGTTTGGTAAGGGATATGGAGCTCTCCATTTTTAATAACCTGTCTTTCCTCTGAAGCTAAAACTTTGCTCCACTCTTCTGGAGCTGGGGAGGACATTCATGCTTTATGAACAAGGCACTGGGCAGAGATATGAGATTCTGATACTCTCAGCTCAATGGCCCCGTGTGCCCTACAAACAAACTCTGGTCTGCCATGGAAATGCCTATACAAGAGAGTCCTTGGTCATGACTCCCTGAAATAGACTTTCCACAGCATGAGGTAATGGTGGTGAGAAGTGCTGTTTCCTCTCCCTCCAAGAAATATACTGAAGCTCTGGTCTTGGAGCAGGGAAGGAAAAGCCTTGTGGTTTTGTTTATGTTCTCTACAAATTAACCTTCTTTGTGATAAGCCTGAATAATGCAGAAAGGAATATAGTGTGGTCCAAACACCACAAAGTCTTGCCACTCTTACATTTCTGTTCTTACTGTAAGCTGTTTCAAATCATTTTTTCTTTTCTTCCTTGTATATTTATTATTTACATTTAATTGTGCATCAATTTTGGTAATTTAATACAGATATTTTTCCTTCCTCAGCTTTTTTGGGAGGCTTTCATATTTAAAGTTAAGCATATTTTTAAAAAGGCTTTTCATTTCTTTAAGAATACAACCTTTGAATTCCTAAGTTTAGTTTTTATTTGTGCATCATTCTTCTTCTTTTTTCTTTGACTGGTTCACCTGCTGCTTTATCTGTTTCATTGTTTCTTTATTCTGTGTTCCTTCTTTTCCCCCAAGGTTTGGAACTCAGATCTCTGGTTTATTTCTTATTGTCTTTTTACAATATGCTTTTACCTTTATTATTTCTTTTGCCCTGTCTTCATTTATGTTTCCTTTATAGCTTATATTTTCATGTAGTAAACTTTATTTAAAAGATGTCTGTCTAGCAGGGAGAGTCAATTATCATATGGTTTCACTTATTTGTGGAGCATAAAGAATAACACAGAGGACATGGGGAGATGGAGAGGAGAAGTGAGTTGGGGGAAATTGGAGAGGGAGACGACCATGAGAGACTGTGGACTCAGAGAAACTGAGGGCTTTGGAGGGGAGAGGGGTTGGAGGTTGGGTGATCCTGGTGGTAGGTATAATGGAGGGCACATATTGCATGGAACACTGGGTGTGGTGCATAAACAATGAATTCTGGAACACTGAAAAGAAATTTAAAATAAATAAATAATTTAAAAAAGGATGTCTGTCTGAAAAATGAAAAAAAAAAAAAAGAAAGATATCTGTCTGACTAAAAAAAGTGGCCATTTTGATTTTTTTTTCCTTTCCTTTTTTTTTTTTCCTCTGTCAGAAATAGACACAGAATAGGCACATAGCAACCCGCCCACACTGGGAGGTTCACTCTCCCTACATCCATCACCTGGTCTTCTAGCTAGCATATTTCTAATCCATGGTCTTCTAAGGGTTTATGCCCCAGAAATCCTACTCATGACAGACATCACTTTCCAATGAATCATAGCTTCTCCTTCCCTGAGATTATCAAGAGAGGCTCCCCTTGCAAAGAACTGCTTTTGAGATATGTCTTTCTGAGGGCTGGCATATTTTGAAATATCTAATCGGCAAGGCACCTATCCCCACTCAAAAGGGGACTTTCTAGGAAAGATGGACAGAGTGAGAATGTGTCCTCTCCCCGTGAAGGAGCAAATTAATGCATGTAGAACTCACAACCAGGCATTTGTTGGCTTCATGTTCACCATTATTGAAACTTTCTTCACTCAACAAATAATACCTCACAAAAAAAAAAAAATAGTCTTGATGTTTCTTGGCTTTTGGGCACTGTGTAATACACTCCAGTTGAAGTAAATATGATCACCAAAGAGACATTCTTCCCTGAGACACACTTTTTTTTTTTTGATAGGCATGTGTGTAGCAGAATAATTCCCGAAATAATAATAATAATAGATTTTAGGATTCTAAGAAAATGGGAAACCATTCCTTCATGTATCTCTGCAAACTTGTCTGCACTCGTTTCTAGCCTCAGTTCCCTGCTAACTGTAATTTAAATGCAATTTATGATTTCAGTAAAGATCCTGATTACATTTAGTTTGCTGGTGACAGAATCAATTTATTTTTGCCAGGAAAAATGATGCATTGGCTGTCAGGCTTCTGGTCCCTGGGACATCAAGTTTTCCCCGAGCCATCTCTCTACATTTTGAAGTCGCCTGCCTTTTGCTCCTGACATTTCATAATGAGCAACATTAAGCATCAGCTTACCTGCTCAGAGGTCAGGGGCAGTATATTCTGATCTATCATCCACAGAGAGCCAAGTAGGATGACTCTATCAACAACAAAACAGATTCCTTATGAGGAATACTAAAGCAACAGGAGAGGTTTTTACTTTAAGATAAAGCAGGGACTTGATGCATTACTCTTACTGCAAGCAGTACTGTTAACCACAGTGAAATAACTTATATGAGTGTATAATAATAGGAGGCAGGTGTGTGTCTCCTGATAGGCTGTAGCTATTAGGTATATGCAGACACGCCTATTGTCAACAATTGTTAAGATTAGCTTCTTAGAAGAGACCACTCATCCAGTTCTCACCATAATTTGTCAACCCCACACATAACTAATTTGAAAACCAACCTTCTGAGTTTTAACTACAAAATTTGACACATGTATAGACCTAAAACAGAAAAGTGAAGGCTAATTATCCTTTAAATAAGGCAAAGCTGACAACTCACTAGGTGAACTATGAATAAGCACTGATGGAGAATACCTGGGAGAAAACATTGTCACTCCTATGATGCAACTTCCCTTCTCTCCATGCATACTGGCCCAGCAATCTGCGATGGACCTCCCTGTCAGAAATAAACCCTAAGCTCTTAGATTGGCTGTCTGCCTGTCATTTGAAAGCATGTCCAGTGGGCCCATCACATGTGTGGGGAGAGTGTCTGAAGCTGAGAGACCACCCCAAAGAGTCAGACAAGGGACCTGCTAAAGGTACACTCAGTCTATTTCTCCAACCCAACTCAAACCACTGAGTGCTCCCAAAAGTTACAGTCAGGGTGCTGGACACTTTGTGATAAATCCTTCTCTCTCAGAGATAAGAAAATCAAGTCTCCAAGAGACTGGGAGATGGGAAGTGAAAGAACTAGCTTTGAGACAAGGTCTTCTGCATCAATGTCTGTCAATCCTCCCCAAACATGCTACATGCCACATTCCACATGCCATGCTGCAACCCTGAGGTCTAACACAGCCAGCCTAACTCCAGAGCCTGAGATTTTAGCCACTTCTTCCTACAAGATAAGGAGCCCAACTTCTCCAAATAGGAGGTAGACTGAATCAGTTAGGATTGGGTTCAGCTACAAGGGATAGAAACCCCAATTTATCAAAGGCTTAAACTAGACCTAAGTTCATTCCACTTGTATGGCAAGACCCAGCTGCTCACAGAGGATATGGCTTTCCTATCCTGTTTCTCTGTTGTGTGTGGCCTTAATCCCATGGTCCTTGTTAGTTCTTTCATTCTTCAAGTAGCAGGATGAGTGGAGGAAGAAACATAGTAGAAGAATGCAAAGGAGCACACCTACTATGCTTGGGGAAGGTTCTGGGTGCTCCCATATCATGTCTGTGCTCTCATGTACCATGGCCACTCCTAACCACAAGGGAGGCTAGAGAATGTAGACTTCATTCTAGGTGGCCATGTGTTAGCTACAAGTTTAATACCATGGCAGAAGTGGAGAATGGATATTGAGGGAGTGATCAGTAGCTCTGCCATGACCCTCTACAAGAAGGATGAGTTTCTACTTGTAACAGGTCACAAAATACCATCTTTGGCATCTTGGAAAGAACGTACCCTCTCCACATTCCCCATGAACTATGAACAGGTATTTACTTATATAACCATCAGTTACATAGTTACCTAGTGTGTGCAGTGAATGACAATCATCCCTCTGGATATCGAATGATATCAAGAGATTGGGATGTCTATGAGCTATTGGTCAAATTGTTTGGGGTCTGTACCTTCCTCTCTCTTTCTGCCTGCCTCTCTGCCTACTTGTGATCTCTGTCTATCAAAGAAATAAATAAAAATCTTTTTAAAAAATCTTTAAAAAAGGGGGGGGGGGGCACCTGGTTGGCTCAGTGGGTTAAAGCCTCTGCCTTTGGCTCAGGTCATGATCCTAGGGTGCTGGGATTGAGCCCCGCATCGGGCTCTCTGCTCCGCAGGGAGCCTGCTTACCTTCATCTCTCTCTCTGCCTGCCTCTCTGCCTACTTGTGATCTCTATCAAATAAATAAATAAAAATCTTTAAAAAAATAAAAAAAATTTTTTAAATCCTTTAAAATTGTTTGGGGTCTGCTGTTTTTCATTGTTGATCGTCAGTTTGGTCAGAGAGCTTATAGCAGATAGAAGCTGAGGTGGAATTTATATTTGTTTCCTGGAGTTATAGAAAAGGAAAGGATGTGAGTAGAATATTCCCATCCTTTCACAAACTTGGGGACCATGGTATCCCTTTCCTAGCCCACCCCTTCTCCCAGAGCAATAGACAAAAGGATGCCCTGTGGACTCCTAGACAAGGAGAGAATAGTTAGAGGAGATATTTACAGCATTTGGACCACAACCTTCCCCCTTCTCAACATTCTCTTCAAGGATCTATTTAGGCAAGAAGCCCTGAGTGCCATGGGCGAGGCCCACCCACCTTGGATTCTGCTCCTGCAGATATTGCTATCCTTGGAGACGCTAGTAGACTTTCTGTAGAGAAAAAAAAACAAAACAAAACAAACAAACAAAAAAATGATGTTCTGTATCATCTTCATGAACCTTCATATACCCATGGGATAAAATTATTTGTTTTTTAAGGAATACCTCAGAACACATTTGAAAACACAGCACCCCTTAGAGCATGGTGAGCCACTACTCTGATGACCTGCAGAACATGGCTGCCTTAATTTATAAACATTGCAAAACTCCCTGCTGTGAGATTTACTTAAAGTAGAAACTGGCTCAGAGAGAACCTGTGATTCTACCTATTTCAGGGAACCTAGTTACCCAAGCACCCAGAAAATGTCATTATGTGAGTTGGCAGTTGATTTCTGCAGATTCAGTAAAACTACAGGTAATGGATTTCTAAGGATTCTGTACACTCAGAAACAAATTAAGAAATCTCATGGGGAAAGCCAGAAAGCTTGTTCAACCTGTCCATCAAGAGACTTTGTTGCTATAAGGCCTAGTGGATCTTTTTCTTCTCCTAAGTAAAATAGAATAATAAATGTTATTTATTCAATACTATTTATTATTAATAATAAATAATAAATAAGCTTTATTCTGACATCACTTATACTTCACTTTCTTCCCATGTGGCAAGTAACTCAACAGGAAGTGAGTAGGATATTCTATTCTACTCATCAGTAATCATGAAATTTCACACAAAACTATGGACTTTACAAGTAAGACACTGCAAGGGCCAGCATACCTTCTCGGAAGTGATTTGAGACCCTTACTGTAGGAACTAGACAACATGTTTTCAGCATTTTGCTTCCAATGAAGTCGGATTGGGAGCAGAAACTCTGCTAATGGATACCATCAGGTTTCCAGTCCTGAGACCAAAGTTCACTAAAGGAGGAGCATGGTACAGGGGGTGTGGAGGGAGGAGTGCTGGATCCTGAACTCTGAGCATTTCATCATATTTTGTCCTAGTAATATCTTCACAGAAGTTTTCAAATAACAGTGGATTTATACAGAGGAACAGTTTAGCTAAATACACAGTTTGACTTTTTCTTGAACCTGTTGAGTCTCAGAAAGAAATGCTTCTGCTGGTCCAGCATGAAGGCTGGGGCATGGCACCAACAGACCTACTGTTCTTTGTCTCTTTCCACCTTGAGCACACACCTGACTCAGCCCTGTACATCCTTCTGTTCCCATGTCAAAGAAGTCCTGGCCAAGAACAGGAAAGCTAGAGACTCTGCTCCCTGGATGCAGAAGGATATTGCTAATGTGAGGGTACTCCTAACAGGCTCCCAGTCTGCCTAGCACAGCCCTAGCACTGCCCTGCCTGGGAAGGATGTGTGTTCTGAAATAATTCCTGTGTAGCTATGACTGGTAGAAGTCACACACCACCTACATTCTCAACACAGGCTCTGAGCCAAAATGAGCATACATTTCCTGAGGACCAAAAGGTTTAATGGAGATTTATTTTGTTCCGGTGGTTTGTGGAGGCAATTAAAATGCAAACACTCTCTTGGTTAAAATGACTACTAATTTTTTTTTTTAATTTTTTCAATTTATTTATTTTCAGAAAAACAGTATTCATTATTTTTTCACCACACCCAGTGCTCCATGCAATCCATGCCCTCTATAATACCCACCACCTGTTACCCCAACCTCCCACCCCCCCACCACTTCAAACCCCTCAGATTGTTTTTCGGAGTCTCATGATTCACCTCCCCTTCCAATTTACCCCAACTCCCTTCTCCTCTCCACCTCCCCTTGTCCTCCACGCTATTTGTTATGCTCCACAAATAAGTGAAACCATATGAGAATTGACTCTCTGCTTGACTTATTTCACTCAGCATAATCTCTTCCAGTCCTGTCCATGTTGCTACAAAAGTTGGGTATTCATCCTTTCTGATGGAGGCATATACTCCATAGTGTATATGGACCACATCTTCCTTATCCATTCGAAAATGACTACTAATTTTAATAGACAATGAGACTGTCAATCCGTTCTGAAAATCTGGTAAGTACCATCAACAGACTTCAGTTAATGCCAACCCAGTTTAGCTTCTTACTCTCATATCATTCTTAAGACACAGCACCCTCTCTGTGGCTCTCTGTACCAGCTAAAGGTATCAGAGCATTGGGAGGCCCCAGCTGAGAGGCAAGACCAACAGCTGGCAACAAAAGGCAGTGTACAGCATCCTTCATTGTTCAAGGGTCAGATAAATACCATAGGAACAGTAAGATGTCTACTTGAGTGGTAAGAGTGGAAGGAATGGCCTGGTAGAACTTAGATGGGTCCACATCAAGCCTCAATCAGGGCAGGTTAAATGAAGAGCCACTATAGGGAGACCCCCAGGGGTGACATAACATTAACTTGAGAGACATAAAATCCACTGCAGTGAAAACTTTAAAATCTTGACTCAAACCAATGGTGCAAGACTACACATTAGACCACCAGGACATCTGGAAAGGAACATTTTTGTCCTCAGTTTCTCATCCTCTGTGACAAAATAGCCCATGGAAGCATAAGAGTGATAACATGGAGCCCCAAGACATTCTGCAGGCAAGTCACATTCCCCTTCCCAAGGGTTTGCTTGCCCTTGTTTTTAATGAAAATATTAAGAGAAATTTACCAGCTTATGCAATTGCTCAAGAAGATCATTCAGTTTCTGAAAATTACCTTTAGTAAGAAGAGAGACAGCCCTTTAAAGTCTAGGATGCCACCTCCTGGGATATATGAATCTGCTCTCTCCAGTTCCTCACCCTGAGTCACCATGGCTGCTGTGTTCGGGACTGACCACTATCATCCAGGGGTCCTGACATAGTGACCTGACTCAGAGCTCTGCTCACTTCTTTAGTGCCTGTTGCCTATCACACTCTCCTATCTATAGTAGAGTCACATTACAAAGAGCCCCCAAACCCAGTGACCATTTTCCTCCTTGTCCCTCATCCTGGACCACTCCTGGCACTCAGCTGCTTTAGCCCCCACAGTGCCCAGCATCCCACAGGAATGAATTTCTTGGCTCCTCAGCAGGTCCTGGTGCTGGTCTACCTCATGGAACTGTGCTGTGTGATCTCCTATTGTTTTGACCAGCCAGATGAGAACAAGGGTGACATGGGCTCTTTGATGTACCCCTGCATTGCCTGTGCTTCTTTCCTTGCACTTTTGCTGTGCTCTTTTGACAGTTATTTCTGTCCACTGGAATGAAGAGGTTGCTATAATAGAAGGTGAGAATTAAATCTGTGACCTCCCTGTGTGCAGTAGCACCATGTTGACCTTTGATAGACATAACATACCCCTAGAGCAATGAGGTGCTATTGTCAGACTCTTCCTCAGCTTTATGCATGTTCTGTGACATGAGGACATTGTATTTCCCCTAAAGCCTGGAATCCCCTAAGTCCCGCTGCCTCCTCTCCTAAAGATATGCCCTGCTAGCAGGAATTCTAGAGTGAGTCCAGATCAAATCTTATGAGGTCCCCTGGGTAACATGCTCCTATGCATCCTGCAGAATACATAGCTTGGAAATTGCTGGGAGTCCTGTGAATATATATGCTGGGATATAGCCTGTGAATAAGATGGGATAGTAAGGGCACCCCTAAAATATGAGCAGACCTGATCAATGAGCACTTTTTGTAATTAATGTAAGCTTCATTCTAGTCCTTACTAGAGAGGCCCTTCTCACTGAAGATGAGTTGCTAAGAAGCCCCCATTCTGTAGCAGCTCTTCTTTACAAACAGGGACCTTGACAGCAGAGACCAGCCCTCAGGGAGGGTGTGTTAACAAGCTCCTCAGGCAGATGGGAAATGACAGTCCTGCAGGAGTGGGTAGTTGATATGCAGGCTTTCTCTGTATTTTCTCTGACTAATGGGGCTCATTGCTGCTCTTCTCACACTGAGGCCCCAGCTATTGGTTAATGGTGGGCTGTAAAACACTCTGCAAATATGCAGCGCTAAATAAGATGAGGAAAATCAATATTTGTTCCTAGTGCTTTTTTTTTTGGCTCTGCATAATGTGACTAATTTTAATTTTAAAATCTATGGCTTTACTAGGGGACTAAGCAAAGACTGCTCACTTGCTGATTTTAGACGTTAGGACAGAGGGAAGACAAGTCTCTTCTGAATCTCAAATTATTTAAATACAAGATGGTCCTCCTTTTCCTTTGATGTGTCTAGAATTTAAAGCCACAAGACAATGATGGGGAACTGCAGACCCACTGGTATAACATCAACAACCACCTCTGAAGCCAAAAAAGCATTCTGATGCATAGCTGAAATGGATTTCAAGGAACCTTTGATTCCTACTCTTCTCTTAGGATAGCCCAGGAAGTTTGGTTAGTGTCTGAGCTGTAGTGATGCAGCTGTGGAAAGAGCCTAGATACTTATGGTATCAGGGAGTCCCTATGCCTGCTAAATAATCCTCTCTCTGTTGCGAGGACTTGGAGCCTGCCACCTTGCCAGACCTCACCACCTAAACAGACACTTGTTCTCTGGACATGGCTGGCAGAGAAGCCCTTAGTGCCTTGCTATCTCTTTGTATTATCTGTGTGGACTCACAGTCTGAAGGAGCCTAGAACTTTCTGCTAGGCTCTGGTTCTAATAAAAATAAATCTCAATAAAGACAAGACCATTAGATCAGCAAAGACTGGATTTTATAGGACTGTGAAAGCCTGTTGACAGCTGAGAGCTCGAGGGTTTAGTTAAGTCAGAACATATTAGCCTTCAAGTGTCAGTGAAATTGTTCTAAGTCCTCAGGAGCCCAGCCCAGATCTGGGCGAGGTTCTGCTGCTGCAATCCAAGGCAAGAGGATGCCATCTTGACCATGACTTTGCATTTAAATGACTGGAGAGCACATTTCTAGTGAGCAATAAATCAGAGGCAGTCTTCTAGAAGTCTGAGTGAGAAAGCCAAGCAGAGGACAGGGTGAGGAGAGAGCAATGTTTGATTAAAAACAGCACACGATGGCCAAGACAGAACACAGTGATTTTCTTTCTTCACTTTAGAGTGTTAATTACGACATTTTCTCTCAATGGGGAACCATTCCAGTAGCATCTCACCCAACCTCCTCTCCATGAGGCTGACCTGACTTTGTGGGTGCTGATAGATGCTGATACAACAATAACAACAACAACAACAAAATCCATATTTACCACCAGGAAATCTAAAACTTAAAAGTGGACGATTTTAATTCCTCTGGGAACTGAAACTTCAAAACTGGAACTCCAAGGTGATTTTTTAAAAGTATTATTTTTTTTATTAATATATAATGTATTATTAGCCCCAGGGTTACAGTTCTCAAGGTAATATTTTTGTGACAGTTCACAGTTTGGGAAACTATCAAAGGTACAGGAATGACCTGATATTGCTTCCAGTTGCACGACAGTGGTTATAACCCTTGGCCAAAATAGACACATGCAGGTTTGCATCTAAGTCTCTGATATGGTTCCCTGACCATTCATTCATCCTACAGATTTCCATACATACTCAGCCCCTGCAGAACTGGTGCGTTTATGAAATATTATTTTATTTTGTGTAAAACACCTGGAGTAATTGTTACTTTTAGTTATCAGATTGGCTGCTCTCTCTGCCACAGAATTCTCAGATATTTGGTTAACCATTATTTCTGGGAGTGTCTGCCAGAATGTTTTGGGGTGAAATTCGTCTTTGAAATAGTAGCCTGAGTAAAGCAGATGGCTCTCTGCAAGGTAGGTGGGCCTTATCCCATCGGTTAGAGTGAAAAGACAGAGTAAGAGACAGCTCACTCTCCCTCCACCTGAGCACTGAGCTGGGACATTCATCTCCTGCCCTTGGACTAGAATTTATATATTTTCTTCCCATGTTCCCAGGCCTTCAGACTCAAACTGGAACTTATACCACAGGTTCTACTGATTGTCCAAATCATGGGCCTGCTCAGCCTCCACAATCCTGTCAGCCAATTTACCATATTAAATATATGTACGTATATACTTTATATATATTTTTCACATAGGAGATATTATATATACCAAGTGAAGTAGGACTGGGGCAGTCAGATTCACCGAGGCTAGGTCTACTTAGAGCTAATGAGGGGTAAACTGGGAATAGATAAGCACCTATCAATGTCTACCTCCATAAGGGAGGGAGAAATGTTGGCTTCAACAGAGGAGACATCAAGAGCACACAGAAATTGAGACCACATGGTACCTCAGGAATGGCAGAAAAGGTGAGAAGGAGGATATGTTTTCAATTCCTATAAGACCCACTGGAATTTCCTCTAATTCCCTATAAATCCTTTTGATAAATTCCCTGGCAGTTGATACTAACATAGCTGCAGTTCTCTGCTCCTCTCTGAATCTGTACCCTCTGCAGTCCATCTCATTCCTACCCCTCCAGCCTTAGCTTTCCCATGATTCTCTTTGGCTAATAGAATGTAACAAAAGCCATGCTGTGTCATTGCATAAGAAGCCAGGACTGGGCTGCTGAAAGAGAAGACATAAAGTGGGCCTGCCAGCTGAAATGTCCCAGCTGGGACCCTGCACAATGGAGGGACTCAGCCCAAATCATCCAATGGCCTGGTTTGACCAACTCTGACTGGCTACTGTAGCCCAGTTTACCTAATGGCTCTGTGAGACCAGCCCTGACAGGCCACAGCACTCCTGTTTTAAGTCCCTGAGTTCCAGTGTGGTTTGTTACACCACTGTGGCAACAAGGTTATCTGGTATTTGAATTAGCCTGAATGGCTAACTAGGTTTTTATGCCAAGTCGTCCTTAAGATCTGGGTTCCTTCCTTAATGGGTTTCTGATTCTGTGCCCCAGTGTCGTAACAGCTGTTGTTAATGTGAAATGCCAAATTTGAGCCCATCCCCCTCCAGGAAATAAAGAAAAGAATTCCCCTGCAAAGTTACTAGTCCACGAATGCTCTCTGTTATGGTATTTCCACTCTTACCACAAACAGTAGTTCGGTGTATGTGACTCATTTTCACTATTCTTCTGAATAACATGAAGTTCTTCTCTGCTTCTATTTCTGTGGACAGCGCAAGGTGACCACAGCGAGCCAGATTTCCCAGACAATTCCTGCTGCAATTGAGGAAAATTACATGGTGTCTCAGTGAAATCAGATTTCCTGTTTCTTGGCAATTCCTTCCATGCAACCGTTCTAGGGTCTGACCTGAACTCCAGCTCTAAACCAGGCCTCCTATAGAATAAAAACCTTTCCTCCCACAGACCTTCTCTGAAATTGAAGGCTAGAGACAGGAGCAATCTTCACCCAGAGATATCACTTCTCTAAACTCCACTTACCCGTAATGTAATGTGACTAGGAATATTTTACCATGGCTTACAGTGAAAAATAAGTGAATAAAACCCTTGTGGAAATACTTATAGCAATATCTGGCATATAACAAAAGCATACAAATGGTGTTAGACCTTAAATCCCTTCCCCACACAAGAAAAAAATCACAAGGAAGAATGGCGGAAGGGGTTAAAGTATGAACATCAGATTTGAAGACCAACTTGAGCTGGGTTTGGAAATGAGTCAAGCTCACTGTATTAGTTAATGTGGCAGGAGTGGGGAGTTGTAAATGCATGTGGGAGCATAGCGGTGTGTGTGTATTTGTGTATGTGTACGCACAGGTGCATGTGTGTGAGTAAGGTGTGTGTGTGTGTGCATGTGAACATAGGTGCATGTGTGTGTGAGCACAGGTATTGTGTGTGGGTGTGAACATAGTTGGATCTGTGTAAACACAGGTATATGTTTCTGGGCACAGGTGTCTGTGTGTGTAAGCACAGGCTTGTGTACACAAGTACAGGTGTGTGTGTGTGTGTGTGTGTGTGTGCATGAGCACAGGTAGGTGTATGTCTGTGATGAGAAGGGAGGAGGGGGAAAAAAAAGGAGCAGTTGTTCTCTTCATTGGGGATCTCCTGAGACAAAGCCTGCACTGTGATAGTTTATTTGGGAATCTGACCTCAGAGAGCAGAGCTGCAGGACAATGAATAACAGACAGGAAGGAAGGAAGTCCACTACTTTATGTGAGCAACCATATAGACAACTGGGTGCCATCTCACCATGACCTAGAAAGCCCATGAATGAGTCCCAAAACTGCCCACCAGGAAGAGGAGAAAAAATCAAAACAAAACAAAAGAACATCTCTCTTTGGCACCTATCCCTCACAAGGGGCCCTCTCATTTCTGGGGCATGACAACAAATGTTCATCCAGGAGTTATTATTAACACAGTGAAAATGGAGCACACCAAATGGGAGAAAATATTTGCAAATCATTATCTGTTAAAGGATCAATATCCTGAATAAAGAACTCCTACATCTCAACAACCAAAAGCAAACATGGCTTTAAAACAGAGGACTTGAAAAAGACTTTTCTGCAAAGAAATTATGCAAATAGTGAAAAAGCACATGACAAGGTGGTCAAGATCTTTAATCATAGGCAAATTCACATCAAACCCACAATATGATACAAGATATCATTTCATACCCATGAGGTTGCTATTATAAAAGCAAAACAAAACAAGAAACAGAAAACTACAACTATTGGCATCCGAATGTGGAGAAATTCAACCCCTGGGGCACTGCTGGCAGAAATGTAAAACGGTGCATCTGGTGTGGAAAACAGCATGGCAGTTTCCAAAAAAAATTTTTAAAAATAAAATAAACATTGAATTACCACAACATCCAACAACTCCACTTCTCGGTATATACACACAAAAAAACTGAAAGCAAGTACTCAAACATGTTTATAGTAGAATTTTTCACAATAGCTGGAAGGTAGAAACAACCCAAATGTCTACTGATAGAAGAATGGATAAACCAAATATGATCATACACATAATGGAATATTATTCAGCTTTACAAGGAAAGAAATTCTGACATGTGCTATAATATAGATAAACCTTAAAGATATTATGTTAAGTAAAATAATCCAGTCACAAAAAGTTATTGTGATAACAACTTATATGAGATACCTGAAACACTTATTTGAGATAACACTTGAAATACCTGGAACAGTCAAACTCATAACAACAGTCTGTCTTTGGTGGTTGCCAGGAGCTGGGAGAAGGGATGTTGTTTCCCTCCCCTCCCCCCAGGGAGCTGGTAGCAAGACCTCACAGAGCCAAACAGACAGAAGCAGTCCTACACTGACCCCAAGACTCCCTCTCTATAGATCAGGAGAGGGAACGTACAGAGAGAAGATATCTTTGCAGTTCTCCAAGACATCCAGTTCTGGGTGTGGAAATACTTATAGCAATATCTTACAGGGAAGTGGTTTCCAGGCCCACTCAACAACTCTTTGTACATCTCAGGATCCCTCTCTGCTCCTAATTCCAGAGTGAATATTTAGTTTCTGGAACCTACCTTGCTTCTCCTGAAATATTAGCAGCATTTCCTGCTAACTAAAGTTTCCTAACACAAAAGAAGGTTTCTGTCTCATGCCCCCAACCCATGTGATGAGGAGTTGCCCTGCAGTGTTGGTGCCTGAAGTCTCCCCTCCCTGTCCCTGTACACCCTCCATATTCTCTAAAATAGATTGGGATGAAGTCCTTTGAGCCCAGGTGATCCCTAACTGGGATGCCAGTTTCCTGCTGAAACCATCCAGACTCAGCAGTCAGTCATGGGCATCCTGTCATAATCCTAAAGAGTCCAGCACTCAGGATATTGCTGTTCTGAAGACAGAAGGTATCTACACTGTCCTATTTTACTTCTGGGTTTTTGCCTTTTCTAAACAACATGAAGGAGCAATTTAGGAAGCTGCACATGTGAATGAAAACTCTGCTAATCAGAAAAACAGACCCACATTTCATTTTCATTAAGGTATCCACATTTATGATGAGACCTAGTGCTTGCCAGCATCCTGCCCACAGAGACACAGAGAGAGGGGTGAGCTTGTCTAACAAGACATATTTGATAATAGCCTCCGAGGCTGATAAAAGATGGGTTGCAGATCTGGCATGCTTCTTCAGCCCATCTACACCAATACTATTGCCCTCAACGGCTGGATGGTATGATAATCTGGGCACAGTGGGAACTTTTTTCAAAAGGGCATTTATTGTCTAATGAGATGTGGAACCACAGAACTAAATCTCCTGGGTTAGAAAGGCCAGGCCAGTTGTTTCATGTACTTTCTTGTCAGATGAGTTTCCTTTTCCATGGTCTTGTACCCTTGGAGCCCTGAAGATAGTAGGCAGGCCCCAGAATGAAAGGCGGGGGAGAAATGTTCTGGGCACCCATGCTGGGCTAGCCCATCACCAGCCCTTTTGTGTACACCCCTCAGGCCTGACTCCTGTCACCAAGTCCCCAGGAACTTTCTGAGAGGCGTGTGTGAATGGGGAGACGTTTGGGACTGTGGCAAGTACACACTTTGGACATTAAACAACCTGTACATGTTTAAGGAAGGCAAAGAAATAGGAATCTGACTCCCAAGCCAGAGCTTCAATTATTTGGTAGAAAAACTTGCTTGGGGAGTGTCTGTCAGGCTGGTCTTTCTTGTTAAGCTTCCACCTTAGCCAGAACCTCACATTCAACGGGCCCGCTCCGCAGCATGGAGGAGCTGCCACTGTCTCTGTGCACAGGCCCATAGAAAGAACTGAAAACACACCATCGTTTGCCTGAATAGACTAATCAACTAATTTTCTTCAAATTGTTGCTCCAGCTATGAGAAGAAGCACACTAGGGATGTTTACTAAGTATAACTTAAAAGTCTTAGAAGGAAATAACCATAACGAGAGGGCCATTTTTGTCATCCATCTGCTTATCAAATAAGCAGTTTTATTTTATAAGGAATCATGTTGCAAGTGAATCAATTTTGGCTTTTTACCAGTATATGTTTCTGTTTTATGGACTCTCAGACCCTGAGATGTGGTCAGAAAATCAGCTGTATTCAAACAAGAAATCTATTGTACCTTCTTTTTTTTTTTTTTAATGTATAAGTCTATTTTATCCAAAAGATTGATTCTAAGAAATACTATATAAAATGAAAATGATGAACTTGGTATTGGTGCCAAAGCACAGTTAAAATCACAAACATTATATTGTATAAGTAAAATAAAACAATAATCTCTACCGTATACTTTCATTCAAAAGTTTCAAAACAGGGAAAACAAAACTATATTGGTCAGTTTTCCATACATGTGAAGAAAATGACAGACATGCTGACTTTATACTTTATGTTTAACTTTTATGTTCGGAAAGTGTTATTGGGTGGAATGCATCGGCTGCGCCACATTCCACTTAACTGACCTAACACTAGTTAAACAGATAGTAACTTTTCAACGAACCCTTAAACTGCACATGGAAATTTGGTGAGGTTTTCTGTATGCATATCATATTTCAAAGTATGAAGTCCAAAGTTATTCAGATAAGTAAATATAAATATCAAACATACGTTAATAAGGAAGAAAAGTTTAAAATAATGTGGGAAAAAATATACCAGATGAGATTTTTGAAATGCCATGGTCTCATATTATTCTTTGAGCAAGTGAGGAACCTGCCGACATGCCAGGGAATGACAGAAGTCCATTATCAACTGGGTGCCACTGAAACTGTGGTAGCTACAGTCATTAGAAGATATTCACAAACATACTACCACCAACAGATTTTAACAAATGCTCACCAAAGTGATAAATTGAGCAAAACAATTAAACATATAAATTATATTAATAATACAGCAATCAGAAGATACACGTCCATCCTGGTCCTACAGTGTTGAACCCAGAAAAACCTCCATCCACTGAGGCCAAAAGTAAGTCCACAGTACAGATCATGAGTTTTCTGAACTGCTTGTGGGACTGTGTGCATTAAGCTGCCAGGCATCCTTTCTCAGTCTGAGTGAATATCATTTCAATTTTGCCAACGAAGATACATGAACAGTAGCAACCTTGATGCATGGAAGACAAATGAGTCCATTCCCTATAGTGGGTTCCTTCATGAAATCAAGGTGCAGGACGGCATAGAGTGAAAATCACCCAGGGCTATACATAACAAGTTCACTTTCTTTTGTGGTTCTTCTATTGCTGGCTCATAAAACCCACAGAGCAGAGCTAAAACCACACATAAAATAACGCACAAGAAGTCGTGCATGGTTGTTAATGTCACCGGTGCCAGGAATCCACCCCAGCCACTTCCTAGCCTGTTCCTATTTCTGACACTGAAATCAGTACATAAAATACTGCTTTATGGTGTGTTATGATTCCATGAAGAATTTTTTATCCCAATTAGCAGAGTTAATCCTGAAATATTTATGAATTTGAGGGAACTAGTGATAAAATACTGTTGTTAATTATAATGATCACTTCAGAAGAAGCCAGTCATATTATGCTGATTTTTGTATTATTGTTAGCAGTGTGGCCTCTCTGATCACAGCAGTTCTTTCCTACACAGTTGGGTAATCATGTGCACTTTAAGTCTGTAATTTTTAATTCTATGAGATAACTATAGAGCAATTTAAATTCCTATCTCGTCAGCTTTTGGAATTACAAGGAGTTTGTGAGCGCTAATTGCTCTTAATCTCTCAGCATACTGTAAGGGCGCTCTCCTTAGCAGCAATCAAAATTCAGTCAAAGCTCTCTGGGGTCAGAACAGCACCCAAGCTGGCCATGGTAGGAAGGTACCCTCCCGGAGAGCAGGGAAAACTGTGTCTGAGGTAATCAGAAGGACTGTGAAGACCAGACTTCAAGCCAATGGTTTTCTTATTTTTTTTTATTTTTTATTTTTTATATTTATTATTTTTTATTTTTATATTTATTATTTTTCTCCGAAGATAGCCACCTATCTTTCTACTCTATCTTGCCTGGGATTTTGTCTTAAAGCATGTTTTTTGTTTGTTTGTTTGTTTTTCTGTTAAAGGTGAGCAGTATTTTTCTGTGCAGAGTTCTGATACTTTCTGGCTTCTTAGCTCAGGTCTCAAAGCCCAGTAGGGCACATCTATCTGCCTCCATGCGTGTAGCCCACACACCCCAATGAATACATATAACTCTCCACCCTTCCCACCTGACTCTCCAGCTTTTCTCTCTGAAACTCCCTGCCACCAGAGCACACAGATGGGGTGTGAGCCAAGAAGCAATCCTGTGCTATGTAAGTAACCAACAATCCAAGCCAAGGGCCTATGTGACCTGAGGGCCACACTGGTCTTCTCCTTATTAATGGAATTAGTCATGATCTCCTTGCCCAAAATTCAAAATTTAGACTCTGTTTCCATGTGAAGTAAAATGCCTTTAAACACGAGGTTGTGATCTTGTATATAGTTAGCATGTGCTCTTTAAAAAAAAAAAAAAAAAGTTTTATTTTAATTTAAAAATATATGTGGGGTATCTCCAAACCCTTGAAAAAATATATGCATGCAAGACTTTTTTCAAATATCAAATTAAGTCAGTGTATGTCCAGTGCAATTGAATATTCAGTGTATCCAATAGGGTCCTCATGGGTTTGTTCCTTCCAGTCAAAACCCAAATAGTCTCCACCATAGGGATGTGGTGTCCAGTTTCCTTCCCAGAGGCAGTAATTCTTTTTTTTTTTAATTTTTTATTTTTTATAAACATATATTTTTATCCCCAGGGGTACAGGTCTGTGAATCACCAGGTTTGCACACTTCACAGCACTCACCCAAGCACAGACCCTCCCCAGTGTCCATAATCCCACCCCCTTCTCCCAAACCCCCTCCCCCCAGCAACCCTCAGTTTGTTTTGTGAGATTAAGAGTCACTTATGGTTTGTCACGCTCCCAATCCCATCTTGTTTCATTGATTCTTCTCCTACCCACTTAAGCGCCCATGTTGCATAGAGGTTTGTTTTTTGTTCTATTTCATTTTACTTTGCTTGCTTATCTTTTGAGAAATAATCTCATACAAATATATGGGTACTTTTTCCTTTTACACAAAAGTAAATGTTTATATATTTTTCAGACAGGGAACCCGAGATTGGGGAGGTAAGTCTTGCCTACAGTCACCAACCAGTGATCTTTCTCATCTTCTCTCAAAGCCACATGGAGCCTGGATCCGAAATCCAGGCTTTCCCCACTATATTCTTCTTGTTTTTCCCTCTGAACATTTTCCTTGATCAACCTTCAGTTTTATTTTCCCCATACATATATACATTCCCAAAATATTCCTTTTCCACACCATTTTGTTATTAAGCTGCTTTGGACCAGGATGCTCTTTTACTGGCATCTTCCAAGGAGGAGTCTCCATTCAGAGAGGGGAGTCCTTTGAACTAAACAGACGCCTCAAAAATATAATCCCTTTCCTGGGCCTCTCTTTTCTGGGCCACGTTCTTCTCCTTACCAGGACTCCAGAACTGATCTTTCTGCATCCTTAGAACATTTTACTGTGCATTTCTTCCTACAGGGAGTATTTTTCACGCCATCTTTAGAATTCTTTTATCCTTTCTACATTAAGAGTATGGTCTATACAAAGGCACACCTCTATGACCGAGGGTCCCCAGAAACTTAGAATGCAGCTTTAATTCATATGGGGCTATATGTTTTAAAAATATCCTGGATTTCTTTATCTTCTTACATTTAAGGCTTCTGGTAAAATGTACTAAAAACTGCAAATTAAAGTCTGTTGTCATGTCACAAAATATATTTACTAAACAGCTACGTTAGGTTAGGATAATTTTTTGAGTTATCTGCCCAATCATTCACACAGCTTATTTCTTAAGTAAGAAGTACTGATTTCTTAAGTAATAAGAAGCCCACTTTGATCTTTAGGAATTCAACTTTAATTTGGGCAACTAGAATATATTGGTTTATTGCTTGTTCTTTTAAAGAGCAACAGACACACCACAATCAAAGAATATACATGAGGTTAGTCAACGATTATCATACTAGCTTATTTCAGGGAAACATTACCTGTTATATTTTCTAGAAGTACTTTAATTTAGTATTTTAATTTTTATAAGTAATTAATTTTAGTAAGTACTATCTAAATAAACCCTAAACACAACTAAAGGCAAGGTTTCCTTTTTTCAGTTCTGTCTTCATCCAATGTATGTTGAGCTGCTTGCTGCATCCAATGCCTGAATACCCTGCACCCATCTGGTAGATCTGAAGCTTTTCCCTTTGCAATCTTGAATTCCCCAGAACAAACACTACTTAAGAAATTGACACATCTTTTCAGATATACCATGCACACCAATTGCCCTGAAGATTTTATTTGCTCAGAGAATGCTCTGTGAAAGTGAAGACTATTGACTCTGTCAAATAGTGCCTCAGAGAAGCTCCTATGTTCTAAAACCACAGCTTCTGAGAATTTTGCCCAACATTAAACTCTACTCACGTATTGCCTTTCAATTATTCCAACTCTGCTGGAAAAGAATCTAATGTGCGGGTCTTCTTTCAATATGATTCTGCATTAGATTTACTATGAAGAAAACTTCTAATTATGTTTAGAGTGTCAAGTTTATAGAAAATTAGAGTAGAAGCAATTATTAAAATGGAGGCATGTGAATTGATAGTGACTGTATAAAGGCCAGAATCCCTCAACTTAATCCAAAGTGGGACTGGGAAAATTATATTTTAAAAGGAAGACCTTTCTGTATCACATTTAATAGCCTACGGTCATGGTTTTCTAAGAAGGATGAGGTCCTAGGAGTAGAAAGGTAAAGGGGGTAGATCATAGAATCCTGAGGCCAAAAGGAATCTCAAGAGCATGTCTTATTTTACTGACTCCAGACAAGAAGGACCGTGCCCCTCCTCAGATGAGTGTCCATGAAGATATTCTAGTAGGAAGATTCAGACCCTTGCTCAGCCTGCCATAGAGACACATTTTCCCACTTTGATATTCAGAAAGTGCTTCACTACAGTCAACATGGGCTCTCTAGGTTGTTGACTCCCAGATTGGTGGCCTAAGATATATTAAGGGGGTTCTCACTACAAGAGCCCTGACTCCCCCATTCAGTCTGTGAGCCCTCATGAGGGCACTGTTTCTGCTCAGGAATCAAGTACCTGGGCACAAGCTATACCACCCAGACCTCAAGTCCTGGATTATTCTATGTAAGATCCTAGGACTTTTCTTTTCCAATAATGCCCTCCTGGGTTTATTCCTCCAAGCCAAAAGCCAAATTTGATCCCTCAGCTATTTTTCTGATATCAAGGAAACATGACCTCAAAGAGAAAGGAAGCTAAGGAGAAGAGTGTACACAGATGCTCCAAGCATTCTAGGTGTTCCTAAGAAAACAATCTTCTCTAAGGTGGGAGGAGAATGTCGAGCCTCATAGTTCCCTGGGTTTATTCTGGATTAACCTGAAATAAACCAAATGTGGGTAGATTCACATGTATGCAAAAGTAACTCATATCACAAGAGATGTGGCCACAGAAAGAGGCCTCAGTACTCCGGACCCTGGCCTGCTCCTTCTGTAACCCTGATAGACCTTGAGTCTCAGCAGTCATGTCTCCAGGAGTCTGTCCACAGAAACAGCAATAACACAAGAAAACACAGTTTACAACTCAATCATTTATTCAAATTCACAAAATAATCAAAGTGGAGAAGAACATTCTTAATGTGTGGAACACAGAGGTCCTCCAAATAACATCCCTATCTCAATCTCTGTCACTCTCTGAAAAGTCCCCCTGCCCATTGTCTCAGACCTATTCCTTTAAACACTTTTTATACCTAGCTTGCCACAGGGCTCAAGCCTTTGCTCTCACCCATTTCTCCATCACGTAACCATCATAGACTTTCTGTTAGTTTTGTTTTACCTTCTCTTTGCCCCTCATTCAGATTATGCAAAGAAAGGGGAAATTGACCCTGCAAGCTAGAATCACTGCCTATTAGGAAAGCTGTCAAGTTATGGGGGAAGGTCCAAAACACCTAAAAATTTATGTCTTCTCTTTTATTTCTGTTGCATGTGTGATACCACAGATTCTATTCCTTACAACTATGACTAACATGCTGATCTTTCTTCACTTACATCTAGATGTTCCTTGGCAAAAACACACAAACAAAAAAATAAATAATTAAAAGTTGAATTTCTAAGGCATCTTTAAGGATGACTGCAATAAATTAACTGTACTTTTCCAGACTTGTATATATGTGAACAAGAATACTCCTAGGAGCACATGGGTGGCTCTGTCAGTTAAGTGTCTGACTTTGGCTCAGGTCATGATTTCAAGGTCCTAGGATCTAGCCCTGCAACCAGGTCTGAGATCAGTAAGGAGTCTGCTTCTCTCTCTCCATCTACGCCTCCCCATACTCTCTCTCTCTCAAAACATAAATAAATAAATAAATCTTTAAAAATACTCTTGGATATCATACATTTCTTATTTATAGAACCATAGTCCCCTTTAATTCAGTTTTGGCCTGGGTAGAGGTAAAAAAACAAGTTTTTCAAAAGTTTATACCTTTTGAGAATCAACTTAAAGCTCTATCCATCTCTCTCTCTCCAGCAAACTATCTTTCACAATCATCTATTCCTTCTCAAAATATACCTCCTTGCCATCTGAAATTATTTGCCTAATGAGCATCACTGATGAGACAAAATACTTGAATCATCTGATGAACAGAGAATCATGAAGGAAATAATCCAAAAAATGTTACAATTTGATAAAACTTTTATTTTATTTTTTTTAAGATTTTATTTATTTATTTGACAGAGATATCACAAGTAGGCAGAAGACAGGCAGAGAGAGGGGGAAGCAGGCTTCCTGCTGAGCAGAGAGCCCAATGCGGGGCTCGATCCCAGGACCCTGAGATCATGACCTGAGCTGAAGGCAGAGGCTTTAACCCACTGAGCCACCCAGGCGCCCCTTGATACTGACTTTTAAAGAATTTTTACATAGCTCAGTATAATTTAATGCTTCTCCAAAAAGAAAAGTTCTCCAGTATCAGCCAGTTAGCTTCCCCAGTCCATCCCCAGGAAGTCTGCTAGAGCCAGTTCCAACTCTCATGTGAATATGAACACATTTTGTCAGACCACTTTCAATGGTCTGTAGATTTTCCCAAACTTCAGTCACAGCTTCTGCTTTTCTTTGTTTACAGGGGTTATGAAATACAATTAAACAATGGGAAGGGCCTGGGTGACTCAGATGTTTAAGTGACTGCCTTTAGTTCAGGTCATGATCTCCAGGTCTTGGGACTGAGCCCTGCATTGGAGCTTCCTACTCAGTGGGGAGTCTGCTTTTTCCCTCTCCCTTTGCCTCTCCCCCTGCTCTGCTTACTCTCTCTTTCTCTGTATCTCTTTGTCTCATGAATATAGAAATGAATATAGAAAATCTTTTAAAAAATGGGAAAATACCTTGGAAATATCCAGGGAATGTATAACTGGACATCACTATTATTAAAGATGTACTGAAAGTAAATGTGTTGTAAATTAAAGCTAGATCTCTAAGAAAATGCAATGGTATGTATATATATATGTATGTATTATGTATATATATATGTATGTATGTATATATATTATTATGTATATATGTATGTATGTATGTATTTTTATTGTGTTATATTAGTCACCATTAGTTTTTGATGTAGTGTTCCATGATTCATTGTTTGTGTATAATAGCCAGTACTCCATGCAATACATGCCCTCCTTAATACTCATCATGAGGCTAACTCTTCCCCCACACCCTTCCCTCTAAAACCCTCAGTTTGTTTCACTGAGTCCATAGTCTCTCATGGTTCATCTCCACCTCGGATTCCCCCGCCCCTTGATTTTTCTTTTCTTTCTCCTAATGTCCTTCATGTTATTCCTTATGTTCCACAAATAAGTGAAACCATACAATAATTGACTTTTTCTGCTTGATTAATTTCATTTAGCATAATCTCCTCCAGTTCCATCCAGGTTGATGCAAAAGTTGAGTATTCATCCTTTCCAAGGGCTGAGTAACTTTCCATTGGATATATGCACCATATCTTCTTTATCCATTCATCTGTTGAAGGGCATCTTGGCTCTTTCCACAGTTTGGCTATTGTGGACATTTGTGCTATGAACACTGAGTGAATGTGCCCCTTCTTTTCACTACATCTGTATCTTTGGAGTAAATACCCAGTAGTGCAAATCCTGGGTCACAGGAATTTTTAACTTTTTGAGGAACCTCCACACTGTTTTCCAAAGTGGCTGCACCAACCTGCATTTCTACCAACAGTGTAAGAGGGTTCCCATTTCTCCACAGCCTCTCCAACATTTGTTGTTTCTTTCCTTGTCAATTTTTGTCATTCTAAGTGGTATAAGGTGGTATCTCAATGTGGTTTTGATTTGAATTCCCCTGATGGCTAATGATGATGAACCTTTTTTTCATGTGTCTATTAGCCATTCTTATGTCATATTACCTGATTTCAAGTTAAATTACAAAACTGTAATCACCAATACAATATGGTATCAGCATAAAAACAGACACAGAGATTGATGGAACACAATAGAGATCCCAGACATGGACCTTCAACTCTATGTTCAACTAATCTTTGATAAAGCAGAAAAATATATCCAATGGAAAAAAGACAGTCTCTTCAATAAATGGTGCTGGGAAAATTAGACAGCTATATACAGAAGAATGAAGCTCAACTATTCACTTACACCATACACAAATATAAACTCAAAATGAATGAAAGACTTCAATGTGAGACAGGAATCCATCAAAGTCCTAGAGGCAATAACCTCTTCGATATCAGCCACAGCAACTTCTTTTAAGATATGTCTCCAAAGGCAAGGGAAACAAAAGGAAAAATGAACTTTTGGTACTTCATCAAGATAAAAAGCTTCTGCACAGCAAAGGTCACAGTCAACAAAACAAAGAGGCAAACCACAGAATAGGAGGGGTTATTTGTAAAAGTCACTATAGACAAAGGGCTGATAGCCAAGATCTATAAAGAACTTCTCAAACTCAAGAAAAAAAAAAAAAAAAAACAAAAAAAAACAAGCAAATAAGTCAAAAAATGGCCAGAAGACATGAGCAGACACTTCTCCAAAGAAAATGCAAGTGTTTTAATTGGTCAGGGTTAGGGAATAATCTTGCTTAGGGTACACATTCAAATGCAGATGACCAAAGCCTAGTTTGCTCACTTTATCTTGAATTTTTCTGAGCCACTGTGTTTTTGGCCAACAGAATACCTTCACTTTACAAAAGGAGAGTGGCATCAACACCTACATTTCCCACATGATTCAACTGCAAAACAAAGGTGGTTGGAATTGAGGATCTTCACAAGCCTTTCTACCTATGACTGAATGAAGAATTAATCTTTCCAAAAGAGGGGTCTGGTCTTTGCCCCTACTCTTGGGAAGTAACCTCTAAATCCTTGGATTTTCCTGGGCAATAGGAGTCTTTGTTATTCATGGTGGGCTCCGAGCATAATACCTGATAATTTATGCTAATTAAATGACTCAGGAGGGAGCTGACCAAGCCAGAAAAACCAATCATGTAATTAGAGGGTTGGGATTTTGAGTCAGGTGGTTTTAGTCTGAACGCCCGGAAATTGAGTTCAATTGTGTGGCCAATGATTAGACCAACCATACATACATACTAAAACCTCAATAAAAAGCCTGGATGCCAAAGTTTAGGTTAAAATCAGTACACAAAGAGTGTGTACTCCAACACATTGATGCTGAGAGGGTGATGAGTGCGTGAGGATGGCAGAAGCTTTGTGTTTTGAGGTTTCTCAACTTCGCTCTCCATGTCTGTGATGTTAGCTATTTCTAATTTGTATCTTTATACTAAAATAAAACTGTAATGTAGGTGTCATGCTTCCCTGAATTCTGTGAGTCATTCTAGGGAATTATCAAATCTGCAGGAGTCTTCAGGGATCCTCAAATTTGGAAACAGCTGTATAAAGTAATGATGGTCGTGGAGACCCTGAAGTTAGGGCTGGTGTGTGATATGAGGACAGTCCAATGGAAACTGTCCCCCCAAGACTGTGCAGTTCAGATAAACTTTTTAATAAAAACCACCACCAATTGCTGTTCAGAGCTTTGAATCTTTTTCTGTGAATCGTGCTGCCAATACCTCCACATTTCATTTTCTACAATGTATTCCAAGCCGTTAAACTCACGTGAGTTTCCAAGGTTGGTTTTTGTTTGTTTGTCTGTTTTTTTTTTTTTTTCCTTTTTTCTTGTTGTTGTTGTTTATAACTTTGGGAACAGGACCTTTTATAGGACACACAAAACAACCTCCCCCACCTTTCCTGGTGACTGCCCTTGGGTCACAGGGTAAATGGAAAGCACTTTTGTTCCCACTGGGATTCAGAGGAGAATAGGGTTAGAGAATATCACCCAGCAGGTTCATGCCCCAGTTTTATCTGCCTTCCTTTTCTCCAGGCAAGAGGACAACAAATTCTGGCTGACCAGTGCCCTTCCTTGTCTCAGATACCACTCTAGAGCTAAAGAATCTGTCAAATCAGAACTCTCTCCTGTCTGCTTTCTACCTTTATGTTCTCCACTCACCTATAAACACTTAACCATGCATAAGTGTTAACCAGCACAAGGAAATACAGGCAGGACAACCTAAGTAAGCAGAGAAGACTTCTAAACTACTCTCAGCTCAAAGCCATTTTTTTAAACAGTTCTTCCCTGAAGATTGTCCATTATGAACTGAGCATCTCCTTGTTCTGTCCAACTGAGAAACTAAGATTGCATTCCCTAAAACAATAATACAATTTACACACAACTGTAAGATAAAAAAGAAAATTTTAAAAATTAAAAAAAAAAAATCACTTTTCCTGTTAGTAGGTAGCATAAAATGGGTGTCATGTTCCACATGTTTCTTCACTCTTTCAGACCAGGCTCCAACAAAGTGGTATGGATGAGTGCAGGGATTCCAGGGACCAGAGTGGACAGGCCCTTGGGGCTGAAGCAGAGAATAGGGGAGAACATGTTTGGCTCCTGTCTGAGTGCAAGAATCTAGTTCCTGTTGGGTTTTGGAGACAAAACAACAAGAATTAGAAGGGAAGTCATGTACTTGGTGGAAATCTGATAGCTGGATGTGGAGACCAAGCTGAGAGGGACACGGTCAAGATGCAGCTGGACAAAATTCCATTTTTCCAGGGCTGGGTATAGAAATCAGAACAAAGGCAAAATCAAGAGCAAGGTTTCTTGGTGTTAAAAGTTTGGATATATCTTTCTTGGTGCACTTTAGGACCAGTGTGGACCCAGAAGCTGGGATGAGCCTTAACTTACTGGTGAAGGACAATAGCCCTGAAGTGTAAAAAGCTCCAAAAGGAGGGAGCCCAGAGGAAACATAGGACACTTGGGCTTATAGGAAGACTGGCATACAATGTGCAAAGTGCCAATCTGGCAGGGTAAATAGAACTTCCTTACTCTCAGAGGAGGATGTGTGTGCATGCTCCCACTCTTCTCCCGACCCCCCTCCCCATACACTGACCACCAGATAACTACAGTTGCCCTAGTTCTCCCAGGGACAGTGGGAGCTTAGACTGGCAGATGGAGCAGAGGGTTACATGCCCTCTGCATGGGGTGGGATTTCAGAAGACACTCATGATTTGTGCCAAGGGCTCCACCAGTAGGAGAGCCCTAGGGCCTGATGGCTCAGCAGCATCTTCTCTCACAGCTTTTCTCCTTCCCTGTTAGGCTTCCTAAGCTTTTGACATCTCTCTGTGCCCCTTTCCTTCTCCCTTAGCCACCCACCATCTTGCCCCTGTTTTGCTGTGAGCAGCTAACATTTCCATATTGGCTTTGTCCTGATTGTCCTCACTATAAATTGGATTTACCTCCTTGATAACTACCCCAGAGAATCACAGATTGTATTGCCTTTTTTATTGGGGTGGGAGACACACACTTCTAAGAAGACATTTTCCTTGGTGGGGGAGGGGTTTTACCTGCATCAATTACTCTGCTTGTTTACCAGCTCTGTCATCCTTCATACTGTTTTGCTCTGCCTTTTTTCCTTGCACCAAATCCACTGTGGTGCCCCCTCAGCCCACATCATGGACCTCCAGTCTCACTTTTTTTTTAAGATTTTATTTATTTATTTGACAGACAGAGATCATAAGTAGGCAGAGAGGCAGTCAGAGAGAGAGGGGGAAGCAGGCTCCCTGCTGAGCAGAAAGCCCGATGCGGGGCTCGATCCCAGGACCCTGGGATCATGACCCGAGCCAAAGGCAGAGGCTTTTTAACCCACTGAGCCACCCAGGCGCCCCCTCCAGTCTCACTTTTGAGAGCTGTTCCTCAAAAAAGAAAAAAATGACCATGTGAGGCTGTCGATCATTAGGATAATATTGGCTAATGTGTGTAACCAGCACATAGCAGTGGCTCTGGCAGAATACCAGTTGACTACACACATATATTAGTACATAAGTGTGTAAATATGTATTTATATGTACACACACACATATACACACACATATACATTGTTCCCCATTTATATGTAAGTATATATAGTATACTTAAATATATAAATATGCAGGACTTATGTGATATATATAATATTTATATATAAGTATATGTGACATATAATATGTTTATATATATTTATATATGATCTGTAATATATCCAATATATGTACTGTACAAGTCACATGAACTGGAGTTCTGAGGACATACACACTGGAAAGTGGATGTTCCATAGCAGATAGTGACAGCTCTTTACCCTGACTGCCAGATATTTTTTTTACCACTTTTGTACCCCAACTTTCATCATGCTTTCACTTCCAAAGCCAGTGCCTGTGAGTCTCCTCCCAAGAAAGCCCTCAGAGTCTGCAGACCCTGGATATGCTTGGGAACTTGCATTCCACCAACCTTGGTTGGCCTGAACAATGACTGCCAAGGATGGGAATGGGAAAACCTAGCACCTTGCATTGGGGTGGAGATAACTCTGAAATGTAGCTTACATTTGAGATGTCCTCTGTGGTATCAAGCTGACACACCCATCCTGGAACTATGCCCTTCCTTTCTCCTCTTCTCTGCCTTGGGTGTTCACACTGTAAAGGGTGGGGTGTGTGGTACTTGGTGGTGAGATATCCATGTTTCTTAGAGGGACAAAGGCAGCATATATGAAGGTTTTGAAACTACTGAGAATGCTAAATCAGTGGTGCAGGGTAGGCTTCAGAAATAGTCAAAGAATGGTAGAAGTGGTGACATATAAATGGATCTCAGGGGAAATGGCACAAAACAGGTCAGGCTTGGACAGGTGAACCACTAGAAATGAAAATTCAGCATGGATACACAAGATCTTATAAATAGGCTTCCTCCAGCATACCTTCATGGGTAATCCCAAGATTTCCATTTCAGTTCTTAACTCATGGTATTGTTTTACCCACACCATGGGCCATGGAGGCAATTCTTTATGTGATTCATGATGCATCAGTGTGGGGAAGTATGGCTATGGTAGATTCAGCACAACAATTTCAGTGTATTTGGCAATGAAAGATTAAAAATTTTACAAATATTGAAAAGTTCTTGGTTGAGGTCAAAATATCACGTTCACAAATATCACATTCACATTCCTCTGTGTTAGGACAATGAATGCCTTGATATGAATTAAGTGTAAAGACAACGTGTTTAACACAGTTTGATCTCCTCCTTTGTTTATAGGTGCTGACAAAACCCCTGTGTCTGATAATGTGCTTTGAAGGTAAGGAGCAGGTCTGAACCAGGTAGTTTCATGAGCAGGGAGAAAGTTGTTGTAAAGATGGTTGGTGTTAAGAAAGCCAACAGGTTTCCATTGGCCAGCCCAGGATGAAAGATCTTCTCAGCCAGAATATCCCGGGACTAGGACTCAGATCACAATAGGCTCAATGGGGGATACAGTGCAAGAAAATCTAGAGGAATGATTGGGCAGTAAAAGACATGTAGAATCAAATGATGTGCCTAGGAGACAAAGCAAGTCTCAGGGCCAGGACTAGGTATTCAGAAGTAAGTCAAAACGGAGACACTGTAAAAGGAATGGGAGAACTGAGTCTGGGCTCAAAAACCTGAACATATTCTTCCTAAGAGTGAAGCACTCCTGTTCTTTAAGTCCTGTTCCTCCATAAGATCTACTACTTCTCCAGGACTTCATATCCATGCATAGATATGCTTGTCAACCTCATGAGGTAGTACTACCAAACCATTTTATTGGTGACAAACTAAGACTTGCCAACGCCACATCCCCTACTCAAGGCACAGTTAAGAAATGATAAAGTGCATGCTTTTTACAGTAAAGCCCAGGTTCTCTGCATATTTCCTGTCTCCCTGTGCATCATTGTTCCAGCTCTGAGAGCTTCAAATCACCAACTATTGATCCTAATGTATTAACGACAGTTATTTGTGTCCTCTGGGAATATGGGAAAGACATTCAGCTGGTATTTAAAAAAAAAAAAAAAGCTGCTCTTGTTTGCTTTTCTTGATGGCCACATAGAGATGTGGGATGGCAGATTAAAGGGCTGTGTAATGGCAGTCATTCACTAATTACTGAGAACAATCTAACTTTGTCATCAGGGGCTAACCCCAAGAATGTGAAGTACAAAAAGTTTATGATGAGTATTATATTCTTTTCTCATCCTATCTTTATGGCCTTTCATCCTAAGTCTAGTTCTTTATTTCTCTCCCTCTCCATCCCTACCCCCTCCAAAGAAAAACAAAAGAAAAACTATGAATCAAGAATAGTACATACGTATTTCTTTAACCTGGCCAAAAGCATGGAAAAGCTGCCAAGACTTCCTCTTGTTTGAGGAGAATGTTGTGCCTGATGGTTCTTAAGGGCGAAATAGGGCAATTCACAGAAGCAAAACTCTGAGGCAGGTATGAAAAGCTTCATAAGTTTCTGGATAGATTATGGCCACAGTGTCAGGACATGTGAACATGGAAAGTAGTGAACAAGGGTAATGTGGTCACTGAGAATGGTGATTTCCCTTCTTCTTAGTAATAGTCAAAATTGTTCTGCTTCCAGGAACATGGACTGAACATAATTCTCTTTAATCTTCCCACTAAGTATAAGTAAAAACCCTAAAAATTACATATAAAACAAACATAAGACTCTAAAAGTTTAAAAAGAAGGAAGACTGGCTAAGGACATCAGGACTCAGAGAAGGTATAGATGTTAGTTCCTTTGGTTTCCTATTCACCATATATGTCCCAGATTTGGAGCTGTAAAAGGTGGCAACTCAGAAACACCAGCAGGTAAAAATAAGATAAGTTCCAACAAAAGCATGATTTCTCTAGCCAAAGGACTAGGAAAAGGACAGACTAACAAGACAGAACAACATCAGACAATAACCTCTCTTCTCCAGTCAAACTACAGGAAACAGTGTGGCCCCACCTCCAGCCATGCTAGCCAAGGCCACGTAGAGAGCCTAGATATTCGCCATCACCAGGCTGTAACAAACACATCTTCTACCTGCTGGAGTGTTGTCCAAGGAGGGCTAGTAGGGAATTAAGTGTTTCACCACTGTGCGGTAGTAATGAGGCTAACATCCCTCCCACAACTGCAGTGGTGGGAGCAATAAAGAACATTCCAACCCCTTCCACTTGGGAGGGATGAATGGAGCTTTGGAGTCAGGAGTTGGAACTGCTGCCCTGGTCCTGCAGTAATGATGGGGATTACCCCACCCCACAGGGGTCAAAAGAGTGCAAGGAGAACCTGGATGTATACTCTGACCTGGCACCAATGGGGCAGTGCCTTCCTCTCCCATGCAAAAATGATGTCAGAAGAAAACAGCTAAGAAAGAAAGTTGAGATAAGACCCTAAGTCTTAAACTATAATAGCTACAAGGTCCAGGTTTCTGTCAAAATTTGCTTATCATAGAAAGAACCAAAAAGATTCTGAATGCAAAGTGGCAATTGATAGAAGTCAACACAGATGACAGAACAGTTAAAATGATCTGTCATTAAAAATCTTGATTTTTAAAGTAGTCACAGTAAAAGTGCTTCAACAAGCAACTATGAGTATCTAGAAGAAAATGGAAAAAAAAAGAAAAAATAGACAATTTCAGCAAAGTCTCGGGAAGGAATTAGAAGGTATAAAAAGGAAACAATGGAAATTCTAGAATTGACAATACAATAACAGAAATAAAAAAGAAATCTTTGATGAATGATAACAGCAGAAGGAGAAAGAAAACTGGAGGAAACGAGTCAGTGATCTGGAAAATAGAATAACAGAAGTTACCTAATCTAAGCAGAGAGAAAATAGGCTAAAAACACAAAATAAACAGAGCCTCGACACATGGCTAAAATGAAACATCTAATATCCAAGTTATCAGTCCTGGAAAGAGATAGGATAGAGAGGGAAGCTCTAAGAAGCCAATTGAAGATGTAATGGCTGAAAACATGCCATATTTGGTAAGAGACTTAAGTCTACAGATTCAAGAAGCTGAATGAAGTTCAAACAAGAAGCCCAACTCTTGTCCAAACCCACATGAAGATACTTAACAGTTAAACTTATGAAAAGGCAAAGGAAAAATCTTGAAAGTAGTGAGAGAAAAATGACATAATACCAATAAGGAAAAACAATTCTAATAACAGTGGATTCCTCATCAAAAGCAATAAAGACCAGAAGGAAGTGGGACACATTTCTCAAGTGCTAAAAGGAAAGAATGGTCAGTCCGATATCTGATATCTGAAAAAATATCCTCCAGGGATAGAGGGGAATTAAAGACATTCTTTTTTATATATATATATAAACATGTATTTTTATCCCCAGGGGTACAGGTCTGTGAATCACCAGGTTTACACACTTCACAGCACTCACCAAAGCACATACCCTCCCCAATGTCCATAATCCCACCCCCTTCTCCCAAACCCCTCCCCCCAGCAACCCTCAGTTTGTTTTGTGAGATTAAGAGTCACTTATGGCTTGTCTCTCTCCCAATCCCATCTTGTTTCATTGATTCTTCTCCTACCCACTTAAGCCCCCATGTTGCATCACCAATTCCTCATATCAGGGAGATCATATGATAGTTATCTTTCTCAGCTTGACTTATTTTGCTAAGCATGATACGCTCTAGTTCCATCCATGTTGTCGCAAATGGCAAGATTTTATTTCTTTTGATGGCTGCATAGTATTCCATTGTGTATATATACCACATCTTCTTGATCCATTCATCTGTTGATGGACATCTAGGTTCTTTCCATAGTTTGGCTATTGTGGACATTGCTGCTATAAACATTCGGGTGCACGTGCCCCTTTGGATCACTACGTTTGTATCTTTAGGGTAAATACCCAGTAGTGCAATTGCTGGGTCATAGGGCAGTTCTATTTTCAACATTTTGAGGAACCTCCATGCTGTTTTCCAGAGTGGCTGCACCAGCTTGCATTCCCACCAACAGTGTAGGAGGGTTCCCCTTTCTCCGCATCCTCGCCAGCATCTGTCATTTCCTGACTTGTTGATGTTAGCCATTCTGACTGGTGTGAGGTGATATCTCATTGTGGTTTTGATTTGTATTTCCCTGATGTCAAGTGATATGGAGCACTTTTTCATGTGTCTGTTGGCCATCTGGATGTCTTCTTTGCAGAAATGTCTGTTCATGTGCTCTGCCCATTTCTTGATTGGATTATTTGTTCTTTGGGTTTGAGTTTGCTACATTCTTTATAGATTTTGGACACTAGTCCTTTATCTGATATGTCGTTTGCAAATATCTTCTCCCATTCTGTCAGTTGTCTTTTGATTTTGTTAACTGTTTCCTTTGCTGTGCAAAAGCTTTTGATCTTGATGAAATCCCAATAGTTCATTTTTGCCCTTGCTTCCCTTGCCTTTGGTGATGTTCACTAAAGACATTCTTAAATGAAGGGAAACTAAGAGGACTTGTCGACATTAGATCTACCCCAAATGATTGTCTAACAGAGTTCTTTAAGAAAGATAATACTAGAATAAGGAATCTTGGAATATCAAGAAATAAGAAAGAACATGACAAACAAAAATATGGGTAGATACAATAATCTTTCCTATTCATGTTTTCTAAATTATGTATGATAGCTAAAATTAAAATTATAGCACTATCTAATATGATTCTAAATATATATAAATATTGTAAACGATTTTATTTAAATTAAGGAAGGTGAAGTGATGTAAAGAAGGATTCTTTTTACTGAAACAGGTAAAAATGATAATAACAGTAGAGTGTGATAAAAATTATACATAACATTATGCCTACTACAACCACTTAAAATAGCTATGCAGAGAACTACCCTGAATAGTACTCCAAATAAATAAAAATGGTACTCTAAAAAAATTCAAATAACAGAAATCATGAATAAAAAGCAGAAACAAAAAATTAAAGTGAAAAACAAATGTGAAATGTTATACTTAAGCTCTGCATGCCAATTATTATGCTAGATGTAAATTATCTAAATATACCAATTAAAAGGTTGAGAGTGGTAGAGTGGATTAAACAATAAAAAAGTTACCCAGGTACTGTACAGTATGCAAGTGTTTTATATATATATATTCATATATATATATATAGTGTATGTATATATATATATACAGTATATATATTAATTGAAAGCAATAGGTTTTGTGTATGAATGTATTTATATACAAAAATTTGAAAGTAAAAGAACGGAAAATAATTTAACATGTAAATAGTAATCAAAGGAATCAAAGCTTTTGCAGAAGCAGCAATATATATTAGTATCAGATAAAGTAGACATCAAAGCAAAGCAAATCCCCAGAGGCCTAGAGGGACATGGTGTAATAATAAAATAGTCGATTTACCAAGAAGATATAGCAATCCTAAATGTGTATGCACCAAACAACAAAGTCAAAATTTATGTGAAGCAACAACTGATAAAAGTGAAAAGAGAAACAGAAACATCCGCAAACACAGTTGGAGACTCCAAAACCTCTGTCTCAATACTCAATAGAACAACTACAAGAGAAGTCAACAAGAGTATAAAACAACTCAACACCACCATCAATCAGCATTTCAACATGTTCAAATTGACATTTATAGAATACCATACATGGCAACAGCATAATATATGTGATTTTTAAGGGCTCACTGAACATATATGAAGATTGATCTTAATCTTGAGCCATAAAACAAACATCAACAAATTAAAAAGAATTGAAATCACATAATGAGTGTGTTCTCCCACTACAAGGGAACTAAACTAGAAGTCAATAACAGAAAAATGACAGGGAAATCTGCAAACATTTAGAAACTAGGCAACACTTTTCTTAGCAATGCAATCCATGCATGAAAGAGGAAGTGTAAAGAGAAATAAAAAATACACAGAATGAAATGGAAATGAAAGTACAGCTTATCAAAATTTATGAGATATAGCTATGGTTCTGAGGGAAATTTCTAGCATGAAATATAAATGTTAGAAAAGAGAAACATTCCCAAATCAATCTAAGTACTCATCTCAGGAATACATACATGCACAAAAGCAAAGCAAAGCAAACAAAGCAACTAGGAAAATAGAAAGAATAAAGATAAGAACACAAATCAATGAAATAGAAAAGCAATAGAAAAGTTCAATGGAACAAAAACCTTACTGTATGAAAAGATCAATAAAATTGACAAACCTCTAACAATACTGACAAAAAAGAGACAAGACTCAAATCACCAATATCAGAAATGACATGAAGGATATAACTACACAGTTTGCAGATATCAAAAGGATAATAAGAGAATACTAAGAACAACACCAGACTCATAAGTTTAACACATTACTAAATAAATGAACCAGTTCCACAAAAAATAAAAACTGCCACAACCAACCCAATATTCACTAGAAATCTTGCATACCCCTATAACTTTTAAGGAAATAGGAAACATTTCTTAATGCATTTGATGAAGCTACAGGTATCCTAATACCAGAACCAAACAGAGACAGGGGGAAAAACAGAAAACTAAAGGCTAATACCTCTCATGAAAATAAATATAAAAATATTTAACAAAATGACAGCAAATATGTAAAAAATAATTAAACACTATGGACAAGTGAGTCATGTCCCAGGGACATAATGTGATTAAATATTCAAAAGAATCAGTGCAATTCACTGTATCAATAGACTAAAGAAGAAATCTCACATAATCACATCAGTCAACGCAGAAAAAACATTTGACAAAATTCAACATCCACATGATAAAAATGGTCATAAACTATTAAGAATAAGGGAACATCTTCAACTTGATGAAGGGATCTTATACATATGTGTGTATATATATGAATTATATATATATGTATATATATATGTTATATACATGTAGTTATGTACATTTATCTGCAAATTGAAAGTAACAGGTTGGAAAATGATGCATCATGAAAACAGTAATCAAAGGAAAGCAAAATATTAATATTGGATAAAACAGATTTCTCAGTGAAGATATTAAAGCAGAATTTACTGATTTAGAAAACAGAAAAATAATAAAGGTAATGTGTGAATTAAAAAGCTGTCTGCATGAAAAAAAGTTAACAAAATAGAGAATCCACTACCTAACTTAAAGGAAAACACAAATATACAAAATAAGAAATAATAATAGGGAAATAACTGTTAAAAGAAAAGAAAAGAAATAAAATGAGACTATTTCACACAAGTCTATGTAATAAAATCTGAAAGTCTAGATGAAATACATTATTTCCTAGGAAGAAAATATTATTTGCCAAACTGATTATAGCAGCTACATGAAACCTAAAGAGACCAACTTCCATAAAAGAAATGGAGAATATCAGTGAACCTGTACACATTGAACCTCCTTAATAAGGAATCTACTAAAAGTTCAAAGACAATATAATGCTATTCTATTTGAATTATTTTGGAACATAGACAAAGAATAGAAAATTCCAAATTCTTTTTTTTAATGAAGCTAATATAATTTTGTACACAACAGGAAAATACAAGTGAATATCATTTATGGGTATGGATGTAAATATTCTAAACATGGTGTTCACAAATAGAGCTTAACAACATTGAATACCAATTCTCACTCATCACACTACAAGAAAATTTACAACAAATCTTGCAGTGACTTGTGGAGAAAAGGCAAAATACACAACTTCTATGGAGGAGAACTTGACAATATCTAATAAAACTACTTCTGAATTACTTTTGGCTTTACAACCCCATTTCAACAATTCTACTCCAAAGGTACACCTCCACAAATAGGAAATAATATATTATGTTTGTTCATTGGGGTATTATCTACTACATCGAAAGATAGAAAACAATCCAAAGGACCATCCACAGAGGATTGCCTGAATAAATTATAGTGTAGCCACGTAATGGATCACCTTAAAGTTGTTAAAAAAAAAAAGTGATGGTAGGCAGCTTCCATACATAGCATGTAAAATAAAGAGTAATCTCCACTTTATTATAAAGTGAAAAAAGGAAGGGAGAGAGGGAGGGATGGAGGGAGGAAAGGAGACCAACTTCCATAAAAGAAATGGATAATATTAATGAGATAGAAGGAGAGATAGAAGAAGGGAAAGAAAGAAGGAGGAAGGATGATAGAAAACCAGGTATGAGGCAGTGTAAATAGCATGCCATATTTTGTATAAAATAGAAAGGAAAACACTAGTAAATAGGTTAACATATATGTATGAATGACTTTGTTTTGTTCTGTTTCAGAAAAAGAAAACACTGGAGAGATAAACCAAATATTTATTCATGTTTAATAGATATTTATCGATTTTTTTAAATAAAATAATCCCCTTAAGGCAAAAGAGCAGAAGGATGAAGGCTGGGGTTGGAATCCCTGAGTACATATATATGTTTATATTTGAACCACATTAATATCTTACACAGTCAAAAAGCAAATTTATAGTAAAAAAGAATAAATGGAAAATGCTATAATTGAAAAGAAATAAGCCTACGTGTACATCAAATTGAAAACATCAACACATAAAAAGTGATTTTGTTAAGTGACTTTGAACACTAACTCTGTTTTTTTGGAGAATACAGTTGAATGACAAGAACTGCAAAAAAAAAAGTTCTCTTCACTCACTGTTTTTCATTTGTAGCAAAGATGTTATAGAAATGTTAAAACTATTATATATGTACATATAGATATATATAATATGGAAAATAAATAAACAAATGGACTAATGTTATTAACCATCCTCTTAGGTAGAGGGGAAACAACTATAAATGTTCAGAAAAGCCTTATAATACAAAATTTTAATTGAAAAATTTAAAAAAACCTAAAAGCAATGTCAACCTTGGCAGTAATCACCTCAATGCCCAGATCATAATTTCTCAGGACCACATTGATATGGCTGATTCCAAATCTGAGGAGGAGAAGATGCAAAAGGAACCTGGGATGTCTTCATACATTAGAGTGCCAGAGGAGGATCAAAAGACAAATGGGCCATGCCAAAAGGCATAGGCACCAGTCCAAAGAGGTCTCTACCAGGCATATTTGGGAGAATTTAAAAATTAGGGACAATTATTGTAATTGATTTCAAACATTGGATAAAAATGTATGTGCCCTTTTTGATAGGAGAAGGAAAGTACAGAGGGAAAAAGGAAGTGAGGAAGAGAGAGGGAAGCGGAAGGGAGGGAGAGACAGGGAGAGGTAACAAGAGATGGAGGAAGAGAGATGGAGAAGAGGTAAAGCTATTCCTTTGTCTTCATTGGAGGGGACTGACCAATTCTTTATTCTAAAATCTAATGATAGGGACACCTGGGTGGCTCAGTTGGTTAAGCGTCTGCCATGGCTCAGGCCATAATCCCAGGATCCTTAGGATCAAGTCCTTCTATGGGCTCCCTGCTATGGGCTTCTTGCCCTGTGGGGTGTATTCTCCCTCTCCTCCAGCACCTCCTCCCACTCATATGCTTGCCTTTCTCACTCATAAATAACATCTTTAAAATAATAAAAATTGATAAGGGCAAACCTCTTTTTATATCTTCATTGGCAATTTTGATTTTTTAAATAAAGTTCCTATTCAAGTAAAAGAAAAAAGCTGATGATAAAAAGAAGGAATTAAGCATTTATTCTGCCTGCTTAGAAATAATTCAGCCATTCCTAGTTGACAAGGGCAAATTTTTCTTTCCAGGAAAACATCAACTAAAAGACAGAATTAAAAAATTGCCTTTCTGCAACCCTGAATGATATAATTGATTCAGGCAAGGATAACCAATGGCCACTAAGTAATACTATTAAATTATGGGTCATTGGGAAACCCCTCAGATTACTTGTCAATTTCAAGGGAAAGTCTAAATTAACAAAAAGATCTTGCACACCTACTGATAAAACGTCATGTGAGCAATGATGGAATGCAAAATAAAATAGTGTCACCCATGACGTATTCTTGTCAAAAACATTCAGACTGAATCTAAGCAAATCTTTAGACCAAGTTCCAGTGTACAGGAAATATAGGGAACAAAGGAACAAATTAAGTGACACCACAAGGATATAATCAGGGAAACTTGATGTAAGATCATCTATCAACCAGCTCTATCTATTCAAAAAGTCTGCCTGCATCATGAAAACAAGAAAAGAAGAGAAGAGAAGAGAAAAAAAAAAGGAAAGGAAAGAAAAGAAAGAAAAGGAAAGGAAAGGAAAAAAGAAAAGATCTATTCTAGATTAAAGGCACTAATGTGACTACAACTAATGACACTGCTCAAAGTTATTTTAACTAGAGGCAGTTTGCTGGGCCAATGATGGGCCATGAGGGATACTTTGGAATGGATAGTGTCTGTTTACCACATTCATTTACTTTGTCAGTCATGAGAAAGTTATCAAAAGAAGAGAGAGAGAAAACAAGATTTCAAGCATCAGAGAAGTTTCCAGATTTTTAAAGATTTTGCTGAATCCATGTAAACTCTCCATTGCATATGGAAGCTTGCTTGTGTTTCTTCTTTGTTTTTATTAAAGGTTTGTTTATTTGTTTGTTTGTTTACTTATTTATTTATAAGAAAGAGCAAGAGTTTGGGGTGGTGGGCAGAAGGAAAGAGAGAGAAGCAGACTCCTGCAGGGCAGAGAGCCACGGGGCTCCATCCCAGGACCCTGAGATCATGACTTGAGCTGAAGGCACACGTTTCACCGTCTGAACCACCCAGACACCCCTGTGTTTCTTCTTTGAATAACAAAACCCCAGATTTATGCCAGTGTATTATACAAAGTATCTTTTTATGTTGACACTTGGGACCAGATGCAAGGTTAAAGCACTCTCTCAATTTCAAAGAAGTCACATGTTAATCTGAATAAAAGCTTAAGCTTCAGGGTCCTCTCATTTTCTGGGGTTTATAGTGTGGTCTGTGGGATGGAAACGTTGGTATCACCCAGGGGCTAGTTAGAAGTGCAGAATATTAATCCCCTGTAGAAGCAGAGTATATGTTTTTACACAGTCTCCAGGTATGAGCTCAAACTTTAGAGAATCTAGACTGCATAAAAATTCTAGCTGTTTCTGACCAAATATTGGCTCTGAGAATCAGAGAGAAAACCAGGTCATTCCACCTGTGAACCTTAAGCTGAATATTTTAAGAAGCAAATTTCTCTTACATTGATGTTAATTGGGTTCCCCCAAAAGCACACCTTTAGACAAAATGTTGGGTGTGAGTAGTTTATTTGGGAGGAAGCTCCATCGTTAGAAGAGTAAAGGGAGAGCCTGAGAAGGGAAGGTGGTTAGTGCAGAGTACATTCATGAATGACTTATCCCTGTGGTCACTAGGGCTCAGCTTACCACAGACCTCCCAAACAGCTGTGTTGAACAAACCTCTCACCTGCCATCCTGAGGACTGAGGAAGCTGGAGTATTAATCTGCTACCTTCTGTTGATCCCTGCTAAGGCTGCTTCCAGGGCACTGGCTCACAGAATACCACCTGACCATGAGTGTGGATTATATCCTTTCCTGAGCTCTGGGAACATTTCCAGGTAGAAAGATGCAGGAGGTCCTCAGCCTGAAGGGAACAGTCTGCAGATGATCACCTGGCTGGGGGGATCTAAGCTGTGTGGTAGAGTATTGGCAACCCTTACCACAATGTTGCTCATAGGGCACATCAAGTCGGGGAGTTGTAATAGATCTGGGCAGTGTGGGTGGCCCTGTGGATGAATACTGAGAAGTGTGTGCCAGCAAGGGTTCCTCTGGCATCTGCATGAACCACAACTGTATATCTGGCCCAGTGGGAGCTTATTTGACTGAGAGAATTGGCTCATTTTCATGAAAACATTCTGGCAATGGCCTACATACTACTTCTGTCCTCAAAATAATTAGCCAGCTCATGGGGAAATATGCCCTGAAAATTATCTAAGAGAATTAATTTAGCACATTTTCATGGAACTGGTTATTATCCCTGAAGAAGTCATGTAACTATAAAACCACCCATTGTCTTCAAGTTTTCTTCACCCAAAACGATGTAGTCACAGCCATTAAACAAGACGAGACACGGGTGTATGTTCATGTAAGAAGGAAAAGAGGAATGCAAAAAGAGTTTAAATAAATAGTATCATTTCCACACCAAAAAAAAAGATTCACTCAAAAGCATCACACAAATGGGAAAAAACAACACATCTTCTTCCCCCCTTTTTAAAAGATTTATTTATTTATTCATTTGAGAAAGAAAGAGAGAAAAAAAGCACGAGTGTGGAGAAGGGGCAGAGGGAGAGGGAGAAGCAAACTCCCTCCTGAGCAGGGAGCCCATTGCAGAGCACACACTCAGGATCCTGGGATCATAACCTGAGCAGAAGGCAGACACTAAAGACATCCAGGTGCTCTGAAAACATCTTTTTCTTTTTTTTTTTTTTTTTTTTTTTTTATTTGACAGGCAGAGACCACAAGCAGGCAGAGAGGCAGGCAGAGAGAGAGAGAGGAGGAAGCACTCTCCCCGCTGAGCAGAGAGCCCGATGCGGGGCTCGATCCCAGGACCCTGGGATCATGACCTGAGCCGAAGGCAGATGCTTAACCCACTGAGCCACCCAGGTGCCCCAACATCTTTTTCTAAAGGTGTTATTTCTGACCCAGTTTCAAATACATTTGGCCCTTCCCTCATTGACCAGCATCTTCAGTGGAATGGGAGCATCGCCCTACTCTGAACCACATCTCCTGTCAGAGCAGAGAGGACAGCTCAGGGAGAAGTCTTCAGAAATGTTATGATAATGACCCCCTGTAGTTTATAGTTTATGGCACTTTTCCTTACAGTCGTGATGACAAAATCACCACCACAAAGAAGAATGTTCAAGTCTTAAAGATGACTGTGAGCCTATGTCCTGCAGAAATCACATCTGCTATGTGGTCACACAGTGACCACCAATTGTGTCAGTGTTCTTCAGTAGCATTTCACCTCTCTGAGTCTTGTTCCAATGTATTAAAAAAAAAATTAAAAAGTTGGAATTTATGATTTTTTTTTAAAGCACATTGACTTTAATCAGCTCACTCTCTCTCTCTTTTAAGATCCATTTATTTGGGCGCCCGGGTGGCTCAGTGGGTTAAGCTGCTGCCTTCAGCTCAGGTCATGATCTCAGGGTCCTGGAATGAAGTCCCGCATCAGGCTCTCTGCTCAGCAGGGAGCCTGCTTCTCTCTCTCTCTGCCTGCCTCTCCGTCTACTTGTGATTTCTCTCTGTCAAATAAATAAATAAAATCTTTAAAATAAAAAAAAAGTAAAAAAAAAAAAAGATCCATTTATTTGATAGACAGAGCTCATAAGTAGGCAGAGAGCCAGGCGGTTGGGAGGGTAGGCTCCCCACGGAGCAGAGAGCCCAATGTGGGGCTCTATCTGAAGACCCTGAGATCATGACCTGAGCTGAAGGCAGAGGCTTTAACCCACTGAGCCACCCAGGCACCTCAAAATTTATGATCTTGAGGGTCCCTCCTTACAGTAATGATCGCTGACTTTATGCTTCAGTTGTTTAGTGCAATTGATATGGCAGAGTAGATGGTTATTTATAAAAGAATGGAATTGAGGGGCGGCTGGGTGGCTCAGTCATTGGGCATCTGCTTTAGGCTCAGGTCATGGTCTCAGAGTTCCTGGTTTGAGCCCTGCATCGGGCTCCCTGCTCAGTGGAAAGCCTGCTTCTCCCTCTCCCACTCCCCCTGCTTGTGTTCCCTCTCTTGCTCTGTCAAACAAATAAAATCTTAAAAAAAAAATAAAATAAAATAAGAAAGGATGAGGTTCAGACTTAGATTTTACTCAACTGATTAAGAAAATGAGGATGACATGGGGGTGCCCTCTCTCTCTCTGCCCGCCTCTCTGCCTACTTGTGATTTCTGTCTGTCAAATAAATAAATAAAATCTTGCCAAAAAAAAAAAAAAAGAATGGGATTCAGAATCAGATTTTACTCGACTGATTAAGAAAATGAGGATGATATGAGGACAGAAGAGGGAGAGAACAAGGACAGGTTGAAGTGGTTCTGACCAATGTAAAGTGACAGAGGGGACTCAGTGATGAAACCAGGTCTCCCTGAGCTCCACAGAGAGAACTACAGGTTACGAACAATCTTCATAAAATGTACTTGATAAAGAACACAGAGGAGGAGCATGAAAAATGGGAGGAGACAAAACTCAAGTCTATATGAATCCAAAGACAAGAATATTCATTGCTGTTGTACATGCAGCTTGGCTTACTGAAAGATGGATTTCTTTCAGTCTCTGCTAGTCACTGTGGTTATTCAGGAGTCTCAGGGACAGATCTATAAAGACAAGGAGAAGACATTGAAACTGGCAGAAAGGGGCTTGGGAGGTGGAGTCCTCTGAGGGGCCACTCTAGTCATTGCTGAGGGCTGTTGGTGCTGTGGGCAGAGCAGCCCAGCTCAAGCAGTGGAGCTGAGGATTGGTAAGCTGAGGGCAGTGCTTATAGGACACGATTGCTGGAATTATGGCTTTCCTCACTGTTGTGTGCCTGTGAACTAGCCAAGGCAAGAGCAGGGATTTATTGGGGCGCGTGGGTGGCTCAGTGGGTTAAGCCACTGCCTTCGGCTCAGGTCATGATCTCAGGGTCCTGGGATCGAGTCCCGCATCAGGCTCTCTGCTCAGCAGGGAGCCTGCTTCCCTCTCTCTCTCTCTTTGCCTGCCTCTCCATCTACTTGTGATCTCTCTCTGTCAAATAAATAAATAAAATCTTTAAAAAAAAAAAAAGAATCTTTAAGAGCAGGGATTTATTAACTTTTTAATCAACCCACAGGAAGGAAGCAGAATGCCTGGTCTCAGGTGGCAGAACCATGGACCTAGATATTACAGGGCCCCTGACCTTCCACTTCTGGCTCCTACATCCCACTGCATCACATCTCAGCTTGCTTTCCTCATTGACTGGATCTTTCCTGGGTGGGCACGTAACTCCAGCAACAGCTAGGACATCTCCTATAGCTTTGCCACCAGAACAAACTGGATTCACTGACTGATTCTGAGTCAGAAGGACCCCTGGAAGACCTCTAGTGGCCCAGTGACTCAGTTTTCTCCTGACCCCTAAAGCAGAGCCTGGGGTGTGCATGAATTGGGAGCAGGGATTAGGGGAGGAGCTCCCTAGAAGCAGCAATGAGGAGGATGGAGAGTATAACCCAGGAAGAAAAGCCAACAAAGAGTGGTCAATTGCTGACCCTGAGCAGGCCCAGGGCCTTAGCTTCCAGAATTTCTTACAGACGTGTTCATCCCAGGGATGGATGAAAAAGGGTTGGAGAATGTGTCTATCACTTTGCACCCTCTGTGGATTGACAGCCAAGTTTCCTATACTGAACAGGTACTGTGGTTTCAAACAAAGGATCCAGGGGTGGGAGGGAGGGGAAAAACCAAGAGACTGGCAGCAAGAGCATGAGGAGGAAGATATCTGGACCCAAGAAATTGTCTGCCACCATGGGAGCATGGTGGCCCACAAGAATGTGAATCAACATCAGAAGTGTCAACTTGGGCCACTCCAGGACAAAGCTCCTGGTGGCTTAGGAGAGCAATACCCAATCATTGGAGTTCCAATTGGTAGTACAGGGTCAAACAGAGTACTGCAGGCCATGACACCCACAAAATACCAAGTTCACAGACCTACAGGAGGCATGGCATGCCCACCAGTTCTGGTTACTACTCAGTGACCAAGAGGAGACACCTGCCACAGTAGGTGTTGTGGCTTACACTGTATGAATGCAGCAGGGGTGGAGGGAGACAGCAAATGTCCTTGTGCCATGCCCTGTGTGTGACCCTTGGCCTCTGCAGTTTTTAGCTTTACTCTATATCAGTAGAATCAAGGATTAGGGCCCTGATCACAGAGGCAATTAGAGGCTGCCATGGTGTTTCCTGCTTGAGCAGAGCTGTCCTGGGGGCTGAGGATCACAGTGCCTGCAGGTGACATGCATGGGGGGGGGGGGGGGGGGGGGGCAGCAGAGCCTGCCTGAACAAAGGATGGGTCTTTAAGCTTTTATTGCAGTAGTTGCTATTTCATCCTTACACACAGACAGAAGTTTTTAAATTAGAATAATTTCATAAGCTTCAAAGATGTCAGGAAGCACATCTGGCCCTCTGGGAAAATTAAGCCATTTAACACTACAGACTGACGTGCTAATTTGTTGAATACAAATGCAGAGTTTCCTTCAAGGATTTCTTCCCAGAACCCATCTCTCTTGCAGCTGGGGACCATGAATGTCCAGCAGATCACACTGGAGATGCTCTGTTTCTGAATTCTTTTGATTTTTTTAATTTATTTTTTATTTTTTAAATTTATTTTATTTATTTATTTATTCTCAGCATAACAGTATTCATTGTTTTTGCACCACACCCAGTTTTCCATGCAATCCATGCCCTCTCTAATACCCACCACCTGGTTCCCCCAACTTCCCACCCCCTGCCACTTCAAACCCCTCAGATTGTTTTTCAGAGTCCATAGTCTCTCATGGTTCACTTCCCCTTCCAATTTCCCTCAACTCCCTTCTCCTCTCCATATCCCCATGACCTCCATGCTATTTGTTATGCTCCACAAATAAGTGAAACCATATGATAATTGACTCTCTCTGCTTGACTTATTTCACTCATCATAATCTTTTCCAGTCCTGTCCATGTTGCTACAAAAATTGGGTATTCATCCTTTCTGATGGAGGCATAATACTCCATAGTGTATATGGAACACATCTTCCTTATCCATTCGTCCGTTGAAGGGCATCTTGGTTCCTTCCACAGTTTGGCAACCGTGGCCATTGCTGCTATAAACATTGGGGTACAGATGGCCCTTCTTTTCACTCCATCTGTATCTTTGGGGTAAATATCCAGTAGTGCAATGGCAGGGTCATAGGGTCATGACCTATGAGGTCATTGAGGGTCATTCCTCATTTCTTGAGGAATCTCCACACTGTTCTCCAAAGAGGCTGCACCAACTTGCATTCCCACCAACAGTGTAAGAGGTTCCCCTTTTTCCACATCCCCTCCAACACATGTTGTTTCCTGTCTGTTAATTTTGGCCATTCTAACTGGTGTAAGGTGATATCTCAATGTGGTTTTAATTTGAATCTCCCTGATGGCTAGTGATGATGAACATTTTTTTCATGTGTCTGATAGCCATTTGTATGTTTTCATTGGAGAAGTGTCTGTTCATATCTTCTCCCCATTTTTTGATATGATTACCTGTTTTGTGTGTGTTAAGTTTAAGGAGTTCATTATAGATCCTGGATATCAACCTTTTGTCTGTACTGTCATTTGCAAATATCTTTTCCCATTCCGTGGATTGCCTCTTTGTTTTGTTGACTATTTCCTTTGCTGTGCAGAAGATTTTGATCTTGATGAAGTCCCAAAAGTTCATCTTTGCTTTTGTCTCCTTTGCCTTTGGAGACATATCTTGAAAGAAGTTGCTGTGGCTGATATCAAAGAGATTACTTCCTATGTTCTCCTCTAGGATTCTGATGGATTCCTGTCTCACGTTGAGATCTTTTATCCATTTTGAGTTTATCTTTGTGTACCGTGTAAGAAAATGGTCGAGTTTCATTCTTCTACATATAGCTGTCCAGTTTTCCCAGCACCATTTATTGAAGAGACTGTTTTATTTCCACTGTATATTTTTTCCTGTTTTGTCAAAGATTATTTGACCATAGAGTTGAGGGTCCATATCTGAGCCCAGATATGAATTCTTTTGATTTTATGTCTTCAGAATACTTTGTTTGAAAAGTTAACCTTGGATTATTCCAAATATGTACTCTTATTAAAATGTAGTGATTCAAATGAAATCATGGAGGCTAAACTTTCTGTGGTGAAAAGTCATTCTGGAGTGAAGTCAGGTGCATACCACCCTAATCCTGAGCTTTCACAGAGTGCCCACAACTATAGGTCTTTCCTCCTAAGTTAGATCCAAATTAACCTCATTCAGCTATCTAACATGTCACTGATTCCTGGCCATGTACTAGAGATGCATGATGGGAGTAGACTAAATTGAAAGTCATGAGAGAGGTTTGAAGTCCCTACAAAGAGCAATCATTTTCTGACTGATATGTGCCACAAATGCCCGATCTCATCCTTGGGTGTCTCTCATTCTTCAGCTTATGAAACACCAGTGATAAAAGCAAGGACTCTGTGAACAGACCATGTGGCCTGCATGCCTGATGTATATACTCTGTGACCCTTCACAGAATAAGTTGGCCATCTGGGAGAGATCTGAGGCCATGATATAGACACAATTATTTCCTCCTAACCAGGTAGAATTTTAGCCCACTCAAGCAAAATGTCAATTGCATGCTGTTACTTGGAGGGAGACAGAAGGATTAATAGGGATTTGTGCCACACAGGAAGAAAAGATGGATTTTGTAGTGTAGGGTTGCCAAAAGAGGTTAAACCAAGTGTGGTGCAGCAATCCACCAGATGTGGGGAGTAAGTTAAGAATGGGCAGAAATACCAGTCATCCCTATGAGCAGAGCTGAAAATTAGAGGGAAGTATGATGTTGCAAACCAAAACCAAAACCAAAACAAAACAAACAACAACAAAGAAAACCCTATTGTATACCATGGCAGTCTGGGGCAAGTTGTTTCTCAAAAGTGTAAAAGATTTGGTCTCATAATCAAGTGGGTGGCCAAACATCCCAGCTAGTTTGGGTCTTGGGGACTTGCAGGCCTTAAAAAATGGGAAAATCCTGGGCAAATGGGAACTACTAAATTTGGGCTCCTAAATCCAGCAATAGTGGCAGGAAGATTACCTTGGTGGGAACTTGAGAAACCTCTGCTGGTGATTTCCCAGGATGAAGGGATTTCCTTCCTTCCTGGACCCTGGGATTCAGAGGAGCTCCAGTGAAGCAGGATTCCAGGATTCTGGAAGCAGAAGTCCGTTCCAGCCCAGCTAGTTTGTCTAACTTTGAAGAACTAAGATCACAAGATTATTTCAGATAAGGTCACTTTGGAAAGAAGCTACTGTAATCCCCACCTTTTAAGGTCACTTCTTTTTATTTTAAAGCAAAAAGTGAAGTGTTTTATTCTGGGTGAACAGAGTTAGGCAGTGGTATAGACAGATCTGGAAAAATAAGTGGCTTTGTTTCCCTCCTGTGCTCTCATCTCTGTAACCCATTCTTATAACTTCAGCTCATTGTGAGGCTCACTGGGTGTTACACGTGAACGATGAATCAGAACCATGGAACATGACATCAAAAACCAGTGATGTACTTAACATAACATAATAAATAAATAAATAAATTCATCAATTGGAAAATAAAAAGAAAAGAAAATAGAAAAATCTATAGTTTTTCTCTATCAATGTCAATGTCAATGTCTCTATCAATATCAAAAACAAATCAATATTTATTTAGAAATAAAATAAGAAAATTATTTTAACTATAATAGAGACAAATATATAAATATATGTTTAGTAAAAAGAACAAGAACCTATACAACAGATGTAAGCTGTAGAATCCATATCCAGCTCTTATGATCTTATGATAGGACTTGAAATAAGAACAAAGCTAATACAGAGGCATTAAATGAGATTTAATATTACATGCTTTCTAAAATAATGTGTAATTTCATTCTAATTCATATCCCAATGAGGTATTTTATTCAAATTGGATAAAGTGATTGCAAAATTTATATGTGACAATGAATGTGTAAGAATAGTAAAGAACAGTATATTTTTTAAAAAAATATCAACAAGATTGGTTATGGTTTGCCAATTATTAGATACTACTACGGAGTTGTTACAATCAATTAGCTTGTCACTTTTGGATCAATGGAACCCCTTAAGGAATCCAGACATCATTCTCAGTATATGAGAATTTAATATGTAACAAAATGCAACTCAGCAGGGAAACATTAAATTACTAATAAACAGCACTGGCACAACAGATATTCTTCCGAAAGAAAACTGAATTGAACATCTGTTAACATCTTACACAAAATAAAATCTAGTCTGTTGAAAGGGCTGAATGTAAACAATGAGATATTTAAAATCTTGTGAGAAAATCTCAGTGAATAGATGCATATTCTATGTTTGACAGAGGCCATCTTAACCACATTGGACACAGAGGATATAAAAGAAATGATAGTAATATATATTATACAAAATTTTAAAAAGTGTAGAAGCCATTAAAAAAATCAGTCGACAAACCACAGATGTGAGAAATAGGGCTAACATCCATCATATAAAATGAGAGTTTTCAAATGGGTAAGAGAAAGAAAGCACAAGAAAAATGGGAAATAATGAAAATAGATAATTCAAATTCAAATGGCAAGAAATAAATGTAAATATGCTCAAATTTACTGATTATCAGAGAAAAGAAGATCTGTTGACACTAAAAACAAATTACTTGCCACATTCATTCAAATGACTATTAACACCTGTGGCTGGCATTGTTGTAAGGGATTCCCATACATTGTTAGTGGAACTATAACGAGATTTTGGAAAATGATATAACCACATTTTTTTTTTTTTTTGTGCAACACATATACCATGTTACAATATACTATTGCTGATGACAGTACATTGGAAGCACAGGGAAGATCAGGGAAAATGACTCTTGAGGTGTCCAAACACTGGAATGCAAGGGCAGTCATGGCAAAGAGAGAAGCGGAATTCTCTGTGCTGATACAGAACCATTTCCAGGGATTAGTAAGGAATGGCATACAATCAGGACCTACACCTGTGCGTGTGCCTGCGTACCTGCTGGAGGTATTCCCGGGACAGGGTCACTGTCAAGGGTTAATGGTGGTTGCCTATGGAGGAGACATTGGATTTGCAGAGAAAGGGTCAGATTTAACTTTCACTGCATTTTCTTTGTATGCTTTTTCTGTTTCCCCTTTGCATGTATTCTTTTCCATTAAAAATAGCTACATTTTTTAAAGACCATAAAAAAGCCTTAAAAAAAAGACACATTAAGGAAATGTGACTAAAAATAAACTAACCTCTAAATGACACCATTAAAAATAGGAATACAGATCAAAGGAGATATGAGGAAAATAATAAACATTTAGACTGGGGAGGAAGAACTTTCTGACCCAACTGATGTGAGTGTCAGAGTAAAAAAAGAAACTGGTAGTGACATGGAGATCACTTCCCCACACCCCTTTCAGCCCCATGACAGACTGGCAAAAAAGAAGGGGGCAAACACAGCAATATCATATAGGTTGGGACATCTCCCCATCATTATCATCATTATTACCTGTCAGTGAGTACAGAGTTAGAGTTCAGAGTGAAGCACTGCTGGATATGTTCACTATTTTGCACAGCCATCATGTCATTGACGGGGTGTTGGTAGCATCTTGGTTTCCCAGGCTTCCCTATCTACGAGCACAGAAGGGACCTGAAGTAACAGTAATAACTCAACTTTGGTGGCTCAGGTCCCTAGCAGAATACTGAGGTTTGCTGCCAACAGCAAGGTGTTTCATGTGTCACTACTTAAGCCTTCCATTTTCCTCTAGTTGATATTCACTCTTCAAGAAGCTTGCATTTTCTCTGCTGCTAACAGTCATAATCTCCTGCACCAGTTCCACAAAAGTAGTGAAGGGCCACTTCCTTCCTTCCTTCCTTTTTTCCTTTCTTTCTTTCTTTTGAAAATATTTTATTTATTTATTTGACAGAGATCACAAGCAGGGGTGGGGGGTGCGTGGGGAAACAGGCTCCCTGCTGAGTAGAGAGCCAGATGCAGGGCTCAATCCCAGGACCCTGAGACCATGACCTGAACCGAAGGCAGAGGCTTAACCTACTGAACCACCTAGGTGCCCCAAGGGGCCTCTTTCTATTTCTACTCACATTGTGTGTTTCACAAAGGTCCTTGTGGAAACAGTTCCTATATTTCCTTATCTCCTTCCTCTGGGTTGGCATCTTTATCTTACAGAATTATACCTTAGAATTTATATAATTTCCTGGGCGCCTGGGTGGCCCAGTAATTAAGCATCTGCCTTCAGGTCAAGTTATGATCTCAGGGTCCTGGGATCAAGCCCCTGATCAGCTCGCTGCTCAGTAGGAAAGCTGCTTCTCTCTCTTTCACTTCCCCTGCTTCTGTTCCCTCTCTTGCTCTCTCTCTCTCTCTGTCAAATAAGTAAACAAATAAAACCTTAAAAAAAAAAAAAGAGAACTTATATCATTTCCCCATTGCCAGTTCTCTTCCCCATGTACTCACCCAAATTCTCTCTCCCCACTCCACCCAGTCCTAACATTCCTGCTCACTAATTTTTTATTCATTCCAGGACTTAACTGTATTCAAAAGAAGGTATCCAGATACTCATGTAGTTAGTTGTAGGGTAGGAAAAAGTATCTGAGTGGTCAGAAACATCAGAGGAGTAAGGAACTCACCAGGAAGTGGAGCTTCATAGAAACTCAAGTACAAAAAGAGGATGTGTTAAGGAAGATATTTGTAAGTAGGCCATTACAGCAAACAGTTAGCAAACCACTGTAGATCGTCAAAAGAAGACCTCAGCCCAGGCTTCAGATCCAAATTCAGGATAAATGAGAAATGAGGAATTTAGCAACAATAAGCATAAATCATTCATTTCAGTACCAACCATTAGAATGGAAAGAAAAACAAACGGTATCTTAAGGTCAAATAGTTGCTGGTAAAACTACCTTTTATGATGAGGTTAGCAAATTAACTATTAGTTATGACACAATGAAAGAGTGAGGGAATGAGTGACAATATCATCTTCCTATAGATATTCAAAGAAGGAGAATCAGAAGGGCAGGCAGAGGAATTAGGCTCTGAAAAGCAGGGTGTTGGGACTCAGCTCGAGACTAAAGAGAAGGCTGTTGAATTAATAGGTTTGCCACTGAGGAAAGCTATGGAGGACCACTGTTCTTGACCCACATATTCTCTATAAAATTAGGTCAAGATTACCTGCTTTGAGAGAAGAGGAAAATGAGGTCTAAACCAGCACTTTTCAAAATTTAGTGTGCAAATATGTTATATGGGATCTGATTAAAATGCAGAATCATTTTTCGTAAGTCTGATTGGGGCCTGAGAGCCTGCATTTCTAAGAAGCTAGAAGATGCCTTTATGTGGTCATTCTACATCTCACACACTGAGTAGTGGGCGGAAGCAGCTCCTTTTTGCCCCAACTGGAGTTGAAAAGGATTGTCAAGTGCCACCAAAGGCTGAAGAATAAGACATACCGTAATACTTGGGTTGTCGATATTATGTAACATAATGTGGTTTCCCATTCTCACACCAATAGTCTTCATTCAGGACACATATGAAGAAATCAAGTGTTTGGATGAATTCAAGGAAGGTAGTTGGCTTGGGGAAGGAGTTAGAGAACCTTGAGGCACTAGGAATTGATTTGAAGTCCCCACTCTAAACACCAGGGCCAGGAGCTGTTGGAGACCTGTTTATACTGTGAGCACCTAGAGTAGAGACCCAGAAGCTGATGGTCTAGATGATGTCCAAAAAAGAGAAGCTGAAACGATGGGACAAGAAGGCAGGAAAATTCAAGGTTCTGTTTGGCCAAAGTACATTTCAGAGGGAGAGCAAGTGTGGGTAATAAAAGGTTTCTATGTGGTATGTATCAGATTTTAAGCTATTACATACTTTATCTGTTCTGTTATTTATTTTTCATCATTGAATTGTTGATTTTCACTGTGTGAAAGTTTAAAACTTCTATAGAGTCATTACAGCCTTTTTTCTTTCTTTTCTTTTTTTTTTTTTTTTTTTTGTAATTTAGTCTACCACTATAATAATAGAGCCATTACTATTCTTCCACAGTTGGTATAAGATACTATTCTGACTTTCTAAAATGACTGTTGTCTTTTTAGTTTTAAAATGTAATGTTTTAATTCACTCGAGATTTATTATCCTTTTTGGCAAGATGAGTTCGGTACCATTTCTTGTTTACCCACACTGATTGGACTATTTGTAAATAGATACTGAAGATGAACATAGCCCTATTTCCTAAGCCTGCTGTTTAAACCAAATAAAATAAGTCCTCTGTATCCCCTTTGTAAAATACAAAAGGTCTTTTGTTATTGGCTTTACAACCTCTTCCTCCATCAGTGTTACATGTACTCATTAAACAGATACAGGGTTGTATCTACCTGTGCGGGAGCTGTCCTAGGTGTTGAGCAGCGGGTATGTTAAATGCCCTGAGCTGTGGAGGCTTCCTCCTCACACATATCCTTAGATTCACTGAACATCTTAACAACTTTCATCTATCTACATATATGAAGAATCACTTGTCTCATTTTAAGGAACTTTGTGATAAAAATTTTTATCTTTAACTTTCTTTAAAATGGTGGCTCAGTATTTCTTGTTTTTCATTAATTTAATTAATAAGTTTTGAAAGAAGTGTTAATGAATGTGGTAATTAATATAGTTGCAGCTTCTATTCCTGGGCCCATGATTTTAATTCTTTGTTAGTTTGGAAATTATACTTTCTTTCATAGTTTTACATCACAGCTCTTTTTCCTAGGTTACTTAATCCTTGCATTTTTAAGATTCTTTTCACATTATCTTGCTCTTAAAAATTCTGTGGTTCTTAGAATTGCACCTAATTTCTTTTCATCTCCACTTTTTTCTTCTTTAATTTATTTCTGAATAAACCTCCATCCATGCCGTGAAATGAATATGATGATGTTTTAAGGGTATTTTCATCTCTACATATTTTTAAAGCCAGTTTCTTCCAGTTGTCTTTTGTTTGTCTTTCTTTTATACAGAAAAATTCTTCCCTCGTCACTGATAACTTCCCCTTCTTTATCTACTTTTCCTTGGCTTAAAGTTATCGATTTTTAACATTGTTTAAAGTTGTCGGTTGTAGATGGTTTTAGTAGTTTAAGGACACTCTACATGAGAAGTCACACTATGATTTTTCTAGAAGTCCTTTCTCACAGTTTTTGGTCATGTGCATATGTAGGACCATGTATGTATGTGTGCACATGTGACCTCTATCATATGTCAAAATTTGTCTGAGTCACCATAGTTGGTAACTTCACACCTCTCCTTTGAGAGTCCCTTCTAGTTGCTCATGGTCTCCTCAGAGGCACCTTCATAGCTGCTCACTTCATGGCTCTGGTGGACACAAACATTCTGGGCAGTATCAGCACCTCTCCTTGTGGCCCTGTAGGGAATATGGGGCTTGAAAGGCAGGATGTGACCTTTGTTCTCTGTATAGAGAATAGGAGTCTAAACATACATGATTTTGTGCATGGTATTGGAAATATGAAAGGAATAGAACATAATGCATGACAAGTCGAATGAGATTCCCATGAAGTATACTTTAAATATGGTCTGACACACACTAAATAAACACTTCACACATGAAAAGGAGAAAGGAGGAAATTGCAGTTAGTTGAGTCTTCATTCCAAAAAGGCAGAAATGAAACTTGCAGACATATGTCTTCTGCAGATTGCTCTATTGGCAGAGTGAACAAGTGAATGTGAATAACTTTGGTAAATCTCAGGTCTTTGGCTTATCCCTGCTTCTCAGTGGTATTATTTAAGAAAATAGGAAAAAGTAGAAGAGTCTGATTAGACAAGACAAGAGAGCAGACCCACTGTGAGTGCAGAAAGATACTTCAATGGGTTGGATTTTTTGAGAAATAACTGACATGTGCTGGTTGGGTAGGGGCACAAGAGTCTGATCATTTCCAATAATTCACACAGCTCCAGAAGCCAAGGTTGGGACTAAAAATCTTCTGTACACTAAACAAACAAGCAAAAACTATTACTATCACCCCACCACCACCACCAAAACACTTTGTGTGCCCTTGGGTATGTGTGCCTTTGGGTATGTGATAGGATGCAAGTATGAGGAAATAGAGGATGGGAAGCGAACAATGCTCTCTATGATGTGATGTCAAGGTCCTGAATTATTTTCCATCCTGCTGCAGAACCTCTCTTCTGAAGTTTATTGTCACTGAGTCAGTCCCATAGGGTTTCCACAAGATGCTCTTATTAGAAGTGAATACTATCCAGAGCAAGAGGAAATGGCCAAGATGGTGATATATAGAGCACTTGCTCCAGGCCTACTCAATGATTTTTGAGCCAGAGACAACAAACTACAAACTTCTTCCTTCCTCTCTACTGATGCTGGCAGTAGGTAAGTTAAGTCTTTACAGAGTGACAGGTGCTCCAGATTTTATCTGTTGCCCCAGTCTTGTTAGTAATGGCATCTTTTTCACTATGAAAATATCCTGATTCAGACAATGACCATATAAGTCTTCAAATCAGGGACATGGTGTAAATGCAAATCTGAACTTTGAAAGCTGAGAGTTTTGCCTGAGGTCCCTACAACTCAGCAGGCCAGAGAAAACAATAGTTCTTAGGTAGGTCCCCAGAGGCCAATCCTTTTTCTGGGGATATACCATCTCTCCCCAAGATAAAGAACATGAACTGTTTCTGTGACACTGCCAGCTATAACACAGAAACATTCCTGGCTCATGAAGAACTTTCATCTCAAAAATAATAAATGACAACACCTGACTTTGAAAATCACAACACAATTCTCAAATATCATTTTGTTTAATCCTCACAATAACCACATGGTTGGAAAATACAGCCTTACAAGGCTCAGGGTCACCCAGCTGTAAGTGGGTGAGTGCCAGCCTTAAGCAGATGTCACTGGCTCTGTGTTCTGTGTCCTTTCTGTCACCCACAGCTGCTGGGCAGGAACTTGGAGAGCAAAGGTACTTCAGTGAGATGCACACCATCTCCTCTCCTATCTCTCTGCTATGTCTGACATCCAATTAATCTTCTAAATGTTTTGTCCAGGGGGAGGAATGCACATACAGAAGCCAAAGATAATCATAATGAAGCATCAATAAGAGCCTAATTTCGGCAAATACTTGGCTCCAGCGTTTGTCTCAGGTGGGACAATCCATCCCTGCGGTATTTATATACATGCAAAAGGGAGATATTAAGAGGTAAGGCAGGCTCTTGGATGAAAATAACCAGAATGTGATTCTGTGATCCTAATTAGCGGGCTGCAGTGCACAGAAGAAAGACTTATCTGCCTCCCGCAGCTCTGCAGGCTTTATAGGTTATGAAAAGACATTTGGCACAAATTAACTTTCTCTAATTTGAATAACAAAGCATGAAGACAGAGCTCTTTCATGCACCTGAGTATTGGTGTAATGAAGGTGCTGTTGGTTACTGGATGGGGTCAACCTATTTAGGTAAGCATAACTGCAAGCAAACGGTTTTCAGTGTGTGTGTGTGGCGGGGGGGGGGGGTAGTTTCCTGCAGGATGTGGGGTAGTTAGAAAGTAAAACAAATAGATCAAATAAACTCCAGTGACTCTCAAAAGTGCTATTCTGGGAAGATGCCAACAAATAAAGTCAGCTGTTCCCCAGACTTTGTACAGGCATTAGTTCCATGGCTGACTGTTTTCAAAAACTGGTAGAAATGGATATGCATATATGACATGCTACCTGCCTGTTCTACACCGCACTTGGCAATGCAGGAGATAAAGAAATATGAAGGCTGTCAAATACTTAAGTCCAGGTCAGAAAAGTCATATGCAATCATGTGAGGTCACAGAGAAATCACTGTTAATGGATGATGTGGTTGAAGTTCTGAGGTCTGCAAAACATTCAGGATCTAGGAAATCATGGAAATCTCAGAAAAAGTCATGAAAAAGGAAAAAGTCCTGGATTAGAGCTAAAGTCCTAGGGATAGCAAATAGTGCTAAATAAAAACATTCAGCTGTCACATAAATCTGATAATTTTTAAAAATACAGCCAACAGCCTGACATAAGAGGGGGCTGTTTTCCATGCTGCATCAACTCATGATGAAATGATGAAATGCCACATGAGAAGTGGGTTAGGATTCAGAGTCAGAAAGAAACACAATGAACCAGGTAGCCTGGAGTCCTTTCTCAGCCCAATAATTTTTTCAAACTGGTGCTTATTTAGTTTTTTTGTCTGTAAAGTGGAGAATATTATTATCTATTGTGCGGTGTAGTCATGGTTAAGTGAGTAAATACATACAAAATTCTTGAAGCAGTGTCTGGTACACGGTGCACCACTGAAAATGCAATATATAAGTTAGAGAAAGATTTGACTGAACTAGCTAGACAAAAATAAAATAACTGAGGGAACAACAACAAAATCAAGCTGTCAGAGTCCTTGCAGTCCTGTCTGTAAGAGGACAGAGCTGGTCCCTGCAGATGTGTTCTTTTATGGTAAGATATGCAATGGGGTTTTCCTGGAACGCAAGCCAGTTCCTTTGTTTTGCTCACCACAGAGCAAGGTCTTTGACAAAGAGAGTATTTGAGACTCATCTCAATCATCATGAGCCCCAGAAAAGAATAAGCTCTGTTTGGAATCACCAAATTGGCATTCTGTTGTATGCATGTGAGTTTGTGCATCTACATAAAACAATGGAATATGCTTGGGTTTAATTCAGATAAGCTTACTTTCGAAAACTAGGGAGCAGATGCAGCTGAAGAAGATGACTTCACTAAGATACCTCCCCAGAGAAACCCAACCTCAGTTCCCCTCCCCCAGTACACAAACACACAAACACACACACACACACACACACACACACACACGAACACACACACTGCCAGTCCAGGAGTTTTCTGACAGGGGAGTAGCTACACATGTGATTATGGAGTAATTATTAAAACTTCAGCTTGAATCTATTTTATTGAAGAATGACAATGCTTATATTAGAAAAATGGATTGCACGAGCTCCTCTTCCCTGGTCTTCCTGGGAAGGAGAATCCAACATAGCAGGGGGTTCGTGTGGTGTTGGCCCAGCCATCTCCAGTTGTTTTCAGCCCATTGTGAGGCAGGGTAGATCATTGTCAGGGGACAATGCACCACTCATATTATCACTTTTTCATGAAACTAACACTTATCAAATTTCTAGGCTTTCAGAAAAATTGAGACAGTAGTATAGAATTCCCCTCACACTGTTTCCTCCAGTGTTATGAAAAATAGTTTCAATAATAGATAAATACAGTTACAATTAATTAATTAACTAAAGTTTATGACTTACTCAAACTCCCTTAATTTTTACCTACTATCTTTTTCTGTTCTAGGATCTCACCCAAGATATTTATTTGCCAGGTCCCCACAGACTTCTCTTGGCTGTGACACTTTCCCAGACATACCTTGTTTTGGATGACTTAGACAGTTTTAGGAGCATTGGTCAAGTATTTTGTAGGATGCCCTTCAGTTGGAATTTGGTATTTTTCCTTTAATTAATGGTTATGGGTTTGGGGGAATATGACCATTTTTATTATGATGCACCATTTTATTATGTCGTCCCTATTGATATTGTGACAACTGGCTGGTGTAATGTTTGCCAGGTTTCTTCCTTCTAAAGTTACTCTTTTCCCCTTTTTCCCATACTGTACTTTTTAGAGAACTGCAAATTAAAGCAACAAAGTGGTTTCACTACACACGTATTAAAATGCCTAGAATTTAAAAAAAAAATACCAGTTGTAGTACAAGTAACAAGGAAATGGAGTGCAAATTACAAGGATGTGGAGTGCCAGGAACTTCCATTTACTGCTGTTAGGAATGCAGAATGGCAGAGTCTCAGTGGGAGACAGAAATAAATGAAAGGCCCATCATTCTGCAACCTCACCAGCAAGAAGCCATTATGATTTTTTTTTTTTTAAATTTTAGCCATTCCAACAGCTATGTAATGATATCTCACTATTATTTTAGTTTTCAATTCACTCATAACAAATATAATCTTCTCACATAATTATTGGCCATTTGTTTATTTTCTTCAGTGAGGTGTCCAGTTCTTTTGCCCTTTTTTATTTGTCTTTTATTTGCCGTTTTTATTTTTTTTCTTCTTATCATTGAATTTTAAGAGTTCCTTGAATATATTGATACAAATCCTTTATCAAATATGTGCGATGCAGATATTTCCTCTCAGTCTGTGGCTTGTCTTTTCATTCTTGTAACAGTGTCTCTCACAGGGAAGACATACTTAATTTAATAAATTCTAATTTATTAGTTTTTATTTTATTTATTATACTTTTATTTGCTATTTAAAAAATCATTGTCAAACCCAAGGTCACCTAGATTTTCTCCCATGTTTTATCCTAGAAGTTTTGTAGTTTTTCATTTTTACATTGAGGTCTATAATCCCCTTTGAACTAATTCTTGTGCAAGGTATAATGCCTGCATCTACATCCATTTTTCTTAACATATGGAAAACTAATTTTCTCAGCACTATTTGTTGAAAAAGAAACCTTGTTCTTTTTTTTTTTAATTTAATTTTATTTTTTCAGTGTTCCAAGATTCATTGTTTATGCACCACATCCAGTGCTCCATGAAACACATGCCCTCCATAATACCCACCACCAGGCTCACCTAACCCTCCAACACCCTCCCCACCAAAACCCTCAGTTTTTTTCTCAGAGTCCACAGTCTTTCATGCTTCATCTCCCCCTCCAATTTCCCCTAGTTCACCTTTCCTTTCATTCTCCTAATGTCCTCCATGTTATTCCCTATGCTCCACAAGTAAGTGAAACCATATGATAATTGACTTTCTCTGCTTGACTTATTTCACTCAGCATAATCTCCTCCAGTTCTGTCCGTCCATGTTGATTCAAAAGTTGGGTATTCATCCTTTCTAATGGAGGCAAAATATTCCATAGCATACATGGACCATATCTTCTTTATCCATTCATCTGTTGAAGGACATTTTTGCTCTTTTGACAGTTTGGCAATTGTGGCCATTGCTCCTATGAACATTGGGATACATATGGCCCTTCTTTTCACAGTAGTGCAATTTCTGGGTCATAGGGTAGCTCTATTTTTCATTTTGTAAGGAATCTCCACACTGTTTTGCAAAGTGGCTGCTCCAACTTGCATTCCCACCAACAGTGTAAGAGGGTTCCCCTTTCTCCACATCCTCTCCAACACTTGCTGTTTACTGTCTTGTTAATTTTGGCTGTTCTAACTGGTGTAAGGTGGTATCACAATGTGGTTTTGATTTGAATCTTCCTGATGGCTAACAAAGATGTTCTTTGTTTACTAAGCCATCTTTATGCCTTTGTCAAAGATCAATGTCTATATTTGTGTAACTTTATTTTAGAGCTTTCTATTCTGTTCCATTGATCTGTAAGTCTGTTCTTTTGCCAATACTATGCTCTCTTAAATACATTAGCTTTATAGCAAGTCTCAGAGTTAGGTAGTGTTGAGTCCTCCAACTTTGCTCTGCAATATTGCATTGACTAGTCTAGGACTTTTGTCTTCCTATATGAACTTTAGAATGAACTTGTTGGTATCTACAAAACACAAAATAGCTTGTCAGAATTTTTATTGGTATTTAAATCTATAAATCAATATTGAAAAGAATCAATACCTTTTTTCAAAGAGCAAAAGAAAAGATTTTATTTATTTATTTGACACATATATACAGAGATAGTGAGAGAGAGAGCATAAGCAGGGATAGCTACAGGTGCTGCTTTGAGCAAGGACCCGGACGTGGGGCTCAATCCCAGGACCCTCCAATCATGACCTGAGCTGAAGGAAGACACTTAACCATCTGTGCCACCCAGACGCCCTGAGTGGAATTGATATCTTAACAATATTTAGTTTTCCAGTCCCTGGGCCCTGAACATCCCTCTATTTATTTAGGTCTTTGATTCCTTCATCAGATTTAAATTTTTCTACATATAGACCCTGTACATATTTTGCTAGAGTTGTACCTATTTCTTTATTGTGTGTGAGCTATTAAAAATGGCATTGTATTTTTGTTTGTTTGTTTGTTTAAAATTCCACTTGCTCATTGCTGGTATGTAAGTAAGTGATTAGTTTTTGCAATTAGTCTTGTAACCTGTGACCTTGTTATTGTCAATTATTATCTCCAAAAGGATTTTCTTTAATCAGTTCTTTGGAATTTTCTACATATATGATCACATCATCTGTGAACAGTTTCTTCCTTCCCAATCTATCCACATTTTTCTTCTTTTTGGGTCTTCCTGCCTTAGATAAGACTTCCAATATTATATTAAGTGAAAGTAGTGAAAAGTATGATTGTTCCCAATCATAGGGGAAAATTTTGTGCAATTAAATATGATGTTAGTCATAGGGTAACATATTTTAAACACATTTTATATTTTTAACATATTTTAAAAAAATAAAGAAGTTCACCTCTATTCCTAGTTGGCAGAGATTTTTGATTATGAATAGTGTTAAATTTTGCCAAATGCTTTTTCTGTATCTATTGATATTATTACATGCTTTTTCTTCTTTAGCTATTGATTTGATACATTAAATGGATTAATTTTTAAAATGTTGAATCAACCTTGCTTTCTTGCAAATTTCCCTTTAGTTATGGTTTCCCTAAAGTTCCTAAAGTTTCCCTTTAGTCCTGGTTTCCCTAGAGTCATGATCTTTAGTCATGGTCATATTTTACACTTTTAAATATTTGATTGCTAATATTTTGTTAATTTTACCTCTATATTCTTGAGAAGTACTAGTCTACAGGTTTCTTTTCTTGTATTATCTTCATGTAGTATTGGCATTAGGTTAATGACGACTGTATGGAATGAGTTAGAATGTGTTCCCACTCGTTTCATTTTCTGAGAGAGTTTGCAAAGGATTTGCATCATTTTGTCCTTATTTGTTTACTAGTATTCACCTCATTATTACTTTTATTATAGAGTTATTAATGATTGATTCAATTTATTTAATAGATACAAGATTATTCATATTATCTATTTTTCCTTGAAAGACTTTTAGTTATTTGCATCTTTCAGGGAATTGAACTCTTTAATCTATGTTATCATATGGTAGAAATAAAGTTAATAGTGTGATTTATTATCCTTTTAATGTCCATGAGATCAGTAGTGATGAATGACTTTAATTTCTGATTTATTGATTTGTATCTTCTCTTTAGTCTGGTTACATGTTTATCAATTTTACTGCTCTTTTCAAAGAATCAGCTTTCGGTTTTATTTTATTGATTTCTTGTTTTTAAATAATTGATTTCTGTCCATTTAAAAAATTACATATACATTTTTGTTTACTTTAGGCTTAAATTGTTTTCTTTTCTCTAGATTCCTATTGTGGCAGTTTGGATTATGGACTATAAGGCATGTATTTTTTTTCTATATATGCATTTAATGCTATAAATTTTCCTCTAAGCACTGCATTCACTGCCACCCAATAATATAGTGCTTTATTTTTATGTTTTATATTTGTTTTATATTTATATGCTTTATATTTATGTTTTAAATGTTATAAAATGTTGTTTCAAATGTTATAAAACATTAACATGTTTTATATTTATAATCTATTTTTATTTTCACTTAGTTCAAATTATTTTTTCTTGAGACTCATTTGAACTATGTGTTATCTAGAAGTGTGTTGTTAAATATCTAAATATTTTGTGGGTTTTTTTTTCCAGTTATATTTCTATTACTGATTTTTAGTTTGATTTCAGAGTGTTTCATGAACATATTTCATATGACCTTTATTCTTTTTTTTTTTTTAAAGATTTTATTTGTTTATTTGACAGAGAGAAATCACAAGTAGATGGAGAGGAGGGCAGAGAGAGAGAGAGGGAAGCAGGCTCTCTGCTGAGCAGAGAGCCCGATGCGGGACTCGATCCCAGGACTCTGAGATCATGACCTGAGCCGAAGGCAGCAGCTTAACCCCCTGAGCCACCCAGGCGCCCCATATAGGACCTTTATTCTTTTAAATCTGTTAAGGTGTGTTTTGTGTCCTAGAATATGACTTTTATTTTGTTGTATGTTCCATATCAGCTCAAGAAGAACATGTATTTTGCTATTGTTGGATGAAGGGATCCTTAAATATCAGGTCAGATTGACAGTGTTTTTCAAGTAATCAACATCTTCACTGATTTTCTGTTTGCTTGATCTATCAATAATGGATATTGATTGTGTTTGTCTATATTTGCCTGCTTCTCCAGTTTTGAGGGTGGCAGTTTGCTCTGTAATTCTACATTTTTTATTGGTCTTGGAAAAATCTTTGATTTTCATTTTCCAGGGTTTTTTTTAATTTGTATGTATGGGAGTGACAATTTACAAGTCTTCACATACTAGAGATGACAACAGAAGGTCTTATAATATTCATGTCTAATCTAAGTGTAGCTTCAAATAACAGTATACCACTTCATGTGCAACATAAATACTTTATGCCAGATTTATAACACAATTCCTCCCTCCTGTGCCTCTCACATCACTTTCATTCATTACACTTACCCATATGCTATTATCAGATGACACATTGCTATTGTTACTACTCTAAACAGTTATGTTTTAGATAAATCAAAAATAAGGTAAGTCAAAGTCTTTGTTTTACCTTTATTTATTCCTTTTTCAGTGCTCTTCTCTTTAAAATATCAATCTACATTTCCAACTTACACCATTCCCTTCTACCTGAGGAAATCCTTCTAAAGTTTTTGCAGAGTGGTCTGCCTGTGATCAATTGCCTCAGTTTTTATATGAAGAAGTTTTTTTCTTTTTTTTCCCTTCACTTTTGAGGAAAATTTTTCCTAGAGGAAGAATTCTACATTAACAGGTTTTCTTTCTTTCAACACTATAAGTATTTCATCTCACAATCCTTGCTTTCTTGGTTTACGATGAGAAGACCACTGTAATTCTTATCCTGTCTAGATAAATGTATTAAGGAGTCTGACCTCATGTCTTTTAATGTTTGAATGATGACAGCTTTAAGTCTTATCCCTCCTTCTTCCTAATCTTTCTCTAAGTCTGGGGAAGCTGGTGAGAAAATCTGTGTGCTCTCTTCCTTGGCACCAGTTTGGAGGTTCAAAGTACACAAACTTCTGCCTGCATGCAGGAGTTCTCACTCCACTCCTATCTCCCAGCCACCATGAAAACCTTAAACCAGGCTCTTTTCACTGTATTCTCAAGACATTTTTGGACTTGTTTGGGAGGCCTACTTTTCTCATCAGAATGTCTCATTTTCCAAAGCAAATTTAGGGTGGGCGTCCATTCTGCTTCTGAAGAGTGGCTATAATAATAAAGTATTCTCCCTCATCCCAGCTTCTTTAAGACTTTTTTTCCCTTTTTCTGTGGTTCGAATATGACATGCCTAAGCATGTTCAGATAGATGATAAATAAATAGATGATAGATAGATAGATGATAGATAAATAGAAGTTAGATAGATAAATAATAAGACATAAAGAGATAGTTGTTTATTCTGCTTATTTTGTCTTGAGCTTCTTGGATCTGTGTTTTGGTTTCTGTCATTAATTTCTAAAAGCACTTGGCGGTATTACTTCAAATATTTGTTCTCCTCTCTTCTTTCTTTGTCCTCTTTCTGGTATTCCAACAGTACATGCCCTCCTTAATACCCACCACCAGGCTTACCCATCCCTCACCCCCCTCCCCTCTAAAACCCTCAGTTTGTTTCTCAGAGTTCACAGTCTCTCATGGTTTATTTCCCCTTCCAATTGCCCCAATTCACTTTTCCTTTCCTTCTCCTAATGTCCTTCTTGTTATTCCTTGTGTTCCACAAGTAAGTGAAACCATATGATAATTGACTTTTTCTGCTTGACTTATTTCACTCAGCATAATCTGCTCCAGTTCCATTCATGTTGATGCAAAAGTTGGGTATTCATTCTTTCTGATGGCTGCATAATATTCCATTGTATATATGGACCATATCTTCTTTATCCATTCCTCTGTTGAAGGGCATCTTGGCTGTTTCCACAGTTTGGCAATTGTGGACATTGCTGCTATGAACGTTGGGGTACATATGGCCCTTCTTTTCACTATATCTGTACTATTGGGTAATACCCAGTAGTGCAATTTCTGGGTCTTAGAGTAGCTCTATTTTAAATTTTTGAGGAATATCCACACTATTTTCCAATGTGGTTGCACCCACTATCATTCTCACTAACAGTGTAAGAGGGTTCCCCTCTCCAACACTTGTTACTTCCTGCCTTGTAAATTTTTGCCATTCTAACTAGTGTAAGGTGGTATCTCAGCTGACCTATCTTTAAGCTCACACATTCTTTTTTTAAGTTGTGTTATGTTAGTCACCATAAAATACATCATTGGGTTTTTTATGCAGTGTTCCAAGATTTATTGTTTATGTACAACACCCAGTGCTCCATGCAGTACATGCCCTCCTTAATACCCACCACCAGCCTCACCCAAACTGAGGGTTTTAGAGGTGGTGTGGGTGGATGGGTAAGCTCAAACATTCTTTCCTTAACTATCTCAACTCTACCAGTAAGCCTGTCAAAGGTATTGTTCATGGTACAGTGATTTTTATTTATAGCACTTCCTTTTGATCCTTTCTTAGAGTTTTTCTCTTTCTGCTTATATTACCCATCTGTTCCCACATTTTGTGTACCTTTTTACATAAGAGTCCAGTTTATGTCTCTGGAAGCTTTGTTTCCTGGAAAGTAGATCTCAGGTTTTTCTCTCTGGATCTGTCCTTCTTCCCAGATTTCAGGGTGATGGTTTACCTTGCAACTTCGATTATCCGATGGTCCAAGAAAATTCACTGACTTTTCAGTTTCATCAGCTCTTTTTTTGTTGTTGTAATGAGGAAAGCAGCGACTTTAAGCCTTTTATATGTTGGAGATGAAACCAGAATTATCCCTATAACTATTATTTTTGAGCCTTTACTACATACCAAATATTATTAAATAATTGTTATTTTTACTTAATACTTGAAAAAGCTCCATGAAGTAGGAAATATTATTACATTTTATGAATATAGAATTCTCATGGTTTTGGCTGATTTGTCACTGGAATTTGACCACATCTGCTTAAATTCAAAGCCTTTTAGTAAGTGAGTTTAATTCCTCTTAATATTGACAGAGAAAGATTGGGGTCTAACACTATTAAGTTTGATAACATGTTGTAATTGCTGAACTATGTCATTTTGCAAGAAAGGAAGGCATCTAGTAACCAATACCAGACACCCAGGTAAGCTCAAGAAGAGCAGATTGAAAAAGTAGTGTGTGTCACAGCGTATACTTCTCTGGTGAGCCCAGAGTTATCTTGGACCAGAGTGACCAGGCATCTTGGCATGTCCAGAACTGTTTGTCCTAACAGCATATATTTATTAGTATCTCAGTATTTATTTCACATGGAGAAGTATTACAATCTGGACATTAAAAGTGGTGGTTGAAAATGTTAAATCACTATATCTTACACCTGAAACTAATATAACACTGTATTTTAACTAACTGGAATTAAAATGAAAACACTTAAAAAATGATGGTCTTATTGCCTATGAACCCCATGAAGAGAATTTCTGCAGATAGAGAGTGATGAAGCTGAATTTCACCAGTGGCATTTCAACAAAGGGCAGCATAAGCAGTGTGACTTCAAAGACTAAGAGAAAAAAAAAAGGCACTGAATCCTTGGATGGAATAGAGTGATGTTGGAAAAGATCAACATGAGAGTGTTGCTCTTCACTGTGTCAAGCCCATGTGGCAATGCCTAGAGAAGTGTGGAGAACTATCTAATGGTATAGTGTTCTGACTGGAATTCAATGGGAGAAAACAGGAAGAGACTTAATTCCTATTCACTTGATCTCAGTTCTACCCAGTGCCTGAGAAAGCATGGGTGTGCTTAGTAATAGGGAATTGACTTTCCTTTTTACCATTACTGAGTTCCAATCACATTGCAGCTTTTGATGATCATCCACTCTAATGAAAATAATAGTTACTGTAAAGAGATGAGAGCAATGCAACATACATGCACTGAGATAAAAGTAAGCCCACATTGTCATAGACACAGAGTTAGGACATTTAATTCACCCGAGTTATTAAAGAAGGCTTCTTTAAAGGATGTGACAACCTACTACTTTCTCAGTAACTAGGTAAGGCTGTGATTCTCAAATTCAATGTGTCAAGTAATTACCCAGAATTGAAATTTTCTAGTCTAACTATGATCCCAGGAACAGCAACATTCCATAACCTTGTAGCTTGTAAAGAAATGAAGAATCTCCAGGCAACTTGTATACATGTTAAACTTTTGCTAGTATCAATTTTGAGCCCTGAGTCTCAAACTTGTCTGTATGCTAGGATCACCTGGAATGCTATAAACAAACTGAAGTAAGAAATGACCATACAGGAGTGAAATATTAGAGCTGAAAAGGACAAAGAGATATTTGAGAGACCCAACACATCAGAAAGCCTACTATAACCAGGAGCAGGAAGTACTTCGTGGGTTTAGTAAACTCATTTGGGAAAAATGTCTCACTGAAATGGACTGTGGAAACTGGATTTTCCTGTGTTGAAAAATAAAGGGGTCCATGAGAAGGAACCTAATTGTCTGACACATCAAAAAACAAAGATACTAGTCATATAAAGAAATGACCAGGTACATGCAGAAGCAGGTTAGAACAAAGCAAGAAATAAAGTGATGGCTTTATGTATAGTAGAATTAAAGGTTTGTGTTTTGAGTTTGTTTGCTTGTTTTTAATATGAGAGGCTTTGGTAAGTTTTTCAATTGATGAGAAAACACTAGTAGAGAAGAAATGATTAAAGATACAGGAGACAGGACATGAGGGCTACAGACACAAAATCTTTGGTTCACAGAATCACTAGCTGCTTACATATCTCTTCCTCACAATTTATTTTCTTTCTGCTAGGATATTTCCAACTTGTAGGGTTGGAACGGGAAAATAGAACAGTCACATCAAGGAAGGGAGAGGTATCTGAGTGGAGAGTCAGAGGTTGGAGGGTCCACACCAGCATCTTGCCTGAAGAGGTCACTGTTAGGCTCGAATACAGAGATGGAAACTGATCAGAGGAAGATGCTATCATGACTTATTTGTCAGGCTGTATGGGCTTTTGGAAGTGTGGTGGAAGTCCCTGCAGTGGATGGGTGCAAAGTCTGTAGGGGTGGGGAGCCATTGCAGCTGAGACACAGGGTCACTTGGCATCCAGAAGAGAGGAAGGAAGTTGCTGGGACAGATATGGATGAGACAGGATGGTTTTCCAGAACTTAGGCGACAGGGAAAGCAAAAGGCAGGATTCTCCCTTTGGGGTGGGAAGTAAGAAGATAAAGATGAGAACAGGAGAGGTATGGTTGTAGGTGGGATGGAATGTTATTGAGATGGCAGTTTGAGGGAGCAATAGCAAAGGGTGAAGAAATGGTTAGATTCTGGATATGTTTTGAAAATAGAGCAAATTCATTTGCTGATTGATTGAATGTGGGGTATAAATTTTAAAAAGAATCAATGATGACTCCCTGGTTTTTTACCTGTCGAGAGGAAAAGAGACCCCCATTAAAAGATATGAGGAGAAATGCAGGGTTAGCAGGTATGTGTGGAGAAGCACAAGCTCTACTATATTCATTTGATTTATCTCTGCAGAGGAATAAGAACTTTAGAATAATGTTGAAATGTCTTTAAATCATTCCAGTAACAGTCTCAACTTCTTGTCTTAGTTTCTTTATGTAGCTCAATGTTATACAACTTCCTAACAATAACTCTAAGAGGTGGCCTTCATTTCCTGAAGTAATTTAGGACTCTATTTTTTTCTCCTCTAAAATGATGGCAGCAAAATTTGGGTTACTTAGTGTTCCTAACTGTGAGAAATAAATCTAGGTGTCTGAGATCAAACACCATACAGATGGAGAGAGGAGCTTTTCAATAGGAAATCCATGTCCTGGGTTGAGGAATTTTCCCCTTCAATGCCCGACTTCTAATTTTACCTGGTGAGAAACCATTGGATGGATAATCCAATGGATAAACCATGGAAGCTCTGCAATAATGCTCAGCATGATGTGGAAGATGTGGACTTTGCATTATTTACATTTTCCCATTGCTCCACATCCTTCACTTAGGATTCCTCTCCAAGATGGTAGCTGTAGATATCTGTTTGGTGAGAGCTGGTTAATTAACCATTTGTGAGTCAGACAGAGGCTCCAGGGTGGAGCCCAAAGAAACACTTTGGTAAGCTTCACTTTCAGAGGCCTTTGATGTTCTTTCCTCTCCCACCACTGGTTCGGTGAAAGGAGCTGTCCGCTCCCACCCGGATTCACAGACTCCTCCCTCCATTCATTCCCCATGTATTGAATTCAAAGATTCCATAAACTTGCATATGAAGATATATAACCTTATTTTCACTTGCATCTGATAATTAAAATTTCCTTCTACTTATAAATATTGCCCCAAAAGAAAAACAAAATCTTGAAATATTAGCATATCTGTGTCTTTGTCACTGATAAAAAATCAGTATTTTCTCAGAGTCCGCTGTCTCTCAGGGTTCTAAGTCTCTAAGTCTCCCAGTCTCTAAGAAAAAACCTGAGGGTTTTGGAAGGGAGAAGCATGGGGGGTTGGGTGAGGCTGGTGGTGGGTATTAAGGAGGGCATGTATTGCATGGAGCACTGGGTGTGATGCATAAACAATGAATCTTGGAACACTGAAAAAATAATTTTTTTAAAAAATCATTTTTTTATATTTCATCACAACTGTTATTTAATGTTATTTTAAATTACATCTGCAAATTTTAAAACAGTTTAATATCTACTTTTGTAACTCATTTATCTCTTACACATATATTTTATTTTACATATCCAAAAAATTCTTCTGAGAAAGACTGCATAGGCTTCTAAGTACCTAGAAAACAGGAACAGGAGGGTTGTTACTATTGTAATCCTAGCCCCAGGGACAGGTACCAACATGGTAAATGCTAAGCTAGTAATTGTTGAATGAATAAATGATGGGATAAACCTCTTATCTTACTTTCCAAGTCTGAAAATTAATATAGAAGTTGAAAATTGTTGAAAACATGGAGTACCTAAAGTGGGTTTTATTTATTTTTTATTTTATTTATTTATTTATTTGACAGACAGAGTTCACAGGTAGGCAGAGAGGCAGACAGAGGGAGAGAGGGGGGAGCAGGCTCCCTGCTGAGCAAAGAGCCCAATGCGGGGCTCGATCCCAGGACCCTGAGATCATGACCACAGGGAGCCAAAGGGAGAGGCTTTAACCCACCGAGCCACCCAGGTGCCCCCTAAAGTGGGTTTAAAAAAAAAAAAAAAGACTAAGGCATAGCCATGTTTTCCCAATACATTCATTAAGATTTGTCAGCATCCTTGTTGCAGATTTCGCTGTAATTTCTACTTAGAGGAATTTGACTTTAGTGCTCACCCCTCAGCTGAGGATTTTCATCTAAAAATGATTGTATGGATTTGTTTCATCACTGTTCTCTGGTTGGAGAGGAGTAGAAGGAAGGAAGGATTAGGTAACCTTTACAGCAAGAAAATTCCCTCACCTGTATTGCTTCCAATGATAATATCAGGTGATCTCTTTTGTACCCTGGGCTTTATTTGCTTCTTTAAATGTTCTTCAGTAAAGATGAAATTTGCATTAATTGGTCAAAGCCCAAAGATATTATGCATTTGTGAAAGTTATCAGAGAAACACAATTATCATAGTTTCACTCAAATGTGCTAAGGAATAGCACAGAAGGCAATAGGGGAAGTGGAGGGGGACTTGAGGGAGACAAATCATATGAGACTCCTGACTCCAGGAGACAAGCTGAGGGTTGTGAAAAAGGAGGTGAGGTGCATGGGGGATGGGGTAACTGGTGATGGAAATTAAAGAGGGCATGTGATATGATGAGCACTGGCTGTTATATTCAACTAATGAATCACTGAACATTATATCAAAAGCTAATGTACTATTTCTTGGTTGATTTAATTTAATTTTTTTAAAAAAGTAATCTTAAATATCATCTTTTAGAAGGATATTTAAGGAAACTGCTGTAATTTTTCTCTCATCTTGAAAAAAATAAATCAATAAAAGGTGAAAGCAAGCCAGCCAGGGTTTACTCTGCTTAGAATATTAGTACCCAAGCTTTCTTCATTATAGCTGGAGATAGCCAAATTTACCATATGAGTGTCTTTCAGTAGTCACTCTGGGAGCAGCTCATTCTAGAAGATGCAGAGACAGCTTATGTGGAAAATTAATGGTTTTTGGTTTCCCTGAGATGTGTACTTGACCAGTACTTGTACTGGTCAAATGGTACCCAGAACAAAAACAACATAAAAGGACAATGGCAAGTCCCACAACTTATGAAACTGAATGATGAATGATGACTACAGCTTCAGCCATATTTCATATCCCCAAGTGTTCATGTAAGTTCACAGGTCAACACCATAAACATGCCAAGAGACTGCTCTTACCTGATCAGAGGTACAAGCAACAGAAAAGAGAAGCATCCATAAGATTTTGCCAATGATTAACAGTGAAACATCTGGCAGATTGTGGCTTTTGTGAAGCAGCAATCATGAAGGGATTCATGTGCTGTTTGTAATGAAAATGCACACTATTCTGGGCCCCACCTTCTCTTAACTGGATTATCCTAATATTCTCCCAACTGGTTTCTCCACTCTTTCTGATTCCATTCTCCATCTTTCATTAGATCTGCTTTCCCAAAACAAAATCTACTCACTTTATTTCACTTTCTATATCCAGGTAGAACTTGTCCAATGCCATTCCAAGGAAGGGCAAATACTTAATGGTTCACAGAGACTTTCTCTTTGTGGACTTGCATCCCTCACCAAGTCTCTTCTCTTGTTAAGCCACTCTTCGGTCCCATTTAATGTTTTTCTATTCCCCACACTCCCTAAGCTTCTATTGGACTCATGATCTCTCCATGTGTTCTTTTACCTGAACCAATTCCCTTACCTTCTGCACTTTCTTTGGATCAACATCTCTCTTTGAATCAACATCTCTCTTTTGGGGCTAGAGCAGGGAAGTCACCACCTTCAACAGAAGACTAGTTCTCCTTGTAACATACCTTACATAACAGTTTTCATATTTTAGAGTCATTACACGCTTAATGTTTATTTTGTTTACTAGACTATAAGAGCTTTGAAGGTAGAAACCACCTCATTAAGCCATATCGTTTATCATTGTATCCCAGCATCTCAGACAGTTCTGACACTTAGTAGGAGTTTAATTAAGATTTGTTGAATGCATGGGGCACCTGGGTGGCTCAGCTAGTTAAGCACCCAACTCTTGATTTCAGCCCAGGTTGTGGTCTCAGGGCTGTGAGATTGAGCCTCCTTCAGATTCTCTCTTTCCATCTTCCTCTTCTCCCCACCTCTGAAAAAAAAAAAAAAAAGTTGTTGTTGTTTTTTTAAGATTTTATTTATTTATTTGACAGAGATCACAAGTAGGCAGAGAGGCAGGCAGAGAGAGAGAGAGAGGAAGGGAAGCAGGCTCCCTGCTGAGCAGAGAGCCCGATGTGGGGCTCGATCCCAGGACCCTGAGACCATGACCCAAGCTGAAGGCAGAGGCTTAACCCACCTAGCCACCCAGGTGCCCCCCCACAAAAGTTTTGCTGAATGCTTAGGTCAACAATCTGTGGGACACTCATGAGACTCCCACCTGCCTCTAACAAGGTAGTCCTACTAGCCAATCCATTTCTGCAGTGATTTCTCCTATTCTCTCATTTATTTCATTTCTATCAAAAAAGAAGAGAATGAATTGATTTTGTTGTGGATCCTTGGAAGTGACCATATTCAGCTAACACCAATGCCTTACATAGTCTGTCTTTGGTTGGTTCAGAGCAATGGTTCTAAACTTAAGAGAATATCTCCTGAAGGACATGCTGGCACATATTTCTGATTCAGCAGATCTGCTGTGGAGCCTGAGCATTTTGATTTCTAATGGGCTCCCAGGTGATGTCGATGATGCTGGTCTGGGGGCCACACATTGAGAAGCATTGGCTTGCACATTAGCTTTAGAAGTCACTCAAGTTTAATGTCTTCTCATGTTATTATGAGGACCCCCTCCACATTTGAATGATCTGTGCATTTTGTTTTGTTTCTTGTCAAATCCTCTGTGAGGGGAAAAAACTCAATGAAATATGCATATGTTTAACCTTGCATAGTTGATTAACTAGAGATTTTTTGTGCTTACAAAGGCCACTAACGAAGCAAAAATATACTGAACATCGCTACATAATGTGAAGCTGTGAGGTCATTGCCCTGTTGTGACTGTTACATAGAATTAGAGAGAATTAATACTAGTTTGAATTGGAATTGAATCCTTTCCTTGGCAATGAGAGTAACTGAAGTCTTGTCTAGTAGTAGTTCATCACGTTTTGCTCTATTTTCAAAGTATTCCTCCTTCCCCCAAAAACATTTTTTTGTTTGTTTTTTGAATAGCCTTCATATCTCTTGCAGTGTGTAATTTAAAATTCACCTCATAGGGATAATCCAATATACATAGCATACAAAGAGTCAATTATCACTTTTATTTTGACAATTTGTTGCCTCTTAAATTTGAATATATTTTATGTAGTAACTACAGTGCAAGCAGCACTTATCTTTAAGAACAAATACTGGGTCGGGAAAAATTTCCAGAAATCTGGTCATTACCTCCCTCTCTTATGCCCAATCCACAAGATTCCCAAGAGATTTCAGTGTTGCCATAATAGATATTGAATGACTCCAAAATATTGAGACCCCATATGTTGAGTTATCTATTGACATAGATCAGAATTGTTTCACCATCCATCCACACATTTACCCATCCATCCATCTATCCACCCATCCATTCATCTACCCATTCAGTCATGCAACAAGGCACAAGATCAATCCAGGTACCATGTGTTGTATGGATTAAAGGATATGAATCAGGATCACCTTACCATGAAGATCTTATAATTTGATAAAGAAAACATAACACAGGCAACTGGATGAGATAAAGGTCATAACGAGACATAACAAAAAAATTGAAAGCAGGAAGACTCTGAATCTTGAACCTAGCCCTTACTAAACAAGCAGGAACTTGCCCACACAAAACATGTTTTTCTTCATCTGTGAAAATTAAGTGACAATATCCAAGATTAGATTTGGGTTTTTAAGGGTTTGTCATACTACATCATGTTGCTTAGTAAGGGTCATGCTCTAAAAAATAATAATAAATAAAAAAGCTGTGATTATTCTTAGGCATGGCATTTGGACTGAAACACTGAGCTTTTTATTCATGAATATAATTTCATCCTTTGGGATGAAATCACTGAAAAATTTAATATCTTTTAAAGATTGTAAACACTGGAATAGCAATAGTAGATTTCTAGTATAAGCATGTGAAAGCCAATATAAGTAATAAATCTGAGTCTTATGTGTAAAACAGACAGAATCCTTTCTGAGATGTCGCTTGAGGCATGAAGTTTCACTGTGAATCTTGAAAATCATGACCTATGACTGCTTTTCTTTTCTTTCTTTTTTTTTTTAAGATTTTATTTATTTATTTGACAGAGATCACAAGTAGGCAGAGAGGCAAGCAGAAAGAGGAAGGGAAGCAGGTTCCCTGCTGAGCAGAGAGCCTGATGGGGGGCTCGATCCCAGGACTCTGAGATCATGACCTGAGCCAAAGGCAGAGGCTTTAACCCACTGAGCCACCCAGGCGCCCCTATGACTGCTTTTCTTAAAAATGATTGTTAATTTTCTTCAAGATCATGCAAACATATATGCAAACCAAACTAAGTAGTCAAGGATTAATATCATCGTCTATTCCAAGCCATACTTATATCCATATTCACGGATATATGCATGACATATATCCATTTATGCCAATTTCTGGATGAATGTCACACATATGCAGAGGAGATGTTATTATAAACAGGGGTGGGGAGTTACAGGAAGCATATATTCTTTCTGCTTTCCACCCTACTGCCTCTTCTTGTTTCTGGTCTTTGGCACATCTTCATCTCCACCCAAAGGTATATAACACAAGTGAAAGACATGTAAACTCAAAACCATCAACTTCTTGCTAGGAGCTCAGGCAAATGGGCCTGAAAAAGAAGATGCTTACCCCACATCAGCTGAAATGCAGACTCTATTTGTAGAATTCACTTGTCTTTGCTTTCCCAGTCCCCATTGGTAACTACAGATACTCATAATTTAATTGGACTATTTTGGCTTCCCCGTGGTTGTTCTGTGTATGTGGGTGCAAGGCTTTATCAAATAAGCAAACATACATCATGCATACAAATATAGGAAGGGCTCATTTAACTGAGAAAGTGACTGGATATCACATTTGAATAGACAGATCACATCTTTGTCTGAATTTGATGGTCTCTTTAAAGAGGATTTGGAGTCCATGAGGCCACAATGAGCCCCAAGCACCAAGTATCCATAGTAACTTTGCTATACCAACTCTAGGCACTGAGCTTCAGAAGAGGGCTGAGACCAATCAGAGATCTGAGACAACCAGCCGGTGTCATCACAGCAAAAAGATTTCCTTCCTCAATGCATTTGATGTTCTGATTCTCTCTAGCAGACTCAATCAAGCCTACTGATCCAACTTCTACTTGATTTGCTCCTTACCATCTCTTGTAACCACTCTTGTCACATCACCAAGGTCTGTGAGACTGTTTGCAATTTTTTGTTACCCAAATAGATCATTCACATCCATTTGTCTAACTTCTTTTCAGAGCAACCTCTATGGTTAGGGATGCAAACTATTTAAAAAAAAAAGAAATTTGATAATTTTAATAACTATCATGGTGACACCTTTAGTAGACAGGCACTTTTCCAAGGTCTTTATGAGGCTGGACTTCAACTGCCCCATATTGTCATTTTAAAATTGCCTTTTATTGAATCTCCTACACTCTTATAAACTATGACTCATTTCACCAATCATAAGCAATCTTTATCACAGAAAACTAACAAAAATCTAAATTGACTTTAGGAAAAAGTCAGGCAACCTAAACAATGGGTAGAAAATGGTAATATGCACTTTCTTGGTCTTATTTTAAATTCTTTTTATTGATTCTTTTAAAAATCTCAGAATTGGGGCATCTGGATGGCTCAGTGGGTTAAGCCTCTGCCTTCGGCTCAGGTCATGGTCTCAGAGTCCTGGAATTGAACCCCGCATTGGGCTCTCTGCTCAGCAGGGAGCCTGCTTCGCCCCCCCCTCCCCACGCCTGCCTGTCTGCCTACTTGTGATCTCTGTCTCTGTCAAAGAAATAAATTAAAAAATATCTTTAAAAAAAAGTCTATATACTCCATGCTATATCCAGGTAATATATTTTTTTCTAGGTGATGACTTGACAAGTATTAGTTTTTAATGTTTTCTTCCCTCTACTATATAGTTTTTAAGCTTAGTTTTGTTAATACCCAACATCAATCTTACCTGTAAATAAGGTCTGGACCTAAAAATAACCTGTTCTCTTAAGGTCCATTGATTTCTATGAAGTAAACGCTATATAAGAATTTCAATAAAGCAATGCACTTACAAAAAAAAAAAAAATCTCAGAGTCTGTAAGAAAGAGTCCTGATTCTACCCACCAAACTGAAATATTAGTGCTTCCAGGTGCAGTGACAGAGTTAAATACCTGACAAGCCCCTTCCCTGGTCTTGGTGAGTGTAGGTTTGTCTACTTGCAGGTATATGCTATGACCCATTTTACCACCAACCATGAAACATGTTTTTAAGGCCAAAAGCAGCACAGCAGATCCCATCATTTTTCATGTCTAACTACACAGAAAGCAAACCCATAAACATCAGTTTCAAGACCTAGATATGAACCTATTCCATGTCATCCTGCAAAACTTACCTAAGCATTTCCCAGTCTACATTTTGCAAATGTAGGGAGTGTAGCATTCTGTAGTGCTTTTAAAAAGATTAGTGATCAAAAACAGGTTAACAGTCAAAGACTCTCATGATTGCATATTTGTCAACAATCTCCATAGGGGGACTTTCCTGAAATGGCAAATTGTCTCCTTGTGCCATAGAAGTCTAAATCTATCTGTCCAGGTCAAAAGGTTCATTTTGCTTCTTCAGCACAATGTTGTTCATCCTGAGCACTGTGCTAGGTTGCTGGGAATAGAAGGGTTATGTGAAGCTATGGCATGAAAGCATTCAATCCCATTCCTTCTTGTGTCACTGGCTACATGGAGTTCTTACATCCTTAGTCAATCCCATCTGGGTGCCAGCAACAATGCTAGCAAGAAAATGCAGCACAGTGAGAGGAACACATGCATCCAATCCTTTCAGGTAGCAAGCTGACAGTTCTATATTAAGTGGTGGCTCTAGATCCAATTAGTGTTTTGTTATCCTGCCAATGGGCTCCTCCCCTTGATCAATTTCTGCAGATGGTTTTGCTGAAGAATTCCCTGGAACATGTGGTATGAAGGTAGGTCTTAATGTTTATTATTTGTGAGACATCCTTGGGCATAAGGCTGTGTCCTTATGTGTAAGGCTGACACAGTGCAACACTCTAAAACCATCATATTACCATGGTCATCAAATGGCCTATTCTGTAACTAAAACACCACTGTTGATCATGACAAACTGTCATTTCACAAAAATAATTGTGATTGTTTCAATTACAAAGACTTAGAATTCCCCCATGATTGCAATTAGTTAAATAAAACATTCTTGCTCTTACAACTAGATTATGTCATCTTTCTCAGCTCGTTACTACGAGCCAACATCTGAACATCACTTTGCACATGGTGCTAAATATGTTGTGGGATCTCATGGAGAAGAGCAAGCCAGGCAGAGAGGAAGTTGTCACCATGTCACCAGAGATGACCCAACATCTTCCTCCATGCCTGGGCTTGAAAGCCCATCCTGGACAATGTGGAGTACACGCTTGTTGGCTCTCTATGCTGCCTCCATTCTGCCCTTTGGGCATCCATTGACTGGTGTGAAAGGTCAGAGAGTCTTTTCTGTATGTTTCAATGGAGTAGAAATCTCCTTACTCTCAGATGTTTGCCTGAGACAAGCAAGAGATGCTTCTGTAACTTCTATCACGTAGACAACGCAGTTATAGCACCAAAAGTCAGCTGGGCTCAAACTGCTCTCCCAGCCACAAGGTGCCTTTACTTTAAGTGGAAAGTAGGTTTATTTGATCACATAAATACTGTTTAAAATCCTTTCCACTCTGACTCCTATTACCAAGTGCTTCTAGAAGAGTCAGTCCATAACAGAATTGTTTGGGCTCTTTGCTCCTTTCCTAAAACAGATATTTGTTGCCATGGAAACATGGATGACACTTGCCTTGAACAAGACTCATTGGAGCTCCTTACAAAATGGAATTACTCTCGGTCATTTCTCTTGGCTTTCTGCAGCAGTGGCTGACATACATCCTGCAGCTAAATAAATGGGTTTGGGCAATTAACCTAAGAGTCTCTGTGCTGATGTAGCACAAGCATAGTAACTAAACCTCTGCTTTTAGATGGACTTACCTAGTGCCTACAGACCCTTTCACCTTATGGAAAATAACCCTGAACAAAATCCATTGGAAGCATATTAAGACCTTGGCTTCTATGGCAGATTTGTAGGCTCAGGGGGAATATTGCATTCAAGGACAGCATTTCAGTAGGGTGGAAATTCAGCTAATCTACTATTACTTCAAACCCAAACTAAAAGTGCATCCTACCAAAGAATGAAGCTGATGTTGAGGGTCAGGGAAAAACCTGTGTACACTTTGTATCCCAAAGAAAAGTTACTCTGCTTTACCCTATAGAAGTTAGTCTATAAGAAGTGTGGGGAAATCTTGTGGCTTTGGAAATATCCTTATATATATTTAGTAAAACAATGATTTTGTATACATAGAAATGCTGATAACCATACTTTTTAATTATGTTCTGTTAGCAAGCATATAGTACATCATAAGTTTTTGTTGTAGTGTTCAGTGGTTCATTAATTGCTTATAACTCTCAGTGCCCATCCCAATACCTGTCCTCCTTAATACCCATCACCCGGTTACCCCATCCCCCCAACCCCTCCCTTTTGTAACCCTCAGGTTGCTTCCCAGAATCCAGAGCCTTTCATGATTTGTCTCCCTCTCTGATTTCTTCTCATTCAGTTTTCCCTCCATTCCTCTGTGGTTCTCCATGTTATTGATTATGTTCCACATATGAGTGAAACCTTACAACAATGGTCGTTCTCTGCTTGATTTATTTCACGTATCCCCTCCAGTTCCATCCATGTCAATGCAAATGGTGGGTATTAATCCTTTCTGATGGCTAATATCCCATTGTGTATAAGCACAACTTCTTTATTCATTATATGTTGAAGGACATATCTGTTCCTTCCACAGTTTGGTTATTGTGGACATTGCTGCTATGAACATTGTTTTTTGTTTGTTTGTTTTTTGTTTGTTTTTAACCATAATGTTTTACAGTATTTGAGTACTCGATGTTATATGCAACTAATGAATCATGGAACACTACAACAAAAACTTATGATGTACTATATGTTGGCTAACTGAACATAATTAAAACACTTGAATAAATGAATGAATGAATAAAAATACAAAATGAAGTATTTGTAAAACAATTTACTTTTTTTCCCAGTATCTGAAATGAGTTTAGGTGTAGAAACCATGTCAATATTATATTTCTAGTGTGGGCTCAGAGGACACCTTTCTGGAGTAGAGTATTTTACTTAGATCCTAGCACCCCTAGGTTATGCCAGGACCCCAGAGGCCCAGGGTCAGCCCTAAAGGATCCAGATCAGAAACTTTCTGTGGCCCACACTCACCCAAGACTGCAACAGAATCATGAGGCTTAGAATGGGCACTGAGGACCAAGATGGATGTAATGGTGCTAATTCTGCTATTGGCCATCTTTATAGCATTAGTTATGAAGACTTCTCATGTCTACTAGTTTTATTTCTGTCTCTACATGATGAGAAGTTTGTACTAAATGAATGCCAAGGCCATTTCCACCCCCCTCCAATTCCAATTTGGCCCCCACACAAAGACTTGTAATTGAGCAGGTTGGTTCATTTTAATTTTTTAGCTTTTTTTAAAATTAACATATAATGTATTCTTTGTTTCAGGGGCACAGTTCTGTGATTCATCAGTCTTACATAATTCAGAGCACTTACCAGAGCACATAAACTCCCTGATGTCCATCACCCAGCCTCCCAATCCCTCCCACCTCCCTCCCTTCCAGCAGTCCTCACTTTGCTTCCAGAGATTAAGAGTCTCTTATGGTTTATCTCCCTCTCTGGTTTCATCTTGTTTTATTTTTCCCTCCTTTCCTGGATGATCCTGTCTTGTTTCTCAAATTCCTCATATAAGTGAGATCATATGATAATTGTCTTTCGCTGACTAATTTATTTTACTTAACATAATAGCTTCTAGTTCCATGCACATCCTTGCAAATGGCAAGATTTTAGTGTTTTTGATGGATATATATATATATATATATATATATATATATATATCTTCTTTATCTCATATCTTCTTTATCCATCTATTGATGGACATCTAGGCTCTTTCCATAGTCTTTCCATAATTTTGTAATTATGGCTATTGTGGACATTGCTGATATAAACATTGGGGTTCATATGCCCCTGAGGATCACTATCTTCAGGGTATCTTTAGGGTAAATACCCAGTAGTGCAATTGCTGGGTTGTAAGGTAGCTCTATTTTCAACTTTTTGAGGAACCTCCATACTGTTTTCCACAGTGGCTGTACCAGCTTGTATTCCCACCAAGAGTGTAAGACGGTTCCCCTTCCTCCACATCTTTCCAACACCTGTCATTTCCTGACTTGTTAATTTTAACCATTCTGACTGGTGTGAGGTGGTGTCTCACTGTGGTTCTGATGTGTATTTCCCTGATACCAGGTCATCTTGAGCACTTTTTCTTGTGTTTCTTAGCCTTTTGGATGTCTTCTTTGCAGAAATGTCTGTTCATGTCTTCTGACCATTTTATGATTGCTTGTTCTTTGGGAGATGAGTTGGATAAGCTCTTTTTAGATTTTGGATACTAGCCCTTTATCTGATATGTTATTTGCAAATATCTTCTCCCATTCCGTCAGTTGTCTTTTGGTTTTGTGGACTGTTTCCCTTGCTGTGCAAAAGCTCTGATCTTGATGAAGTCCCAATAGTTCATTTTTGACCTTGCTATCCTTGAATTTTGCAATGTTTCTAGGAAGAAGTTGCTGTGGCTGAGATCAAAGAGGTTGCTGCCTGGGTTCTCCTCAAGAATTTTGATGCATTCCTGTCTCATATTGAGGTCTTTCATCCATTTTGAGTCTATTTTTGTTTGTGGCATAAGGGAATGGTCCAGTTTCACTTTTCTGCATGTGACTGTCTAATTTTTCCAACACCATTTGGTGAAGAGACTCTCTTTCTTCCATTGGACATTTTTTCCAAGCAGGTTGGTTCAGATTGTGTTGTGTGGTTGTGCTAATCTCACCAGAGCTGATGCTGGATGGAAGAAAAGGATGCCTGGGGAGTCCAGTTGAATTTACTAATCTGACAAATGCTGCTACCATCTTGCAACATTCATTTATCAGTCCCATTTGAGGGAATAAATGACAATGCATGATACAATCAAGCAATAATTAATTGCTAAACTCCAGCAAGCTGACTACAAATACCAAGACCTGACTAGATAAATTATCCTAACAAATGGACATGATCACATATTTTTTTTCTTTCAAATTTAGATGCATTTACTGGGAAATGGGAGCAAGTGGCCCAGCACAGCACAGAAGCCTACTCAATGACACTTCTGTATCTTGTAAATGACAATGACCAGTATATCCCACTGTCATGAAAAGTTGTGCAATTACACTTGGGGTCTCTTAAAAAAATTGGATGTATTTGGATCTGAGACTTTAAACTTATTCCTTTTGTTATTATTATCTGTATTTGTAACAGGTTTTTTTGAAAAACCATTTGATCCTATGTAATTCACCCATTTAATGCATATCCGTCAATTTTTTAAAATTATATTCACAGAGTTGTAAAGCCATTACCAGAATCAAGTTTTGAATACTTTCATCACCCAAAAAAAGAAACCCCATATCCACTAGTAGTCATTTCCAAGTATCCTCAAGTCCCCCAAGCTCTAGGCAACTTTGTTTAATTTTTTTTTCTATTTCTGTAGAGTAGTTTATTCTTCACATTTTAAATATATGTAACTATTCAATTTGTTGCCTCTTATGGCTGGCTTTTTCATTTAGCATAATGTTTTCAAAGTTTGTTCATGTTACAGTATGTATTGGTACTCCTTTTACTGTTGAATATCATTCAATTATATAATAGTAAATAACATTCTATGGATATACCACATTTCAATTTCTTACTCATCAGTTAAATGGATATTTGAAAATTTTTCATGTTTTGATTATGAATGATGCTGCTATCAACATTTGTGTATAGATTTTGTGTGGATATTATGTTTTCCATTTTTCTTCAGTGTATAACCAAAGGTGGAGTTGATGGGTCATTTGGAAACTCTATGTTTAACATTTTGAAAAGTGGGCAGACTGTATCTCAAAGCAGCTGCACCATTTTACATTTCCACTAGCAGTGTTTGAATGTTCCAATGTATTCAGATTCTCACCAATAGTTGCTATTATTTCTAGGTTTTGCTTTAGCCATTGTGATAGATATGAACTAGAATTTCATTGTGGTTTCAACTTTTATTGCCCTGATGGATATTGATGAGCATCTTCCCTTGACCTTATTGGCCATATTTTCTTCTAACAGTGTTATAACTTTTGCTCTTACATTTAGTTCTTCAATTTCGTTTTGTTTAATTTTTGTAAATGGTGTGAGGAAGCCTTCCTCTTTATTCTTTAGGTTGTGGATATCTAGTTGTTTCAGCTCTGTTTGTTGCAAAGATGATTCTTCCCTCACTGGATTGTCTTGGCATATGAGACATATATGATCACAACTTACTTTACCTCTGTAAACCTTTTTTTAGTACTTTGAAAATATTTATAAAGACTATTTTGAAATCTCTTTTTCCTAAGTATGATATCTATACCCTTTCACAAGAAGTTTCTTTTATCTGTTTTGTTGTATTTTGTTCTTTAAATGAGCCATTTTCTATTCTTCTTTTGTGTCTTGCTTTTTTTTTTTTTGGTGGTGTTAAAAACTACACATTTAAAACAACATATTATAACAACCCTAAATACTGATTATTCCCTTACTCCCAGTGCTTCTTGTTGCTGTTTGCTTACTTATCTGTTTGATAACATGGTTAGACTACTTTAGAGAAGTCTATTTCTCCCATAATCTGCAGCCTCTGATGTCACTCCTAAGAGGGCACAACCCTGGTATGTGCAGCCCTGGGATGATGGTGGTTTTTACAGGGTCTTCTTTGTGTCTTCTCTTTATCTCTCTGCCAAACTGACTGATTCTATTGGTACCACACAAATTTCTGGTGATCCCTCTATTGTTTTCAACAATGACTTGGCACATCAACTGCTCTACAGATCACTGTATTCAAATTTGCACTCCTTTCCTGGAGTAGTCTTGAGAGCTACTTGAGAGTTTTTGTTTCCAGCCTCAGAGAGCTCTTATTAGATGTCTCCAAATTCTGTCTGTGAAACTTCTAGATTATCTATGCTTTAGCTTATTTCTTTCATGGGGCTATGAGGGTATCTTAATACTTGTCATGAAAATCTCCACTTATTCTAGGGTGTCCTTAGGATTGAGCTTTCCCACAGCCACTTCCAAATAAGATAAACTCCCTTTGAAGTATTCTTATGGCTTGTCTTCTCCTCCTAGGAACAAGCTTTAAGTCACTGCTCCAGAGTGGAAGGCAAAAAAGTGTTCTCCTTCTCTTAGAGTAACACCCTTGCTCTATGAGCAGGGTCAGTAGCTATTTGTTTTCTTAGCTTTCTTATGGTGTGGAATTTCTATCCCACAAGAGTACCTGGGAAAAATTAATTGGAGCTCCAATGTTCTTGTCCTGCCTCACACAGTGTAGAGCTTCCACCTATGGGTGAGTGCTGGAAGGAAGAAAATAGTCACCCCACAAACTCTCAGTCATTTTTTGCCTATAATAGTTTCTGTGACATAGAGCTTAGTAATGAGAAATGCTAGTGGCCTGGCCCTTCCAAAAAGATTCCATAGCCCTAGACTAGAAACTAGTGAAAGGGTGTCCTCTGTTATTGGCTGCACCTACCTGAACTTTTCTCTACACTGGGCTGGAGGAAAATACTTAGCTAATGCCACAGATGCCCATTATTCTTACTGTGGTTTAATAAATTTTCTTAAAAATGTATTTATTCATGTGTCTTTTAGCCATTTTTATGTCTTTTTTGGAGAGATGTCTATTCATGTCTTCTGCCCATTTTTTAAAAGATTTTATTTATTTATTTGACAGAGATCACAAGTAGGCAGAGAGGCAGAGAGAGAGGAAGGGAAACAGGCTCCCCGCTGAGCAGAGAGCCCAATGCAGGGCTCGATCGATCCCAGGACCCCTGGACGATGACCTGAGCCGAAGGCAGAGGCTTTAACCCACTGAGCCACCCAGGTGCCCCTTCTGCCCATTTTTTGACGTGATTATCTGTTTTTTTAGTGTTGACTTTGAGGTGTTCTTTATAGATCTTGGATATCAGCACTCTGTCTGTAGTATCATTTGTGAATATATTCACCCATTCCATGGGTTGCCTCTTCATTTTGTTGACCATTTCCTTTGCTGTTCATCATCATTAGCCATCAGGGAGATTCAAATCCAAAGCCACATTGAGATACCACCTTATACCAGTTAGAATGGCCAAAGTTAACAAGACAGTAAACAACAAGTGTTGAAGAGGATGTGGAGAAAAGGGAACCCTCTTACACTGTTGATGAACATGCAAGTTGGTGCAGTCATTTTGGAAAACAGTGTGGAGATTCCTTAAGAAATGAAAAACAGATCACTACGTTTGTATCTTTAGGGTAAATACCCAGTAGTGCTATTGCTGGGTCATAGGGTAGTTCTATTTTCAACATTTTGAGGAACCTCCATGTTGTTTTCCAGAGAGGTTGCACCACCTTGCATTCCCACCAACAGTGTAGGAAGGTTCCCCTTTCTCTGCATCCTCGCCAGCATCTGTCATTTCCTGACTTGTTAATTTTAGCCATTCTGACTGGTGTGAGCTGATATCTCATTGTGGTTTTGATTTTAATTTCCCTGCAGCCGAGTGATATGGAGCACTTTTTCATGTGTCTGTTGGCCATCTGGAATACTATGCAGCCATCAAAAGAAATGAAATCTTGCCGTTTGCAACAACATGGATGGAACTAGAGCATATCATGCTTAGTGAAATAAGTCAAGTGGAGAAAGACAACTATCATATGATCTCCCTGATATGAGGAAGTAGTGATGCAACATGGGGGCTTAAGGGGGTAGGAGAAGAATAAATGAAACAAGATGGGATTGGGAGGGAGACAAACCATAAGTGACTCTTAATCTCACAAAACAAACTGAGGGTTGCTGGGGGGAGGGGGGTTGGGAGAACGGGGGTGGGATTATCAACATTGGGGAAGGTATGTGCTTTGGTGAGTGCTGTGGAGTATGTAAACTGGGCGATTCACAGACCTGTACCCCTGGGGATAAAAATATATTATATGTTTATAAAAAATAAAATAAAATAAATGCTCTTTGGAGACACACACACACAAAAAATGAAATGAAAAACAGAGATTTCCTATGACCTTGCAATTACACTATTGGGTATTTACCCCAAAGATACAGATGTAGCGAAAAGAAGGGCCATCTGTACCCCAATGTTCATAGCAGCAATGACCACAGTCATCAATCTGTAGAAAGAGTCAAGATGCCCTTCAACAGATGAATGGACAAAGAAGATATGGTCCATATATGCTATTGAGTATTATGCCTCCATCAGGAAGGATGAATACCCAGCTTTTGAATCAACATGGACAGGACTGGAGGAGATTATGCTGAGTGAAATAAGTTAAGCAAAGAAAGTCAATTATCATATGGTTTTGCTTATTTGTGGAGCATAAGGAATAACATGGAGAATATTGGGAGAAGGAGAGGAGAAGTGAGTTGGGGGAAATCGGAGGGGGACCTGGACCATGAGATACTCTGGACTGTAAGAAACAAATTGAGGGTTTTGGTGGGGAGAGGGGTGGGGGTTTGGGAGAGCCTAATGGTAGGTATTAAAGAGGGCATATATTGCGTGGAGCACTGGGTGTGGTGCATAAACATTGAATCTTGGAACACAGAAAAAAATAAAATTAAAAAAAATTATGATAAAAGAAGAAAATTTATTTATTCATTCGATGTGTGTCCTTAGAACAATTTCCAGAGATTTAAAATGTCTGTGGAGTTTTTTCTTTGTTTGTTTGTTTGTTGGTTTGGTTTGGTTTGTTTTGGTTTAGTTTGTTTTTTTGTCTGTGGAGTTTTTAAAATCTATTTTTCACCAGTTATGGTTGCTGCACTAGACAGAATGAAGCTCCTCATAGCACCATTCTGGACATCTTATCTTCAATTTCTTTTTATAAAAAGGTAATGATAGTTTTAGGCAATTGAATATCTCTACTGAATTGATTCAGAACTACTTCACAAATAAGGTCTCAGTGAGTTTTTCTCCAACACAAGTAACCTCAGGCAATACAGTGAGAATCCATCCTCTTGGGTTCAAATTCTGGGTCTCCTTCTAACTAGCTATGTAAACTTCCACAATTTGTTTGTCTTTTTATTAACCAATTAACATATTAAACTGAGATATTCCTAAGATCTCTAAGAATCTATGAAAAGCTGCTCCATTATAATGCAGTGTTTTTGTGATTTAAAAAACATCCCCCATTTTTTTTTTCATCCTTTTGTGATACATACCAATGTTCTGTGGCCTGAAGCCACTTATTGTCTGATTTTTGTCTACTTATTATCTGAGGTTTCAGGCTTATTCTATAATGGGATATCACATGCCTTGTTTAACACTCAGCTGCCTAATTTTTTGTTCACTGCACAAAGCCTTGATCAGCAGTTGATAGATCTGTTGCATACCCAACTCGGTCTGACCCTTTCCAAATGATGCACCATTTGATATAAGTGTCTATTATTAGCATAACTGCACATCACCATGCCCAAAAGTGTTACCACAGACAATCTAATTTAATCCACTGGTACTCAAGAGCACTAGGCTCCCACTGCCCAGCAGAGACAGCACTGAACTAAGAAGAGGAGGCTACTCATTCTGCCATGTTACTTCATGATTTTCTATACATTGTTTATTAGTTCTGGGCTTTGGCTTCTTAACAATAAAAATCACATATTTGCATATACAAACATAAAATATCACAAATATTTGTATTTACATATGGTTGTATGTGTTGCCATCCACTTACTTTTTTGTTAACTCCCAAGGGTTCCTCATGGTAAAGTAGTTCAACTACTTGATACTGTGGGAATGCCTGGTTTCCAGCTTGAAGTTGGTTACTTTTTCAAATCTAAAGTGTTCGATCTCTTCTGTTCTCAAAGGGACATTGTTTGTGTGTATGTTTATGTGTGTTTGCATTCTGTTTCAGTTTGGTTCTGTTCTGTGCTGCTTATTTTTTCTGTAAAATCTGAAAGGCATCAGGCTTGGGTGGATGGTGGGGAACAGTAGAGCATGTTGAGAACAGGAATCTTGAAATAGAAATAGTAGCTGTGCCTGCTCCCCACCTCCATCCAGAAACCCCACATGACTCAGATAATGGAGTGGGACCCCACACCTTTCATCAAGAGCCATAGAGCATAGAGGCCATAGCCACATGCCTTTCCATGCAGGGAACACCAATGACCATTTCATTCAGAAGTTCTGTGACACAAGAGTCTCAATTTCCAGGTAACTACGGAAACCAAAAATAGAATATTTTTGAATAAGTGAACCCATGTCCTTCATAATAAGAGTCACATTTTCCTACATGCAGAGATGCAATATAATCCCTCATACAGTGAATATAACATCCACCCCAGCCTCTGGAAGTGGTTTTTCCTGTCATTCCTCCTTTTGGGAGGGAAACAAATTGAACTGAATAAGAGAGACTACTAACAGGAAATTGATAACATTTCGTGGTGAGATTGTAGTCTTTGGGCAAGAGAGAAGGGATTGATAAGTCCGGACAAAAGCATAGGAGAAGTCAATCTGTTTCAGCAGGGCTAGGATACCAGGAGTGTCCACAGGGTTGTGGTGTTAAGTAGGATGACAGAGAGAACAGGGAGTGCCTTTGGCAGAGCTCCACTTTCTAGGAATAATCCCTGACAACACTAAAAATCATCTGCATATCCACTGCACAATCCTGTTCCTGCCCAGCAGGGCTGTGTGGGTGTGTGTGTGTGTGTGTGGTGGTGGTGGTGGTGGTGGTGGTGGTGGTGGTGGTGGTGGTGGTAGGTGGTGAAACCTTTGCCCCCGACAGGATAAAATTACTCATTGGATCTGCATTAATAAAGATAGCTAACTTGTTTTTATAGTTTACATCTTACTATGCTCCAAGTGCCGTGCTAAGCACTTAATATGAAGCATGTCTTTTAATCCTCTTGAGAGCTAAGGAAGATAGCATTATTGTCCACAGTTTGTAGTTGAAAACACTGAGGTCCAGAAAGGTATGTAAATTGCCTAAGACTTCAATGCTGAGTAGGAGTAGAATCTGAACTTGGGTTTTTCTTATTGGAGTTTATGCTGTGATCCCTGAGTCTTTCTACCTTCTCCTGGTCACTGCAATGATGGCTACCTGCTAGCTGTAAACAAATGTGTGCTTGCACTGGTTCTCTGTGTGGCATGATGATTAGAAGCCTCAGACCAAGAACACATGACTTAGCACCTGGCTCAGTTTCCCCTTGTTAAATGCAGACTGAAGAAGGTACCCACCATCCAGGAGCATCCCTTGTTTCTTTTGTCCAATAACCGTGACACTAAGACATCCAGCCCTATGCATCACTCTGAGGACTCACAGAGATAATTATACAAGCCATATAGGGTCATATCTGCACAAACTAAAAGCTCTATAAATGCTAGTGTTATTATTAACTCTAGTACTGACATTGCCATCATTGTTTCATTTGCAAAGTATTCTTTTGGCCAAGCCTGGGATGAGGCAAGAATTGAGTTTGTGTCTGTGTCCTGGGATCAATAGACTCGCTGCATTAAATATGCTTTACTGCTGCCTGCAGGCATGAGGCTGCTTTCATAGAGAATGAGATTTCCTTTCCCTGGGGAGCCAAGGCAACTTCTTTTGGTCTTCGGCAAATGTAGAGTGTTATGGAGGGCTGATCTGTCCCCATAGAGGGAGCTGTGGATTCAGCCTACTTCTAGAAGGTGTAAGGGGGTGACACATTCCAGGGAGCTCCATTACATCTAAATTCCAGATAGTCTGTCACAAAAATTTTTAAAGGTCAAGGCTACCTTGTCCTTCTTTTCTCCTGTGCTCAGCTACTTAACTCATTATGATAAGAACTGAATTATGCCCAGAAGTAGATATACAGGGAACACTGACTCTGGGGAACAGAAGAAAAAGGAGAGGGAAAAAAATTCTGAGTAGGGTTGGGAAAAACACAGTCTACTGGCTACTTAGGCAGAATCCTTGGAGTTGTCTTTTTTACTCAATGCTGGAATTCACTATGATTTTATAATGAATGAGTTTGGTTTCACAAATAATCACATTTATATGTCAGGGGAGGTTCACAAATTTGGAGACTGTGATGGGGGTGGAGAAAGAGACAAGGGCAGGGGAAAAAAAAAAAAAAAGCAACTGACCCTGAATGCACCATGTGGCTTACTCATCAATGGTTGTTTCTATGAAAGTGAACATCGGAGCCAGCTGGAGGCAATGTCTGGCAATTTCTGGGGCCAGTGCAGATAGGATAAGCATGCTGTCAAATGTGATGCCAGTGTGAGATCTGCCCCTGAGACTCAAGCACAACGTAGGGCAGGCAGAAGCACACCAGGTCAAGAATCTCGTGAATCACCCTAAGCCTGCCTGTCCTTAAATGGGACTGCTGATCCTGGTGGCTGCCATCTACTAGTTCCAGTATGAACATCTCATTCACATCTACCCAAGATCTGGCTGATTCTAGGTTAGAGACACAAATTTAAAATCAGATTTAATTAATGTTTTAAAAAAATTATTTCATCCTAGACTTCCAGTAAGCATTGTAAAGTGCTGATGAACTTGAACTTTATTTGAAGAAAACAAAAGCTTGAGATTTAATTTTGGTTTAGGAAACTGAATTCTTTAACCCCTACGCCAATGGCTTCCCATCACTGCTGAAATTAAGTCCCACACACACCTTGTCTACAACGTGTTTTATGAGTAGGACTCTGGCTACTTGACCAGCCCTACTTCTTACTCCTCTTCCTTTCCTCTGCTCTGGCGCTGGGGAGAGATCTGGGAACTCAGCCTTCTAGCTATTCCTCAAACACAGTTCTTCCAGCTCACCCCAGGGGATTGCAGCAGTGTACTCTCTCCCTTGTTCCCTATTTTACTCAAGAGTTTGCATAGATATCCTCCTAGGCAGGCCCCCTTGAGCTCTCCATGAAAGCTGTGCCACCTCAGTTCTACCCCACTGCTCTATGTCAGTATTATGTCAGTATTGCCGTTGTCTGTCCTTTGTATTGCATGAGCTAGACCCAAAATGGTGCATGAATCAAACAAACCCACTTGGCATCACCATGGACATCTGATGTCATCGAGGCCCTGAGTGCTAAGCTTCCTCCCATTCTGAGCTTTGTCTAGATGCAAGTGTGAATCCTGGAGTTGAGAAGTTGCCATTACTGGTCTCTCTGAGATTTCCCATCCACACATTAACCCCTCAGTTGCTAGTAGATATTCATGGCCCTTGGGGTTAAAAGAGGGAGAAGGACACTTACTTAGCAGGTACAGGATGGCCAGATCCATGACTAGTGGAGAATGTCGTCCGTACCACAGAGATCCTCACTCCAGAGATCTCTGACAAGATTTCTGATCATATTAGCCCTGCCTCCTCCATATAATCTCCTTTCCTTTCTTTTCCTTTTCTTTCTTTTTCTCCTTCCCTTACATTTTTCTTTTCTTTTCTCTCTCTCTCTCATTCTCCCTCTTAGATTATTTTGTCAGATTCTGAATCCTATACTGAGATTCCTCTAACCTCTTAAATATATTTCTTAACTTGCATATATTAGGTTTCATTTTTTGAATTCTAAAGATGAATGGTTTTGAATAAATACATATACCATGTATCCACCCACCATCAAGGTATCATAGAGAACAGCTTTTTACCACTCTAAAAACAAAAAACAAAACCAAAAAACAGTATTTCTCCCATTTAACTATTCCTCTCTTCCCGTGGACCCCTGGCAACCATTCATCTTTTTGTTCATCCTAGTTTTTTATAGTTTTGCCTTTATAGTTATAAGGCAAATATAGTTTTTCCTTTGCCAGAAAAATAAATAATTGAAATTATACAATACTAAGTAGCCTTCTCAGACTGACTTCTCTCAGTTAGCAATATGCTGTTACAATTCATCCATGCCTTTTCAAGGCTTGAAAGCTCTTTTCTTTTCTTTTCCTTTTTTTTTTTAAATTGTGTTTTTTTAGTCACCATACAGTACACCCTTAGTTTTTGATGTAATGTTTAATGATTCATTGTTTGCATATAACACCCAATGCAATACATTCCCTCCTTAATACCCGTCACTGGGTTAACCCTTTCCTCCACCCCTTCCCTCTAAAACCCTTAGTTTGTTTCTCAGAGTCCATAGTGTCTCATGGTTCATCTCCTCCTCGGATTTCCCCCAATTCACTTTTCCTTTCCTTACTTGTTCCACAGGTAGGTGAAACCATATGATAATGAACTTCCTCTGCTTGACTTATGTCATTCAGCATAATCCACTCCAGTCCCATCCATGTTGATGCAAACATTGGGTATTCAGCCTTTCTGATAGGTGAATAATATTCCATTGTATATATGGACCCCATCTTTATAGATTTGTCTGTTGAAGGGCATCTCAGCTCTTTCCACAGTTTGATGATTAAGGTCATTGCTGTTATGAACTTGGGGTATATATGGTCCTTCTTTTCACTACATCTATATCTTTGAGGTAAATAGACAGTAGTGAAATTTCTGGGTCATAGGGTAGCTCTATTTTTAATTTTTTGAGGAATCTCCACACTGTTTTCCAAAGTGGCCACACAAACTTAGAGTCCCACCAACAGTGTAAAAGGTTTCCCTATATCCACATCTGCTTCAACATTTGTTGTTTCTTACCTTGCTAATCTTTGCCATTCTAACTGGCATAAGGTGATGTCTCAATGTGGTTTTGATTTTAATTTCCCTGATGGATAATGATGATGAACATTTTTTCATTTGTCTGTTAACTGAATTTGTTCTTCTTTTGAGAAGTGTCTGTTCATATCTTCTGCCCAATTTTCGACTTTACCATTTCTTTCTTGGGTGTTGAGTATGAGAAGGACTTTATAGATCTTGGATATCAACCTTTTATCTGTAGTGTCACTTGCAAATATCTTCTCCCATTCTGTGTGTTGTCCCTTTGTTTTGTTGACTGTTTCCTTTGCTGCGCAGATGCTTTTTGTCTTGATGAAGTCCCAAAAGTTCATTTTACATTTTGTTTCCTTTCCCTTTGGAGACCTGTCATGAAAGAAGTTGCTGTGGCGAATGTTGAAGAGGTTACTATGTTCTCCCTAGGATTTTGATGGAATCCTGTCTCACTTCGAGGTCTTTCATCCATTCTGAGTTTATCTTGGTGTGTGGTGTAAGAGAATGGTAAAGTTTCTTTCTTTTGTATATAGCTGTTTTATATAGCTTTTGTTATTGTATATAGCTTTTGTATATAGCTGTCCCATTTTCCCAGCACCATTTATTGAAGAGACTATCTTTTTTCCACTGGATATTTTCTTCCTGCTTTGTCACAAATTATTTGACTATAGAATTGAAGGTCCACATCTCAGTTTTCCTATTCTGTTTCATTGATCTATGTTTCTGTTTTGTGCCAATACCATGCTGTCTTGATGATCCAGCTTTGTAATATGTCTTGAAATCAGGAAACGTGATGCCCCTAGCTTTGTTATTCTTTTTCAACATTTCTTTGGCAATTCAGGTTGTTTTTGGCTTCCATACAAATTTTTAGAATTGTTTATTCTAGTACTTTCAAAAATGCCACTGATATTTTGATTGGGATGGCATCGAAAGTATAGATTGCTCTGGGCAGCATAGAAATTTTTTAAAATTTATTTATTTATTTGTTTGTTTGTATATTTATTTATAATTTCTTTTCAGTGTTCCAGAATTCATTGTTTATGCACCACACCCAGTGACCATGCAATATGTGCCCTCCATAATACGCACCACCAGGCTTACCCAACTTCCCACCCTCCACCCCTCCCAAACCTTCAGATTGTTTTTCATAGTCCACAGTCTCTCATGGTTCATATTCCCCTCCAATTTCCCCAAACTCACTTCTCACTATCTCCCCATGTACTCTGTGTTATTTCCTATGCTCCACAAATAAGCAAAACCATGTGGTAATTGACTCTCTTTGCTTGACTTATTTCACTCAGCATAATCTCTTCCAGTCTTGTCCACGCTGATACAAAAGTTGGGTATTCACCTTTCTGACAGAGGCATAATACTCTATAGTATATATGGACCACATTGTCCTTATCCATTCATCCATTAAAGGGCATCTTAGTTCTTTCCAGTTTGGCAACTGTGGCCATTGCCAGCATAGACATTTTAACAATATTTATTCTTCAGATCCATGAGCATGGAATATTTTCCCATATTTTTGTGTCTTCTTCAATTTCTTTCTTGAGTATTTTGTAGTTTCTTGAGTATAGATCACATACCTCTTTGGTTAGGTTTATTCCAAGGCATCTTACATTGTTTTTGTTGTTATTGTAAATGGAATAGATTCTCTAATTTCCCTTTCTACAATTACATTGTGAGGATCTAAGAAAGCAACTGATTTCTGTGCATCGATTGTGCATCCTACTACATTATTGAATTGCTGAATGAGTTCTAGTAATTTGGGGGTAGAGTCTATTGGGTTTCCTCATAAAGTAACATGTCTTGTGCAAAGAGAGAGTTTGACTTCTTTGCCAATCTGAGTACCTTTTCTTTCTTTTTGTTGTCTGATTGTTGCTTTCATAGTAGTACTATGTTGAACAATAGTGGTTAGAGTGAGCATCTTGTCATGTTCCTGATCTAAGGAAAAGGCTCTCACCATTTCCCCATTGAGAATGATATTCACTGAGGGTTTTTCATAGATGGATTTTATGAAATTGAGCAATGTTTCCTCTATCCTTATACTCTGAAGTGTTTTAATAATGAAAGGGTGTTGTATTTTGTGAAATGCCTTTTCTGCATCAATTGAAAGCACCATGTGGCTCTTCCCTCTCCTCTTATTAATGTGTTCTATCACTTTGACTGACTTGCAAATGTTGAACCACCCTTGCATCCCAGAGATAAATCCCTCCTGGTCATGGTAGATAATCATTTAGTATACTGTTGTATTCTATTAGCTAGGAACCTGTTGAGAATTTTGTCATCCTTATTCATCAGGGATATTGGTCTGAAATTCTCCTTTATGATGGGGTCTTTTCCTGCTTTGGGGATCAAGGTAATGATGGCCTCTTAGAGTCTGGAAGTTTTCCTTCTATTTCTATTTTTGAAATTGGTGTTATTTCTTCTTCGAATGTTTGGTAGAAGTCCTCAGGGAATTCATCAGGTCCTGGATTGATTGATTGGTTTTCGAGGTTTTTGATTACTGCTTCAATCTCCTTACTGGTTATTGGTCTATTCAGGTTGTCAATTCCTGTTTCAGTCTTGGTAGTTTATAGGTTTCCAGAAATGCATCCATTTCTTCCAGATTGCTTAATTTGTTGGCATATAGCTGTTGATAATAATTTCTAATATTTTTTTATTTGATGTTTGTCATGATCTCTCCCTTCCATTAAAATTTTTATTAATTTGGGTATTTTCTTTTCTTTTGGATATATATGGCAAGTGGTTTATTGATCTTATTCTTTCAAAGAATACATTTCTAAGTTTATTGATGTAGTCTACTGTATTTCTAGTTTCTAATTCATTGATTGCTGCTCTAGTTATAATTATTTCCCTTCTTGTGCATAGCTTAGGGTTAATTTATTGTTGAATGTTCAGTACTATAAGGTGTAGAGATAGTTTGTGCATTCAATATTTTTCTATTTTTTTGAGTGAGGCTTGCATGGCTATGTTTTTCCCCCTTATGGCCACCTTTACTGTATCCCATAGGTTTTGGACAGACATGTTTTCATTTTCATTGTTTTCTATGAATTGTTTAAGTTCTTCTTTGATTTCCTGGTTGACCCAAACATTCTTGAGTAGGATGGTGTTTAGCTTCCAGGTGTTTGAATTTCTTCCAAATTTTTTCTTGTGATTGATATAGTTTCAAAGCACTGTGGTCTGAGAATATAGAGGGAATAATCTCAAACTTTTGGTATCTATTGGTATCAGTTGAGACCTGATTTGTGACTCAGTAAGTGGTCTATTCTGGAGAAAGTTCCATGTGCACTTGAAAAGAGTGAATATTCTGTTGTTTTAGGGTGGAATGTTCTGTTTATATCTATGAACTCCATCTGGTCCAGTGTGTCATTCAAAGCTCTTGTTTCTTTGTTGATTTTCTGCTTAATTGATCTCTCTATTGCTGAGAGTGGAATGGTAAGGTCTCCTGCAATTAACATATTATTATCAATATGTCTCTTTATCTTGGTTAATAGTTTGTTTATGTAGTCAGTTGCTCCCATATTGGGAGCATAGATATTTACAATTGGTAGATAGAACATTTAAGAATGCTATAGTGTCCTTCTGTACCTCTAACTACATGAAAATTGCCACTCCAGCTTTCTTTTGTGGTTCATTGATATGATGGTTCTCCATCCCTTCACTTTGTCTGGATGTATCTTTATGTTCAAAATGAGTCTCTTATAGACAGCATATGGATGGGTCATGTATTTTCATCCAGTCTGCATCCCTGTGCCATTTTATGGGAGTATTTAGGCCATTAACATTGAGTGATTACGTGAAGATATGATCTTATTGTCATGTTGCCTGTCCTTGTTTGTATAGATTTTCTCTGTAAATTTCTTTTCTATATCACGCTTTGGGTCTTTCTTCTTTTATAGACAGACCCCCCTCAATATTTCTTGCAGGGCCAGCTTAGTGGTCACTTGTTCTTTTAGTTTTTGCCAGTGTTAGAAGCTCTTTATCTCTCCATCCATTCTAAATGACAGCCTTCCACATAAAGTATTCTTGGGTACATGTTCTTCTCATTTAGTACCCTTAATATGTCTTGCCAGCCCTTTCTGGCTTGCCATATGTCTGTGGATGGATCTGACATTATGTTGATCTTCCCCCCTTGGTACATAAGAAATCCCTTCCCCATAACTGACCTTAAGATGGTTTCATTGGTTCCAAGATTTGAGTTTTGCTATTACATGTTGGGGCCTTTATCTGTTCTCCTTGATCTTGGGAAGTGTCCCCTCTGCCTCTAGGACACAAATGCTTATTTCATTCCCTATCTATGATTTGCTGAAATATATATTCTAGTCCTCTCTCTCTCTCAACCCCCTCAGGGCTCCTAGTAATTCTGGCATTGGAATATTTCATGGCATCATTTATTTCTCTAATGGCTTTCATGGATTTTAGGCTGTTTGTTCCAGGCCCCCTTCTGTTCCTCCTTTCTTACCAGTTTGTCTTCTAGATCACTTTCATTCTTCTGCCTCACTTCCCCTAGCTGTTAGAATATCTAGATTAGATTGGATCTCATTCATAGCATTTTTAACTTCTGCCAGATTAGCTCTCATTTCTGCCTTTAGAGAATCTATGTTGCAATTAGTGGTTTTCTCCATCTTATCTATTGTCTACATAAATGTTACCCTGAAGTCTACTTCTAACATCTTGCTTATATCCATAGCCCTTAGTCCTGTGGCAGAAGTCACAGTTTCTGAGTTTTTCCTGAGGTTTCCAAACAGGCAACACTCTTTGGGCAGAGTTGCCCTGCCCCATAGGTGAGGGGAATGGGCTCAGTGAAAACCACTTTTGGGGGCTTTGGTCTCTGGTGGCTTTCCATGTCTTTTCCAAGAGTTAGAGCAGAGGTGACCATAACCAAACTTCTCAGAAAAGAGGGATTGCAAACTATTCTCCAGTGAGCTCTCGGGCCACACCCTCCATTTAGGTCTGTGCTGCTAAAAACCGCAGAGTCCTGGGTTGAGTGCCCCACAGCAGCACTCCTAGTTCTCTCTTCCAGCCCCAGGCACATCTCTGGCCTTTGTTTTCTAAAACCACCAGATGCATCCAGTTCACAAGCATGCCCCTACAGGTCCGGGATTCAGTCTTGTGGGTTACCATAAAGTCCTGTCTGATACCAGTCTGCAAATCTGTGCCTGGTCCCCAGCACTCTGGTGGTGCAGGATTTCAGAAGTTCCCTCGCCCTTCCATTTATTTTCTGATATCTGCCAGCAGAATCAGAGCTCCCCACTTCTTACCTTGAAACCAACCACCAGATATATTCAGTTTGTAGAGATTTGCATATTTCTTCTTACATCTCAGACTGATTTTATGGCAGTTTAGAGGGGTATGGTAGATATCCACCTCAGTTCAGAGGACCAGCTGAAATAGTGTTCCCTACTTCTCTGACATCTTTCTCATTTCTTCTTCTTATTGAATAGCCTTCCAGTGTATGGATGTGCCACTGTTTATCCATTCAACTTTTGAAGGGCACTTTAGTTATTTAATAGAGGTTGGTGATTAGGAATGAAACTGCTAAAAACACTTGTGTGCAGATTTTTGCATGGACACAGTAGCCAAGCAATTTGGATAAATACCCAGGAGTTCATTCATAAAGCAAGACTATGTCTAACTTGTAAGAAACCGCCAAACATTGTGCATTCCCATTAACAAGGAATGACAGTTCCCATTGCTCTGCAGGATTATTACAAGTTGGTATTGTCAGGTTTGTTTGTTTAGTTTTGTGTGTGTGTGTGTTTAATTGTAGCCATTCTGATAGGTGTGTAGTAGTATCTCACTATAGTTTTGAACTGGAGTTCCCTAGTGACAAAAACATTGGATATTTTTTCATGTGCTTATTTGGCATCTGTATATCATGCTCCACAATATTTCTCTTCATATCATTTCAAAAATTTTAATTAAGATGTTATCTTATTGATGACTTATAAGATTTCTTTTTATATTTGGATAAAAATTCTTTATTGGATACATGTCTAAAAAATATATTCTCCCAGTTTCTGGCTTGGCCTTTCATTCTCTCAACAGTATCTTTCATAGGGAAAAGGTTTCTAATTATAATGAAGTGTAATTTATTGACTCTATTTTCCACAGATCATGTTTTACTGTACAGATTTTGTCTTATATCTATTGTCATTTAAGTTTTCTCCCATGTCCTTGTCATATAGATTTTTCAATGTTTTCTACTATAAATTTTTATCTTTGCATTTTACATGTAAGGTTATGATCAATTATGAGTTACTATTTATTAAAGGTGTAAGGTCTGTGTCTAGGTTCATTTTTTACATATAAATATCCAAATTTTCAAGAACAATTTTTTGAAAAATTGCCAAAGATTAGTTAAGCATATTTGTGTGGGTCTATATTGAGTCTCTCTAACCTGTTCTATTAATCTATATGTCTATTTTTTCATCAATAGCATGATGTCTAGGTTATTAATGCTTTATAGTAAGTATTGGAATTGAGTAGTACAGTTCCTCAGATTTTCTTATTCTCTCCTAGTAGGACTATTCCTAGTCTTTGACCTTTCCACATAGGTCCAGTTAAATTAAAAATCAGTTTGTCAATATCTACACAATAGCTTGCTGGGATTATGGTTAGGATTACATTGAATCAGGTTACATTGAATCTATAGATCAAGGTTACATTGAATCTATAGATCAAGTTGGGAAGAATTGACATCTTGACAATTTAGTATCTTCTAAGACAATAATACTGAATATCTCTCCGTATACTTATTTCATTCTGTTATCAGTATTTCATATTATTTCACATATAGACTCTGCAGATGAGCCACTTTTGACTCTACTGTTGGGGAGGAAGAAAAAAAAATTCCTCTACTCTCATATTCATTACTTGAGGTCCATGAATTAAATGGGAAAAGACAGATTAGCAAGAGGAAAAAAGAACAGAATTAATTATGGGCATATGCACAGGAACAGACAAAGAACTATAGTATTTAGAATTTGGGGCTTATATACTATCTTAACAACAGGTGAAGGGTGATAAATTGAGAGAAATAATTAAGCAAAAGGTGGGGGAGTTGGGCTTTTTGGAGTCATAAATTCTGGGAAGAATAGGGAAGACAAATGAAAGAGGATTATTTAATAAGTTTTTTTCAATTTAATTAGTCAACATGTATAACCTTATTAGTTGCAGATATAGAGTTCAGTAATTCATCATGTAAATATAACACCCAGGGATCAACACATCATGTGGCCTCTTTAATGCCTATAACCCAGTTACCCCATCCCCCCCACCCACCTCCCCTTCAGCAACCCTCACTTTCTCTCTTATAGTTCAGAAATGCTTTAGATCCCTCCCTCTCCCTTCTTCTCCTTTCTTTTTTCCTCCCTTCCCCTATGATCCTGTACATTGTTTCTTATCTTCCTCATATGAGTGAAACAATATAACTATTTTCTCTGATTGTCTTAATTCACTCAGCACAATACCCTCCAGTTCTATCCACATTGATGTAAATGGTAAGATTTCATCTTTTCTGATAACAGAGTACGGTACCATTGTGGGTGTGTGTGTGTGTGTAATTATACATACTATTATATATATAATTGTATACATTGTAATATATTTTTTCATATAAATATCCAAATTTTCAAGAACAATTTTTTGAAAAGACTGTCCTCTCTTGCTAAAGATTAGTTAAGCAGGCGGGGTGGCGGGGGGAAAGCCGAGCAGAAAGCCCAATGCAGGGCTCATCCCAGGACCATGAGATCATGACCTGAGATGAAGGCAGAGGCTTAACCCACTGAGCCACCCAGGTGCCCTATATTACATCGTCTTTATCCATTCATCTGTTGATGGATATCTGGGTTTTTTCCATAATTTGGCCATATATATAGAGAGAGAGATATATAGATATAGATATAGATATGGATATATCCATATATATATATGGGTAAAGGAGATGTGATATATATCCATCTGATGTGATATATATGATGATGTGATATATATATGATGTATATATATGATGATGTGATATATATGTCATATATATCACATCTCCTTTACCCATTCATCTGTTGATGGACATCTGAGCTCTTTCCATAATTTGACTATTGTGGACATTGGGACACTGTTGTTATAAACATTGAGGCTTATATGCCCCTTCAGATCACTGCATGTGTATCTTTAGGGTAAATACCTAGTAGTGCAATTGCTGGGTCATAAGGTAGCTCTATTTTTAGCTTCTTGAGGAACCTCCATAGTGTTTTCTAGAATGGCTGAGCCAGCTTTCATTCCCACCAACAGTATAAGAGGGTTCCCCCTTCTGCACATCCTGGCCAATATTTGTTGTTTCCTAGCTTGTTAATTTTAGCCACTCTGACTGGTGTGAGGTGGGATCTTATTGTGCTTTTGATTTGTATTTCCCTAATGCCAGGTGACGTTGAGCATTTTTTCATGTGTTTCTTGGCCACTTGTATGTCTTTTTTCAACAAATGTTCATGTCTTCTGCCCATTTCTTGACTGGATTATTTTTGTTTTGAGTGTTGAGTTTTTTAGTTCCTTGTAGATCTTGGTTACTAACCCTTTACTGATATGTGATTTGCAAATATTGCTTCCCATTCTGTAGGTTGCCTTTTAGCTTTGTTGACTGTTTCCTTTGTTGTGCAAAAGCTTTTTATTTTATGAAGTCCCAGTGTTCATTTTTGCTTTTGTTTCCCTTGCTTTTGGGAGATGTGTCTAGCAAGAAGTTGTAGCCAACGCCAAAGAGTTTGTGGTCTGTGTTCTCCTCTAGGACTTTAATGGGTTCCTATCTCACATTCATCCATTTTGAGTTTGTCTTTGTGTGTGGTATAAGGTCCACTTTCATTTTTCTGCATGTGGTGATCTAATTTTCCCAGAACCATTATTGAAGAGACTTTCTTTCATTTAGTTATTTTTTCCTACTTTGTTGAAGATTAGTTGACCATAGAGTTGAGGGTCTATTTCTGGACTCTCTAGTCTGTTCCTTCATCTCTGTTTCTCTTTTTGTGCCAGTACCACACTGTCTTGATTATTACAGGCTTTGCATATAGCTTGATATTGGGCATTGTGATGCCATCAGCTTCGGTTTTCTTTTTCAGTGTCCCTTTGGGCATTTGGGGTCTTTACTTATTCCATACTAATTTTAGGATTATTTATCTCAGCTCTGTGAAAAATGTCCATGGTATTTTGATAGGGATTACACTGAATGTGTAGAATGCCCTGTAGCATGGATATTTTAACAATATTTATTTCTCAATCCATGAGGATGAAATGTTTTTCCATTTCTTTGTGCCTTCCTCAATTTCTTTCATAAGTGTTCTGCAGTTTTAAGTATAAATCTTATAGCTCTTTAGTTAGGTTTATTCCTAGGTATCTTATGGTTTTTAGTGCAGTTGTAAATGGGATTGATTGTTTAATTTCTATTTCTTCAGTCCCATTGTTAATATATAGAAACACAGTGGATTTCTATGCATTGATTTTATATCCTGCCATGTTGCTGAATTCCTGTATGAGTTCTAGCAATTGGGGGGTAGAGTCTTTTAGGTTTTCCACTTAAAGTATAATGTCATCTGCAAAGAGAGAGTTTGACTTCTTCTTTGCTGACTTGAATGTTTTTCATTTATTTTGTTGTCTGACTACTGAGGCTAGAACTTCTAGTACAATTTTGAACAACAGTGGTGAAAGTGGACATCCCTGTCATGTTCCTGACCTTAGGGAAAAACTCATTATTTTCCCCACTGAAGAGTTTTTCCCCTTTGAGAATTGTATTTGCTGTGAGCTTTTCCTAGATGGCTTTTATGATACTGAGTAACATTCCAACTGTCCCTACACTGTGGAAAGTTTTAATCAAGAAATGATGCTATATTTTGTCAAATTTTTTGCATCAAAGGATGATTTGCTCAAGTATACCTTCTGTTGGCCTCCTCCTCTGAGACCCCAATTATTCTAATATTGTGTTGCTTTGTGGTATCACTGATATCTCAAAGCCTGCTCTCATGATTCAGTAGCTGTTTTTTTCTCTTTTCTTCAGCCTCCTTACTTTCTGCTATTTTGTCTTCTGTGTCACTGACTCTCTTTTCTGTCTCATTTATCCTGGCCATTAGAGCATCCATTTTATCCTGCTTTTCTGTAAAACATTTTTAATTTAGGCTTGACTAAATTTTATTTCTTTTATTCCTAGACTAAGGGATTCTCTAGTATCTTTTATAATTTTTTTGAAGCCCAGCTAGTAACTTTATAAATGCCATTCTAAATTCTAGGCCCAACATCTTACTTATCTTTATATCAGTTAAATCTGTGGAAGAGATTCAGCTCAGGTCATGATCCCAGGATCCTGGGATCGAGCCCTGAATAGGGCTCTCTGCTCAGCAGGGAGCCTGCTTCCCTTCCTCTCCGTGGCCTGCCTCTCTGTCTGCTTGTGTTCTCTGTCAAATAAATAAAACCTTTTAAAAATAAATAAATAAATAAATCTATGGCAGAGAATATTCCCTCTGATTCTTTCTTTTGTTGTGAATTTCTCCTTCTAGTCATTATGTACAGAGAATATATGAATGAGAGAACAAAATAAAAAATATCAACCGTGACCCTCGCTAAATATACTCTAGACAAATCCAAAGAGATTAGAAGCCGAAAAAGAAAAGGGGGGAAATAGAAAATAGGATCTATCATGCAGACAAAAGAGTAATACATTTGGTCCTAGTGTATTTGGTCTGTTTTTTAAGAAGACACTAGACCCCAAAGTTATAAAGAAAAATAAACTTTTGGGCGCCTGGGTGGCTCAGTGGGTTAAGCCGCTGCCTTCGGCTCAGGTCATGATCTCAGGGTCCTGGGATGGAGTCCCGCATCGGGCTCTCTGCTCAGGGGGGAGCCTGCTTCCTCCTCTCTCTCTGCCTGCCTCTCTGCCTACTTGTGATCTCTGTCTGTCAAATAAATAAATAAAATCTTTAAAAAAAAAAAAAAGAAAAAGAAACTTTATATATATTTGAACACAGTGAAAGGAAGCCAAAAGTGAAGAATATCTCTATAAAATACAATTGTACAAATGAGAATTTTAAAAGACCAAGAAAAGATTTCATAACATAAGAAACTAATTATAAAGGAAAAAAATAGAGAATGGAAAGTTTACACTGAAAGACTAAAGAATAATGAGGGGGTAGAAAACAAAAATAAAACCAAAAAAACCTTGAATTCTATATACTATGTTTTCCCTAGCACAGGAACTTTTCTGTTCTGTGTGGTCTCTAAACCTGATATTAGCCTGATGTTCCTGCTCATCTTCTGGGGGAAGGACCTATTGCACAGACTCTTAAGCATGTTTACCTGGGAGGTGTTGAACATCCTTTGTCAGGGGCCCAGACTCAGTGTAAGCTGTTTCAGGTTGCTCTATGTGGCTTTTGTTCCCTGAAGGCTTTCCATGCTTCTTTAGAGGATGAAAAAAAAATTGTGGTACCCCAATCTCCAACCCCAAAGCTGAAAAATCAGGGCCCCCACTCTTTAGTGAACTCTCAGGGAAAAGCAGTCAATCACTTTTGTGTGCATCAAACTCTGCAGATTCTGGTGTGCTCCCAAGCTGATCGTCCTGGGGGAAGAAAGCGGGGTGGGGGGGGGGGGCATGTCTCATCGCAATTCTGCCACTTGCTAGGCCCCTGATTGGAAAACAATGGCCTGATCATGCTGAAGTTCACAGTTTATGGCAACACGAGCTAAGATCCCACTTCTAGGCTCACTGATTGTAGCTGGCTTCCCTACTCCAAGGCTTGGGAACGGTGCCACATTCAGGGACCCCCAGTCTTTCTGTGACCCTGGGGATGCTGAGACCACATTATCCCACCTAGGGTTCTGTCCCATTTTGCCACATGAGCACCTTTCAGGCAGGGATGCTGCTCACTGGAGCAAACTTTCTTAAAGTTTTGATTTTGCATCCTGTTACTGTATCACTTTCCTGTAGCTGGCTTAAGGAGGATCCCTCCCCCTGCAGTTTATCTTCTGGTATATCCCCTCAGATTCCTTCTCCACACCTCCTACCTTGCAAAAAGTGGCCACTTTTCTTTTTGTAGCAACTCTTTTCTTAGATTCCAGGTTGAATTCACAGGTTTTCAGAATGACTTGATAGATATCAAGCTGAATTCAAGTGACTAGATGAAACAAGGATCCCCTACTCTTCTGCCATTTTAGAAATCCCACTATTTAGTAATTTTTTAATGCAAACCCAAGTTGGTGTCTTCTCCATTCAAAGTGATTATCTCCTTCCTCCTTCTGCGTGGGAGACACTTCTACAAATTTGTGTTGCTTTTACAAAGAGAAATGCATGCCTTGCTTTAGATAGAAATAGAGAGTAGAGAGCTTTTCCTGAATATGCTCATTCTTAATTGCCTTCAGTTCAAAATAATCCATATGCAACATTAGCATGTTTTGTGGTAGCATAATTTGATGGCATTTGCTGCTTCATTTCCCCAGCCTTCTCTAGTTCATCTTTCTTAGGATGTCCCTTCATCTTTCCCAGAAGTCCTCTTGGATATGATTCCACACTATCTATTTTTGGAGACAGTCCCTTTCCTTGCCATGGGGAAATCTAATTGTCTCCCACAGAACCACTTTCTTTTATTCAAAAGAAGGACCATCTCCACACCCCTCACTTTTAGATCCCTCTTTGTGAGATTTAGATTCCTGTCCGTATGCCCCACACACCCTGAAAACCCCTATTCAGATATCTGCAATGTTCTGTTGAGAATGATCATGAGAAACTTATCTTCTCCCATCCTTCTAGATTCTCATGCTACATATAACCCTCCAAAATAATTCTCTCCTTTTCACCTCCCCTTCACTGCCCATAGTTAGATTCCAGGTGTAAGCTGGAAAAACCAGTTTCACAGTCTCTTTCATGGCCCAAAATACACAGTGACTTAGGAGATTGGATCCTTAGAACCTCTTTTACTAAATATTGAGTACTTAGAAACATTAGAAGAAACTAAAACAAAGGGTTTTGACACCTTTTACTCTTGTGTAGTGCTTCTGTCACTAAAGAATGAATGATCTTTTACTGAAAATGGAGACCTGAGAGGGGAAAAAATAAAGAAGTTAAAATATTGTCATAATATGGCACACAGGAATAGCAAGTCAATTCAAATAACTAGGGGAGAGTGATATAAAAAAATGAATCAAACTCATTTATTGCAATCTTTTGGAAGAGAAAAATAGTAATTATATAATGAAATAATAACATACTATGTTAGTTTTAGGTGAGCCTGGTGGTGGGTATGAAGGAGGGCATATATTGAATGGAACACTGGGTGTGGTGCATAAACAAGAAATCTTGGAACACTGAAAAAATAAAATGAAATAAAAAATAATCAGAAGGAATAAAAAAACTATGTTAGTTTTAAAAGGGAAGTGGACATAGAACTGTGGGTTTCAGTGACAACAGAGAATTCTTGGGAAGGTGGGCCATGGGAGTTTTGTTCAAAGGAGTGGCATGAAGCACATGTGAACTGTGTCTTAAAGGATGTAGAATTTTATCCCTCCTGAAGAATTCAGGGAAATGAAAGAGGGAAAGAAGCAGGGAAAAAAAAAAACATCTACAAGGAATGGAGTGGACTAAGTAAGACATTATTTCTGGGCCTGTCTTTAAGGGTATTTCTGGAAGAGATTAGCATTTGTTTCAGTAGACTGAATAAAGAGACAGTCCTCACCAGTGTGGCTGGACATTATCCAATGTGTTGAGGGCGAAAATGGAACAAAAAGGTGAAGGAAGAACAAATTCCCTCTCTCCTCTTCTGCTTAGATATCAATCTTTTCCTGCCCTTGGATATCCAAGCTCCTTGTTCTAGGGTCTTCAGATTCTATATGGTCCCTGATTCTCAACCCTACAAATGTGGAGTGATTTATTTGTACCATTGGTTTTCCTGCTTCTCCAGCTTATGGATGGCAGATTATGGGATTTCTTGGCCTCTAAAACCACACTTGAGCTAATTCCTATAATAAAACAAATATATAGATCATATATCATGTATATATTATATGTAATATATAATCTGCATATATAGAGGTATAGATATATATCTACCCTATCAGTTTTGTTTCTCTAGAGAACTCTGACTGATACAGATGTGGAACAGCACAGTGACAAGATGGACTGGAAGAGATAGATCCCAATAAAATGAAGACACATCAGTTAGTGAAACAATACATATTGAGCAGTTAGTCAATACTAAGCACCTGCCTAGAAACCAGAAATATGACATAAGTGAGACAGACAGTGCTCCTGGATTACAACTCAGTGTAAAGGTAGAATATGTTGCCATCAAGGGAGTAAGTGATTAGGAGGGTCTGGCAGAAGGATTGAGTGAGGAAACATGGTCCAGTGTGATGAGGAGGTAAGATGATTGAAAATTAGAACAAAATAGAGGCCAAGAATGACTGAAGTTTCTAATGTGAGCCAGATGGATATAAAGATACAAGCTGAGGGATACATGTTGGAAAGAAGAGTCAGGGAGGAAAAGGAGTAAGTTGACATAAATAGATATGAAGTTACCTGAAGAGTAGTGAGTCAGCCAGGGAAGAATTGATGAGATAAAACACAGAAAGAAAGAACAAAAGTTATTTATCTCTACCATACATCAAAGGAAAAGCAAACACAAATTTAAAGAAATATAACAGAGATGATTGTCATAATGATCAAGCTTGCACAGGTGTTCCCCACAAGCTGAGGCCAGACTGCCAAGGAGCTAATGTTCTGCTTGCATTTCCTCACTTACCCATTCCCCAACCAATGGAAATATCTCTTTTTTTTCTACTTTTATCTGCAAATTCAAAGAAGGCAAAAGATGAGTACAAATCTATTTTCCATATAAGGTTTTAAAAATTATTATATTGTTAGTCATGTATAATATATCATTATTTTTGATGTTGTGTTTCATGATTCATTGTTTGCATATAACACCCAGTGCTCCATAGAGTATGTGCCCTTCTTAATGTCTATCACCAGGCATTTTCCATAAAAAGTTAATACAGTGTGAAGACAGGCAAGTAAGAATTAAGGTCACCAGAACACTTAAAGATCTGGTCTCTGCTATTGCTCCATACCAGGTAATCCTTAAGAGGAGACCTAGGTTAATTCAGCCCAAATGCTTCACTCCTGAAGTGAATCTTCTCTTCTGGTTTTGGCTTCTGTTTCCTTGTCTTACCTCACCTCATCTAATTGAGTGAGTGGTCAAATCTGCCAGGCAGTTGGCTAAGCTAGATAAGGGGGAAAGGGAAAAGAAGTAGAGAAGGAGTCACAATAAGTGTGAGGAAACATCACAACATTGATTATCTCCAATCCCCCTCTTGCTTTGTTGACTCTGGGGTAGGGCACTCCATGTTACAAGGAACAAGAAAATGAAGTTTTTATAATTATACAAATCAAAATGAATTTTGAATAAGTAAATCAGGTAAGGTTCAGGTTCTATAAGTATCTATAAATTAGCATTGAGTCAGATATGATAGTTAATTCATTCACTCCAGAAATGTTTATGTTTGAAGCAAAAGAAGCTCAAGGAATGCTAAAATCTATTAATTTCTTAAACTATCATTTGTTGAGCTTCCACAGCATGCCAGGTGTTGTGCTAATATTAGTGATAATATAATGAGGACTGTATATAAACCAACACCAAGACAAGATTGTTGTCTTCATAGAATTTACAGTTAGTGACAAAAGAAATGAACATATAAAAATAAATATAAATTTATAGCTATAGTTTAAGTACCACAAAGCAGACATAATACTCGGACCCAGTGAAAGAATTCAGCAAAATCTTACCTGAGGAGGTGACAATTGATCTGTCAAAAGAAAGTAAGTCTAAGTTAGACTGGAACATCTAAAATAGAGGAAGGAGATATCATATGATATTCCACTGTGCAGAAAAGTAGAGTTTGGGCCACCGTATGCCTAAGAGACCATGTTAAAACTTGGACATTTATTTAAGAGCTATGAAGAGCTACTGAAGACTTTAAGCAGCTGACATGGTCCTATGTGTGTTCAACAGCATGGGAATATGAGAAGGTATAGAGTACTCAGTAACTCTAAGAACTTCTTTATAACTAGAGTTCTGAGAGTCCTTAGCAGGTGAGATAGATGCTAATCATAGAAAACTTTTTAAACTAGGCTAATACATTTTTGCTTTTTACTGGGAGAATTAAAGGCATTGGTTTTAAACAAAGGGTAAATATCATATTGTATAACACAATATCCATCCTGGTAATTAAATAGAGTAAGTATTATAATCATGAAAGAAATTAGGAGAAAACATAATAAACAAGATCAGAGACAATGACGCTGTTAAGGTCATTTCAGTGAGGACAGAGAGGACAGGGTGCCCATGAAAGACCTGGGAACATGGTCCTTGTGACTACATCAGGCAGTGAAAAGGCAAGAGGAGATAATGATGCCCTTCCTGCTTATGAGGTGGGTGACATACAGGAGAGTGGTCAACTCTTATATCAAGTGGGGGCATGATGAATTTAGTTATAAAGCTCTGGGAGGGTGGGGAGAGAAGGTGAGATTCATATGCCTACGTTCTGAGGTCTTTGTATGTAAGACAAAAGTTTTATATAGTTGAAATTACTCTAAAATCCCATAAACCTTCATTAACTCATCAGAAAAATGATAAGCCAGCATAAACTTCTGTCTCTCCACATGTTTTGGCTCTCACCTCCCTTTTCTGGGCTGGATAATGTAAGCCATGGATATTTCAAACATGAAAAGGACAAAAGAATAAATATTTTTTTTTTTTTTCAGAAATACTGTAGTTGATTTCAAGTTAAACATTATGTTATTTCTTTGCATGCATTTTTTGCAGGACACATTAGGTGATGTCTGGAGGGCACTAGCAGAAGTTCCTTGATAATCATGGAGTCACCACAATGCAGTGACAGGGATGGGGCTGAGGCTATGGGCAGAATACTCTACTTCTGGCTTCTTGGATGTTTGCTTCCTACCCACTTTCCCTTGCTCACTAGACATCCTTTGGAGTGGTCAGTATTTTGAGAGGCAGAAAAATTTAAAGGCTCTCTAACATACTTTTAGAAAAATCAAAACAAGTTCCAATGCCACTTCCAACCATCAGATTCCAGAAAACAGGCTAGCTTTGTTGTGGCCATCTCTTATCTGACACATTGGCATCTCTGAAATAAACTTGGTTTAGAATAATTTCCTTTGCTCTTTGCTGATCACCAATGGAAAAGTTTTTGTCCCCAGACACTCTGTGGCTTTGGTATACTTCCTGCCAAGAGTGCAGGAATCCCCAATTTCCTCTGAAGCTTAATACATCTTTATCAGTCAAAAGAAAGATCATTAAGAGTCATACCTTTAAAACTGAAACCACTTAATCAGCACCCTGATATAATATGAACACTTAATTATGATGATTACCAAAACTCAGATTCATTGTAATGCATTTTAATGACTTACTGTAATGGCTAATTGATGTCTCTGGATGCCTTAATGCAGTGTGGACTTCTAGCCACGTCAGCCCCAGCTTCCTTCCACAGAAAGGCTCCAGGTGCTAATGGAACTCCTTAAGAGAATCCTCAAATATTTCACAGACAAAAATATCCACACAATCTTGCTGAGGAAGAACAAGGATGACATCCTTGTTTTCATAGGGAGAAATGAATACCCTAAGTAGTGTTGTTGGAATAGATAATAGATTTTCTATTTGAGGGGCTGCTTTCCTTTAGTTACTCCAGCAAGCCTTTTCTTGTATTTTGTGGGATTTTCCTACCAGGCTTGATCTAAAGCCATGCAAAGTCAGGAATATGAACTCTAAGCAAAGATATTAAGCATCTGCTGACAACTTTATTCACAGTGAAGGACAAAATGAGCCTAAGGCTTCAATGAAAGAGAAGATATTTCCAAAATGTCACACAAGAGATCCATCAATATTCATACTCTGAATTCTGATTAGTGGAAAGTTGCAAAGTTGTGCTCAAGGGTTGTCTTCATCATCAAATCTTGAGTATGACAGGTCTTCTATTATGTTCTCCAAGGTTGTGCCAAACCTGTAAGATTCAAAGAAGGAAAGTTCTGTCCTAGATATTAGAGAATCTCTCCACAAAGTCAGGAACAAACATATTTGTTGATTTAATGGTTTATCCTTCATTTTCCCCTCCCCGGGTGATTTTGATTCAGGTGTTGGAGGTCTGCGCTTTAATAAATGGGTCTGTAAAGCACCAGGCTGCAGTTCTGAGAAAAAAGTGTTCTGAACCCAGAAGCAAATCCTGTGGAATGCTAGGCTGATCTTCCCTGAGGACAGAATTAAGCAAGAGGTCAGCTTTTGAGTCAGCCCTCCACAAAAACCTGGTGACTGAGGTGTGGGAAGTGGACTTGCCTGTGGACTGTAATGACACACAGGCTCCCCAGATTCACACTGTCATCTGCTTCTGTTTCTCTTTGGTGTGGCTTGGTAAACCCAAACCTTTTTTTTATTTTCTGTAGTTTCCAGAAATCAGTGTTGGCTATAAATACTCAGAGGGAGACCACAATACACATGCTCAGGTCTTGTGAGGAAAAATTCATCTTCTAGAGGCATTTCTAGAATTTTGTCAGGTCAGTGTAGCAGGATCTGCTGTGTTTGTTTTCCAGATACTTGAGTCAGTTTACATCATTGCTGTGTGGATCCAAAAGGTAAATGTCACTTTGAGCCAGAGTGCAAACTTCAACGACAGGACAAAATAGATATCTGGACCCAAATCAAGGGAGCATGAACAATATGTTCCTGCTGAGCCTATAAGACACAGCCCCAGGTGTGTAATCTTGGGTTTGTCTAGTTTCTCATTTTCAAATTAGGCATAAAGTCCCTTGGTAAATGCTGTTTCTGGCATCTAAGACTGATGGTACTATAATCACTATGATCTGGATTGAGATGTAGCAGGTAGTTGCTGTCCTAAAGAGGAGTGTGATTTCTTCCCTTTAATCTTCGTCTGCCCTCAAACTTGGCTTTATATCATAAATACCCTAAGGTCTTAGACCTTCATCTTCATGTCACTGGTTTTCCTGGTTCTACACTCTACAGACATCTGATCACAGAAATTCTCAGCCTCCATATTCTCAGGAGCGAGTTCCTCATCATGCATTTCATATGCCTTCTATAGGAGCTTATATGTATATCTGGTCTGTTTCTCTAAAGGACCTGACTAATTCAGAATTCTCAAACTCCAAATGGGAAGCTATAAAATGCACTGATTCTATCACACAGTTGAGTGGGGAGCCTAGGGAGCCCACCAAATGCTGCAAAGAATACCCACTGTACATCCAGAAGACCTAGCTCAAATCCTGTTTTCCCGTGGCTGATTCTTGTCCCAGACAGTTTCTTGTTCTTGTTTTTTCTCACCCCATTTCCCTTACCACTACCACAAAGACAATTGCCACCCACTGACTCACATATTCTACTTAAATGATCTTTATAGGGGTGCCTGTGTAGCTCAGCTCTTGAACATTTGCCTTCAGCTCAAGTCATAATCCCAGAGATCAAGCCACTCATTGGGCTCCCTGCTCACCCCTCCTTGTGTTCCCTCTCTTGCTGTCTCTCTCGTCAAATAAATGAATAAAATATTTTTAAAAAATTAAAAGATATGGGACCTTTATATAGGGCTTTCCCTATTCTAGGCCGTTCTGAGAAATTTACAAATGCTAGCTCATTTAAATTTCAGAACAGCTCTATAAGATAGGTCCTTTTATCCCCAGTTTGTAGAGGAAGAAAGGAGTACAGAGAAGTCAAGTGACTTGCCCAAGGTTACATATGCAACTACTCTAAGGGTATGAAAATGTAATAAAGATCATCAGAAATCATGGCAAACCTAAAACAATTTTAAGGCGATAACAGCTAACATGTATTGAAAACTTGCACACTCACTTTGGTCTAAACCAGAAGTTTTCAAACTTTTTAAAAAAGCATTCTTTACACATATAGTAAAGAATCCTTTTCTACTTTCTTATCCAGGATACACACTGAAATAGCAAGTTACCCCAAAATATAGACTTAAAATGGCTATCATTGTGATATATTCATAAATTATGTGGGCAAGGATGCAAGCATGGTTTAGGTGGACAATTATTTTGTTTCTTTTGGTACCAACTGAGGCCATTCACTGGTTATCAGCTGGTATATAAGTTAATCTGGAGGATTCCAAAATGGTTTCACTCATGTCTACTGCCTGGGCTGGAAAGACTCAGTGCCTAGGACTCGAGCACCTGCATGAGGCCTCTCCACGTGTTATGGGCCTCATCATGACATGGCAATCTTGAGGTAGCCTGACTTGTAATTTGGCAGTTTCATCCTCCAAGATTGAAGGTTCTAGTTGACAAGGTAGACATGACATTTTTAGAACTCAGACTTAGAAATCACAGGCCACTTCTACCACATTTTGTTACTCTAAATAATCACAGTCTTGCTCTGATTCAAGAAGAGGGGAAATTGACCTCACCTCTTGGTGGCAGAGCAAGAAGTTCCCATTCTAAGGGAGCACATGGAATGTGAGATTTTATGGAGGCTATTTTCAAAAATAGAACATGCTGTAAATACTTAACCTCATTATGTGCAATGTCTCTTATGTAAATCTGTCACTTTTAGTAATGTTGGCTACAATGCACTAATTTCATGTTTAACATATGGGATATATTTTAAAGAGTTAAAAAATATGCAGTTAAAACAATGAGTGAGATTTAAAAAAATGAAATACTTAACCCACTAGACCTTTTTCATATGGTATCTCTATTTCTAACAGCTTTAGGAAGCAAGTACTTAAATGGTCTTCATTATACAGAAAATTCAGTGTGACTTAAAGAGGTCACATAATGTAACAGATCCAATATTGACTCCAGCTCAGGCTACTTCCAAAGCAAACACTCAATTTTACTCCTGTGTGCAATGTGTGATTTGCTAATTTCAACCTGCCACCATGGATAACAGGCGGGGAATGATTTAAAAAACAAAAAAAACGCATATGAATTAATGTGTGTGTGTTTGTGTGAGTGTGTGTGCGTGTGTGTATGCATGTGCACATGTGCTGTGTGCTGCTTGTTTTGTGTGACATAGAGAGGATCCACTCCCAGGATACTTCTATATGATCCTCCCAATGTGGATATGGGCACTGAGTTCTGAAGGCAATGTGGGCAGAAGCGAATTTCTGCTTGATCCGATGTCAAAGTTTTCTTGACAATGGAAGGTGAGGGCAGCCCTAATCGCCATTAGCATTCATGAAAATGCCACAGGCAAGCTGAAAGGCCATTGCAGCCTGCATAGTGGACTCCAAGATGAAGACTAAGGCCACCATCACAGGCAAGGCATCAAGTGGAAAATGCCATTTCTGATTTTTCTCCCACCTGAGACAGCCATGAGCATTTTAAATGAATGTTGAGGGAGACTATAACCCACATATCAGATGCAAACTGACATTTCCTAATTGCTGGGTTTAGGCAAATGTCAGCTCTTAGGACACAGATGTATTGCTAGACTGGAAAAACAATGTAGATGACAGCAGATGACCCATGAGGGAGATGACCTCTGATCAATAAATGTTAGATCCCAGCTGACCATCCTTTGTGTCTCTCCGTCACTCTCTTTTGTGTCTCCGGGAAAGATTTAAAAACAATGCTAATTAGGAGGAGTCAAGATGGCGGAGAAGTAGCAGGCTGAGACTACTTCAGCTAGCTGGAGATCAGCTAGATAGCTTATCTAAAGATTGCAAACACCTGAAAATCCATCGGCAGATCGAAGAGAAGAACAGCAATTCTGGAAACGGAAAAACAACCACTTTCTGAAAGGTAGGACCGGCTGAGAAGTGAATCCAAAGCGACGGGAAGATAGACCGCGGGGGGAGCGGCCGGCTCCCGGCAAGCGGCAGAGCAACCGCACACGAAATCAGGACTTTTAAAAGTCTGTTCCGCTGAGGGACATCGCTCCAGAGGCTAAACCGGGGCGAAGCCCACACGGGGTCAGCGTGGCCTCAGGTCCCGCAGGGTCACAGAAGGATCGGGGGTGTCTGAGTGTCGCAGAGCTTGCGGGTATTGGAACGGGAAAGCCGGCTACAGAGACAGAGCCGACAGTAAGCTCACAGCTCAGTGTTACCTTGAACCGGTCGCAAGCTCGGTGAGCTCGAGCGCGGCCGGAGGTTAGGCAGACGGGAGTAACTGGCGCTGTTCTCTGAGGGTGCACTGAGGAGTGGGGCCCTGGGCTCTCGGCTCCTCCGGGCCGGAGACCAGGAGGCCGCCATTTGTATTCCCGTCCTCCAGAACTCTACGGAAAGGGCTCAGGGAGCAAAAGCTCCTGAAAGCAAACCCGAGCAGATTACTCAGCCCGGCCCCTGGTAAGGGCGGTGCAATTCCGCTTGGGGCCAAGACACTTGAGAATCACTACAACAGGCCCCTCCCCCAGAAGATCAACAAGAAATCCAGCTGAGGCCAAGTTCACCTACCAAGGAGTGCGGTTTCATACCAAGGAGAGCAGCAGTATTCCAGAAGAGGAGAAAGCAAAGCATGGAACTCGTGGCTTTTTCCCTGTGATTTTTTTTAGTCTTGCAGTTAATTTAATTTTTTTCTTTTTCATTTTTTACTTTTTTTCCTCGCCTTCTGGTAAAATTTTTTTTAAACTTTTACCATTTTCCTTTTTAACGTTTTTTAACTAGTTTATCTAACATACATATTTTTTCTTTTTTATATTTTTCTTGTTTGTTTTCTTTTTTTTAATTCTTTTCTTTTCTTTTTTTTTCTTTCTTCCTTTTTGAACCTCTTTTTATCCCCTTTAACCGCCCTCAGGATTTGGGATCTCTTCTAACTTGGTTAAAGCATATTTTCCTGGGGTTGTTGCCACCCTTTTCGTATTTTCCTTGCTCCTTCATATACTCTTATCTGGACAAAATGACAAGACGGAAAATTCAACACAAAAAAAAGAACAAGAGGCAGTACCGAAGGCTAGGGACCTAATCAATACAGACATTGGTAATATGTCAGATCTAGAGTTAAGAATGACAATTCTCAAGGTTCTAGCCGGGCTCGAAAAAGGCATGGAAGATACGAGAGAAACCCTCTTGAGAGATATAAAAGCCCTTTCTAGAGAACTAAAAGAACTAAAATCTAACCAAGTTGAAATCAAAAAAGCTATTAAAGAGGTGCAATCAAAAATGGAGGCTCTCACTGCTAGGATAAATGAGGCAGAAGAAAGAATTAGTGATATAGAAGACCAAATGACAGAGAATAAAGAAGCTGAGCAAAAGAGGGACAAACAGCTACTGGACCATGAGGGGAGAATTCGAGATATGAGTGACACCATAAGACAAAGCAACATTAGAATAATTGGGATTCGAGAATAAGAAGAAAGAGAGAGGGGAGCAGAAGGTATACTGTAGAGAATTATTGGGGAGAATTCCCCCAATATGGCAAAGGGAACAAGCATCAAAATTCAGGAGGTTCAGAGAGCGTCGCTCAAAATCAATAAGAATAGGCCCACACCCCGTCACCTATTAGTAAAATTTACAAGTCTCAGTGACAAAGAGAAAATCCTGAAAGCAGCCCGGGAAAAGAAGTCTGTAACATACAATGGTAAAAATATTAGAATGGCATCTGACTTATCCACAGAGACCTGGCAGGCCAGAAAGAGCTGGCATGATATTTTCAGAGCACTAAACGAGAAAAACATGAAGCCAAGAATACTATATCCAGCTAGGCTATCATTGAAAATAGAAGGAGAGATTAAAAGCTTCCAGGACAAACAAAAACTGAAAGAATTTAAAACACCAAACCAGCTCTACAGGAAATATTGAAAGGGGTCCTCTAAGCAAAGAGAGAGCCTACAAGTGGTAGATCAGAAAGGAACAGAGACCATATACAGTAACAGTCACCTTACAGGTAATACAATGGCACTAAATTCATATCTCTCAATAGTTACCCTGAAGGTTAATGGGCTAAATGCCCCTGTCAAAAGACACAAGGTATCAGAATGGATAGAAAAACAAAACCCATCTATATGTTGCCTCCAAGAAACTCATTTTAGGCCCGAAGACACCTCCAGATTTAAAGTGAGGGGGTGGAAAAGAATTTACCATGCTAATGGACATCAGAAGAAAGCAGGAGTGGCAATCCTTATATCAGATCAATTAGATTTTAAGCCAAAGACTATAATAAGAGATGAGGAAGGACACTATATCATACTCAAACGGTCTGTCCAACAAGAAGATTTAACAATTTTAAATATCTATGCCCCAACGTGGGAGCAGCCAACTATATAAACCAATTAATAACAAAATCAAAGAAACATATCAACAATAATACAATAATAGTAGGGGACTCTAACACTCCCCTCACTGAAATGGACAGATCATCCAAGCAAAAGATCAGCAAGGAAATAAAGGCCTAAAATGACACACTGGACCAGATGGACATCACAGATATATTCAGAACATTTCATCCCAAAGCAACAGAATACACATTCTTCTCCAGTGCACATGGAACATTCTCCAGAATAGATCACATCCTCGGTCCTAAATCAGGACTCAATCGGTATCAAAAGATTGGGATCATTCCCTGCATATTTTCAGACCACAATGCTCTAAAGCTAGAACTCAACCACAAAAGGAAGTTTGGAAAAAACCCAAATACATGGAGACTAAACAGCATCCTTCTCAAGAAGGAATGGATCAGCCAGGAAATTAAAGGAAGAATTGAAAAAAATCATGGAAACAAATGATAATGAAAATACAACGGTTCAAAATCCGTGGGACACATCAAAGGCAATTCTGAGAGGAAAATATATAGCGGTACAAGCCTTTCTCAAGAAACAAGAAAGGTCTCAGGTACACAACCTAACCCTACACCTAAAGGAGCTGTAGAAGAACAAGAAAGAAACCCTAAGCCCAGCAGAAGAGAAATCATAAAGATCAGAGCAGAAATCAATGAAATAGAATCCAAAAAGACAATAGAACAAATCAACGAAACTAGGAGCTTGTTCCTTGAAAGAATTAATAAAATTGATAACGCCCTGGCCCGACTTATCAAAAAGAAAAGAGAATGGACCCAAATAAATAAAATCATGAATGAAAGAGGAGAGATCACAACTAACACCAAAGAAATACAAATTATTATAAGAACATACTATGAGCAACTCTACGCCAACAAATTTGACAATCTGGAAGAAATGGATGCATTCCTAGAAACTTATAAACTACCACAACTGAACCAGGAAGAAATAGAAAGCCTGAACAGACCCATAACCAGTAAGGAGATTGAAACAGTCATTAAAAATCTCCAAACAAACAAAAGCCCAGGGCCAGAGGGCTTCCCAGGGGAAGTCTACCAAACATTTAAAGAAGAACTAATTTCTAATCTCCTGAAACTGTTCCAAAAAATAGAAATGGAAGGAAAACTTCCAAACTCATTTTATGAGGCCAGCATCACCTTGATCCCAAAACCAGACAAGGATCCCATCAAAAAAGAGAGCTATAGACCAATATCCTTGATGAACACAGATGCGAAAATACTCAACAAAATACTAGCCAATAGGATTCAGCAGTACATTAAAAGGATTATTCACCACGACCTAGTGGGATTTATTCCAGGGCTACAAGGTTGGTTCAACATCCGCAAATCAGTTAATGTGATACAACACATCAATAAAAGAAAAAACAAGAACCATATGATACTCTCAATAGATGCTGAAAAGGCATTTGACAAAGTACAGCATCCCTTCCTGATCAAAACTCTTCAAAGTGTAGGGATAGAGGCCACATACCTCAATATCATCAAAGCCATCTATGAAAAACCCACTGCAAATATCATTCTCAATGGAGAAAAACTGAAAGCTTTTTCACTAAGGTTAGGAACACGGCAGGGATGTACATTATCATCACTGCTATTCAACACAGTACTAGATGTCCTAGCCTCAGCAATCACACAACAAAAGGAAATTAAAGGCATCCAAATCGGCAAAGAAGAAGTCAAATTATCACTCTTCACAGATGATATGATACTATATGTGGAAAACCCAAAAGACTCCACTCCGAAACTGCTAGAACTTGTACAGGAATTCAGTAAACTATCAGGATATAAAATCAATGCACAGAAATCAGTTGCATTTCTCTACACCAACAGCAAGACAGAAGAAAGAGAAATTAAGGTGTCCATCCCATTTACAGTTGAACCCCGAACCATAAGATATCGAGGAATAAACCTAACCAAAGAGGCTAAGAATCTATACTCAGAAAACTATAAAGTACTCATGAAAGAAATTGAGGAAGACACAAAGAAATGGAAAAATGTTCCATGCTCCGGGATTGGAAGAATAAATATTGTGAAAATGTCTATGCTACCTAAAGCAATCTACACATTTAATGCAATTCCTATCAAAGTACCCTCCATCTTTTTCAAAGAAATGGAACAAATAATTCTAAAATTTATATGGAACTAGAAAAGACCTCGAATAGCCAAAGGGATATTGAAAAACAAAGCCAACGTTGGTGGCATCACAATTCCGGACTTCAAGCTCTATTATAAAGCTGTCATCATCAAACCAGCATGGTCCTGGCACAAAAACAGACACATAGATCAATGGAACAGAACAGAAAGCCCAGAAATAGACCCTCAACTCTATGGTCAACTAATCTTCGACAAAGCAGGAAAAAATGTCCAATGGAAAAAAGACAGCCTCTTTAGTAAATGGTGTTGGGAAAATTGGACAGCCACATGCAGAAAAATTAAATTGGACCATTTCCTTACACCACACACAAAAATGGACTCAAAATGGATGAAGGATCTCAATGTGAGAATGGAATCCATCAAAATCCTTGAGGAGAACACAGGCAGCAACCTCTTCGACCTCAGCCACAGCAACATCTTCCTCGGAACATCGCCAAAGGCAAGGGAAGCGAGGGCAAAAATGAACTATTGGGATTTCATCAAGGTCAAAAGCTTTTGCACATCAAAGGACACAGTTAACAAAATCAAGAGACAACTGACAGAATGGGAGAAGATATTTGCAAACGACATATCAGATAAAGGGATAATGTCCAAAATCTATAAAGAACTTAGCAAACTCAACACCCAAAGAACAAATAATCCAATCAAGAAATGAACAGACATTTCTGCAAAGAAGACATCCAGATGGCCAACCGACGCTTGAAAAAGTGCTCCATATCACTTGGCATCAGGGAAATACAAATCAAAACCACAATGAGATATCACCTCACACCGGTCAGAATGGCTAAAATCAACAAGTCAGGAAATGACAGATGCTGGCGAGGATGCGGAGAAAGGGGAACCCTCCTACACTGTTGTTGGGAATGCAAGCTGGTGCAGCCACTCTGGAAAACAGCATGGAGGTTCCTCAAAATGTTGAAAATAGAACTGCCCTATGACCCAGCAATTGCACTACTGGGTATTTACCCTAAAGATACAAACGTAGTGATCCAAAGGGGCACGTGCACCGGAATGTTTATAGCAGCAATGTCCACAATAGCCAAACTATGGAAAGAACCTAGATGTCCATCAACAGATGAATGGATCAAGAAGATGTGGTATATATACACAATGGAATACTATGCAGCCATCAAAAGAAATGAAATCTTGCCATTTGCGACAACGTGGATCGAACTAGAGCGTATCATGCTTAGCGAAATAAGTCAAGCTGAGAAAGATAACTATCATATGATCTCCCTGATATGAGGAATTGGTGATGCAACATGGGGGCTTAAGTGGGTAGGAGAAGAATCAATGAAACAAGATGGGATTGGGAGAGAGACAAGCCATAAGTGACTCTTAATCTCACAAAACAAACTGAGGGTTGCTGGGGGGAGGGGTTTGGAAGAAGGGGGTGGGATTATGGACATTGGGGAGGGTATGTGCTTTGGTGAGTGCTGTGAAGTGTGTAAACCTGGTGATTCACAGACCTGTACCCCTGGGGATAAAAATATGTTTATAAAAAATAAAAAATTAAAAAAAAACAATGCTAATTATTATGGAGAATAAATACTACTGTCAGCCTGTGAGGATTTGCTTTATGGAATAAGGGTTTATGGAACAATCCTGAGTCTTCCACTCATGCAGTAGGATCAGATGGGGGGCTGCTATCAGTGCCAGACATACTACCAGTCCTTTACATATTTTACAGATCTCCCATTTTACCTTCTTTCTGTTTGCTGTCACCCTGTGTGACAATGGTGTCTGATAGTTTTCTCCTTCTTTGTCTGTGCTTCATTCTTTTCCTCTCTCACCTTGTGGAGCCATGTTTATTGGAGAAGAGAGGACACTTCCCTTACTGTGGGATTCTTGTACTTGAAGGTTACATGTCACTATGGGGAAAATAGTTTCCTTGATCCTGCTATAACTGCACCCCAGCCAGGCAGACACTGCAGCCCCTACTCAGCATTGGCTCCCCCCACCCTCAAAATGACCCTCAGATGCCCAGCCAGCAGCCAAGGCCGTGTTGGGTACCTTTGTTCCCTCTGATCCATGCTGGCTGCCTCCACCCTACAGCAACAGGAAAACAAATCCTCAGCTGCTATTATCAGATGCCACCTGCACACCAAGTATTTTTACCTTAAGCCAGTGCGTTACTCAGTCCTGACACTGTCCAAGCTCCTAATCCAAGCAAGGTGGCTACAATATGTTCCCCTGCCCAGCACCTGACCTCGTGTCCTCACACCCAGTCCTACTCCCAAACTGCCTTATTCCGCAAGACCCCTCATGTGCCCCCAGTTCAGGTGAAACTGGAACTCAGGTCCCTGAACTCATTCTCCATTTTGCACTGGGTGATGATGCCCTTTGCTGAACTCTAACACACTGGGCAATGCTGCAACCAGCCGGGTGCCTACAGTTTGACCCCATTGCCTACCCCAGTTCTGCCTAGAGAACCACGCCCATAAGACAGCCCACCCAGAAACCCATGTTACCATCCACACTGAAACTATCAGTCACCCTCCACTTTGGAAGGTGATGCTAGAAATATGCTGCCTTCCTTAAGGTTCCCCAGAAGTAGGCCCTGAGACAAGTGCATGTGGGTTATTTCAGAAGTGCTGCTGTTCATATATGGGGCAGAGGAGGGAAAGAGTGAGACAAGGCTGCCTGGGAAGTTAGAGAAGACAGCGTCTATTATCAGGAAGCTTCCCACTGTGGGAATCCTTCATGGAAACCTGTGCCTCCTGGTTTCTCATCTTTTGTCGGGGGAGATTTGAACATTTGTCCACTGATTTACATATGTCACTAGTTGAGTACTTCTTCTGGGATACTGGCTCCCTGACTGTTCCTGCCACCATCCCAAGCGACTATCAGGCAAAGAGTTACAAAGGCAAGCATTTGGGGGCCAGACACCAGTGGAAGAGGTGAAGGAAGAGTGCAGGGCACTGGCAGCATCTGTTGGAGCGGGTCCTAAGACTGGCAGTGCTAGATAAGCCTGGGGTCCTCATGTGTATTCCAAGATAGGCTATCACCTTCTCCTCTGCCGTTCAACCTAGGTGGACACCTGTCAACTCTCTCTCTTCTGGTCTGCTAACAGGCTTCCAAGTCTCCTACTTCCCAGCTGGATCCTTTGGAAAACCGAGAAAATGTCACATTTGGGGGAAAAGGTTCTGAAGGCCAGGCTTTCTCTAGTTTAACTACATTAGATCTTCCAGTGTGGGGGGGATATTATTAACTTGAGGATTTATGGAACCCATGGATGGACTTCAAGGAATTTCAGAATTATAATGTCTACAAAATTTTTAAGTATGTGTCTTTTTCTGGGGAGAACTTTCCTAAAATTCTAAAAGGAAATCCCAGGTCCCCCCAAAAAAATTTTAAGAGAAATGTAAGACCTACTGTTTTAGACTAAAACTATATATCAAAACATATTATGCAGACATTGTAACTGCACATTGAAGAAACACATGAAAAACAAACAGGACACAGGGTGGTTCTGTCACTCCAGACTGGGTGCTGGCTGGTTGGAGTGATTATGCATCAGAATTTGGTCTGTACTAGGAGACAAAAGGCTTCATATTTTTGGAGCATTAATGTCTGCCTCAGTGTCAAAGATGGGTCATTTGTCTTCAAGGTTTGGAGTCTGCTCTCTGGAGCCTATCAAATGATTAAAATGCTTTTACTGTCAAGAAGTTCTTTCTTAACTTTTAAATGAACATTTTTGTTACTGTTGTTACAATACCATTCCATTTCTTCCCTGTTTATGCTTCTGGGGAAGAAGCAAATTATTGCAGAATTCCTCATCATAACCTCTTGTAAGCTCAAGGACCATCAGTAATCCATCCCCTGGACACTCTCTGTCAGAGAAGTGGCCTCCACACCATTACCCTTTTCCTATAATTGCCAGGCTCTCTTCTTTTAATCACTTGGTCTGTCCCTCTCTTAATCCCCTCTCCAATATCCACCTTTTTCCCATAGCAATCTCTTTCTTAAAGGCAAAGACCCAAACTCGACATTCACCTCTTGTAATTGCCTTGTGTTTCACCCTCACTGTTTCTTATTCCAAACATGATGCTATGCTTGCTTTAACTTTTGACAAGAGAAGATTTGTTCTACATGCAATACTAATTAGTACCTTTGTGTTTCATGAGAAGCAAGTGTTTCAAAGGAAAAATTTAAAACATCTAAAGAAATAATGGACTCCATGGACCTCCACATCTGGTGGAAGATCCACTTGTCTGTGCTTAGGGAATGTGCTTAGCTATCCCTTGGAACAATGTGCAAAAGGTGACTTCATAAACACCTTCCCATGTACTGTTTTGCATCATTTATAAAATTTGACTCCAAAAACCTAATTGTCGAGTAAATTATGGACCATCCCTAGAAAGCATGTTCTTTCAGCTCTTCCAAAATATGGCATTTCTGCCCCTGAGGAGTGGGGGCTCTAGCCTGCAAAAAAGATGGTGTTAGGCATCAAAATAATCCAAGACCTACTTTCAAATACGTATCTTTCATATGTCCCATATGGCAGAGGGATTGGACCTGTTCCCTTTGGTTGAGGGTTTGACCCATTATCAGTTGATGAGGTTTTTTGCGGGGAGAAGGCAGGAAACAGAAGGCAGCTGGTAATGTGAAATCATGCTTTTACTTTCACAGGTTCTGAGGTAGAAGAGAATGCATCGATGAAAGGACCAATGAATTCAGTCAGAAGGTCCTTGATCTTTAGAGGTACTTACTGAAAATACTGGTACCTGGAAAAAATACGGGTGTGCTGTGCATGTGTCACCTTTTACATCAATGGCTCTCAAATTCTAGGTTGCAACAATCTGTAATGCTGGGATGGAGCTTGAAAACTAACGTTTGCCCAGTTGAGGCTCATGCTGCTAGTCAAGAGTGGCACATTGAGAACCATTATAGTAGATCAAATAGCGAGTTTTTATGATGCTTTTATTTCTCCCCATATTTCTGAGGACAGTGTTGTCATATTGGTCAGTTTACTCTAAGACATACTTCAGTAACAAGAAATCTAGAAACTCAAGGGTTTAGAACATCCAGGTTTATTTGTTTGTTTTTCTAATATACTCAAAGTCTGAGGTAGGCTGATGGGACCATCCTATACTCTATGACCTGGGAATCCAAACTCCCTCTGGCTGTAACACCACTACAGAGGGAGAGAGCTTATAGGATCACTGGGCAGGAGACAGCAGAAGGCTGTAGAGCAGCTCCAGTATGTTTGGGTCCAGAAGTGACTCAGGCATCACACTGTTTATAATCCATTGGTCAGAATCAATCACATGACTCCAACCTAATTGCAGAAAATGCTGGGAAATGCAGAACAAGTGGAGCATTTTTTAAGCACTTTGGTCTAGGAAGGGGTAGGAACAAGATGGCAGAGGAGTAGGAAACTTGAATTTTTTCTGGGCCCAGGAATGCTTCGAGATAGTTTTCAAATCATTTTGAACACCTACAAGCTCACAGGAGATCAAAGAAAATAATAGCAATTCTATGAACAGAAAAACTACTTTCTGAAGGTAGGACCTGCAGGGAAGTGAATCTAAAGTGATATTTGGAAGACAGACTATGGGGCAAGGGACCCTCCATTAGCCAGCTACCAGCAAGTGATAGAGCAGCGAAGCACAAAATTGAAAGAAACTTGTAGAAGTCTGCTTTGCAGAGGGACATCGCTCTAATGGCTAAGTAGGGTTGGAACCCTCAATGGGACAGTGAGGTCTTGGGACCCTCAGGGTCACAGAAAGACCAGGGGTGCCTGAGTGTGGAAAAGCTCCCAAGTATCAGAGCAGGGAAGCCAGCTGCAAAGACAGAGCTGAGGAGTGGTCTCTCAGTTCAGGGTTGCCATAAACTATTATCTGTGGCATAGTTGGGCCACTACTCTTTAAGCAGGGACCCAACAAACAGCAGATCTGGGGAGACTACCTTCCTCCCCTAGGAGGATTGGCCCAGGAACACACTGCTGAAATCTGCTGCATTTGGAAACTACAATTGGATTCATGTGCAAGAGATAGAAACACTCAGTCACAGGCTTGGTGAGCACAGATTGTGAAAGGAGACCAGGAGAAAGGAGTGACTGACTGCTTCTGAGGGGTCACTGAAGAGGGGGGCCCCATGTTCTTGGCTCGTTCAGGACCAAAGGCTGGTAGACTATCATTTTCATTCTCATTCTCCAAAGCTGCACAGGAAGTTTTCAGGGAACAAAAGCTACCCAGAGGAAACTTGAACAGATTACTTAGCATGGCCCCTGGGAAGGACAGTGCAGTTCCACCATGGACAAAGACATTTGAGAATCACTATAATAGGCCTCTTCCCCGGAAGATTCCCAAGAACATCCAGCTAAGACCAAATTTACTGATCAGTGAGAACTGTGAAACTCCAGCGTTAGGGGAATGCAGCCCATGGAATTCATGGCTTTTCTCCAATGTTTCTTTAGTCTGTCAAAGTTATTTAAATTTTCTTTTTCCATTTTTTGGAATTTTTACTTTTTCAACTAACATCTTAACAATTCATATGTATATATATATATATTTAATTTTCATTTTTAAAGACAGAGTCTATCCCTTCATTGTATTTAAACATTTTTTTGTATAGATATAAGATTTCCTTTCTTCAAAATTTTGGAATACAGTATCTTCTAACAGACCAAAATATACCCTAAATCTAGTGCATGATTGTTTTTCTAGTCTTCCACCTGATCACATTCTCTCTTTTTAAAATTGTTTTCTATCTTTTTTCAGCCAACTTTTTATATTATCAATTTTTTTTTTTTAAATCTTGGACTTGAGGAGATTATGCTGAGTGAAATGTGTCAAGCAGAGAAGGTCAATTATCATATGGTTTCAATTACTTGTGGAGCGTAAGGACTAACATAGAGGACACTAGGAGAAGGAGATGAGAGAGTGGGGGAAAATCGGATGGGGAGATGAACCATGAGAGACTATGGGCTCTGAGAAACAAACTGAGGGTTTTGGAGGTGAGGAGGGTGGAGGATTGGCAGGGCCTGGTGGTGGGTATTAAGGAGTGCATGTATTGCATAGAGCACTGGGGGTGGTGCATAAAAAAAATGAATCTTGGAACACTAAAAAGATAAAATTAAATTTAAAAAAAACTTGTTTAAATTTTCATCTTACAGTCATATGCAATCCCTTTATCATATTACCTTTATTTTGTATATATATATATATACATATATACATATATATATATGAAAAATTTTTTTCAAAGAAAAGAATATATATATTCTTTTCTTTGAAATTTTGGGAAGCAGTTTCTTCTAACAGACCAAAATACACCCAAAATCTAGTGATCTAGTGATCTAGTGTGTGGCCTCATTCTATTCACCAACCTGATCATATATTATTACTACTACTACTACTACTACTACTA
>NC_081563.1:91769419-91794633 GCF_022355385.1 Mustela nigripes | reverse complement strand
CTTCTTCTTCTTCTTCTTCTTCTTCTTCTTCTTCTTCTTCTTCTTCTTCTTCGTCGTCTTCGTCTTCGTCTTCGTCTTCGTCTTCGTCTTTGTCTTCGTCTTCTTATTTTTTAACCTTTCTTTTCCCCCTGGTTATAGGTCTCTTCTGATTTGTTCAGTGTGTATTTTTCTGGGGTCATTGTTACTTCTTTGAATTCCTTCTTCTTCTTCTTCTTCTTCTTCTTCTTCTTCTTCTTGGGTCATTGTTACTTCTTTGAATTCCTTTTTCTTCTTCTTCTTCTTCTTCTTCCTCTTCTCCTTCTCCTCCTCCTCCTCCTCCTCCATCTTCTTATTTTTTTAACCTTTCTTTTCCCCCTGGTTACATGTCTTTTCTGATTTGTTCAGTGTATATTTTTCTGGGGTCATTGTTACTCTTTTAGAATTTTGTTCTCTTATCTATTCTTCTCTGGACAAAAAGACAATATGGAAAAACTCACTTCAAAAAAAGAAAAAGAGTCAGTACTGACTACCAGGGACCTAATCAATATGGACATTAGTAAGGTGTCAGAACTAGAGCTCAGAATGATGATTATAAAGATAATAGCTGGGCTTGAAAAATGCATAGAAGATACTACAGAATCCCTTTCTGGAGAAATAAAAGAACTAAAACCTAATTAAGTTAAAATTTAAAAATCTACTAATGAGGTGCAATAAAAAAAATGGAGGCTCTAACTGTTAGGATAAATGATGCAGACGAATTACTGATATAGAAGAACAAAAGATGTAGAATAAAGAGGCTAAGAAAAAGAGAGTTACAACTACTGGGTCATGAGGAGAGAATTCAAGAGATAAGTGATATCATCAGAGGAAACAATATTAGAATAATTGGGATCCCAGAAGAAAAAGAAAGAGAGAGATAGAGGGGCAGAAGGCATTGGAGCAAATTATAAAGAGAAACTTCCCTAATTTGGGGGAGGAAATAGGCATCAAAATACAGGAGGTATAGAGAAATTCCCTCAAAATCAATAAAAATAGGTCAAAACCTCATCATCTAATAATAAAACTTACAAGTCTCAAAGACAAATAAAATCCTGAAAACAGCTAAGGACAAGATCTAAGACAGGGGCGCCTGGGTGGCTTAGTGGGTTTAAGCCTCTGCCTTCAGCTCAGGTCACGGTCCCAGGGTCCTGGGATCAAGCCCCGCATCAGGCTCTCTGCTCAGCGGGGAGCCTGCTTCCTCCTCTCTCTGCCTGCCTCTCTGCCTACTTGTGATCTCTGTCAAATAAATAAAATCTTAAAAAAAAAAGCATTAAAAAAATAGAAGATCTAAGACATACAATGGGAGAAATATTAGATTGGCAACAGACCTATCACCAGCGACGTGGCAGGTCAGATAAGACTGGCATGATATATTCAGAGCACTAAAGGAGAAACACATGCAGCAAAGAATACTACATCCATCTAGGCTGTCATTAAAGAGCTTTCAGGACAAACAAAAATTAAAATAATTTGCAAACACCAAACCAGCCCTACAGGAAATATTGAAAGTGGTTCTATAAGCAAAGAGAGAACCTAAAAGTGGTAGACCAGAAAGGAACAGAGACAATATACAGTAACAGTCACCTTACAGGCAATAAAATGGTACTAAATTCATATCTTTCAATAGTTAGCCTGAAGGCAAATCGGCTAAATGCCCCAATTCAAAAGAAACAGGGCATCAGAATGGATAAAAAAAGCAAGACCCATTGATATACTGTCTAAATGAAACTCATTTTAGATGCAAAGATACCTCCAGATTTAAAGGGAGGGGTGGAAAACCATTTAACATGCTAATGGACATCAAAAGAAAGCTGGGGTGGCAATCCTTATATCAGATAAATTAGATTTTAAGACAAAGACTATAATAAGAGATGAGGAAGGACAATATATGATACTTAAAGGGTCTGTCCAACAAGAAGATGTAATAGTTTTATATATCCATGACCCTAACATGGGAGCAACCAGTTATATAAAACAATTAACAACAAAATCAAAGAAACACTTTGATAATAATAAAATAATAGTAGGGAACTTTAACAACCCCCTCACTGAAATGGACAGATCATCTAAGCAAAAGATCAACACAAAAATAAAGGCTTTTAAATGACACACTGGAGGAGATGAATTTCACAGATACATTAAGAACATTCCATCCCAAAACAACAGAACACAGATCTTTCTCTAGTGTCCATGGAACATTCTCCAGAATAGATCACATTCTGGGTCACAAATCACGTCTCAACTGGTACCAAAAAATTGGAATCATTCTCTGCATATTTTCAGACCACAATTGTCTGAAATTAGAAGTCAATCACAAGGGGAAAGTTGGAAAGAATGCAAATGCATGGAACTAAAGAGCATCTCAGTAAAGAATGAATGGATCAACCAGGAAATTAAAGAAGAATTAAAAAAAAAAAAAAACTCATGGAAACAAATGAAAATGAAAACACAACAGTTCAAAATTTGGGGGACACGGCAAAGAAAGTCCTTAGAGTAAAGTATATAGCAATACAGGTCTTTCAAGAAACAAGAAAGGTTTCAAGTACACAACCTAAACCTACACCCAAAGATCTGGAGAAAGAACAGCAAAGAAAGCCTAAATCCATCAGGAGAAGAGAAATAATAAAGATTAGAGCAGAGATCAATGAAATAAAAAACAAAAGAACAGTAGAATGAATCAACAAAACTAGAAGCTGTTTCTTTGAAAGAATTAAAAAGATTGATAACCCCCAACCAGACTTATTAAAAAAGAGAAAGGATCCAAACTAATAAAATCATGAGTGAAAAAGGAGAGATCGCAACCAACACCAAAGAACTACAAACAATTATAAGAACATATTATGAACAACTATATGCCAGCAAATTTGACAATCTGGAAGAAAAGGATGTACTCCTAGAGACACATAAACTAACAAAACTGATCCAAGAGAAACAGAAAACCCAAACAGACCCATAACCAGTAAGGAAATTGAAGCAGTCATAAAAAATCTCCCAAGAAACAAGAGCCCAGGGCCAGACAGCTTCCCAGTAATTCTACCAAACTTTTTAAGGAATCTTCTAAAAAATAGAAATGGAAGGAAAACTTCCAAACTCATCTTATGAGGTCAGCATTACCTTGATCCCAAAACCCGTCAAAGACCCCATCAAAAAGGTGAATTATAGACCAATATTCTGATGAGCATAAACTCAAAAATCTTACCAGAATACTAGCCAATAGGATCTACGAGTACAATAGAAGGATGATTCCTCAAGACCAAGTGGGATTTATTCCTGGGTTGCAAGGTTGATTCAACATCCACAAATCAATCAATGTGATATAATTCTTTAATCAAAGAAAGAACAAGAACTATATGATCCTGTCAATAAATAGAGAAAAAGCATTTGACAAAGTAGAGCATCCTTTCTTGATCAAAACTCTTCACAGTGTAGGGAGAGAGAGGCTATATACCTCAATATCATAAAAGCCATCTATGAAAAACCCACAGTAAAATCATTCTCAATGGGGAAAAACGGAGGAATTTTCCCTTAACGTCAGGAATATGGCGGAGATGTCCACTATCACCACTACTATTCAGCATAGTACTAGAAGTCCTAGCCTCAGCAATCAGACAACAAAAAATAATAAAAGGCATCCCAATTAGCAAAGAAGAAATCAAACTCTCACTCTTTGCAGATTATATGATACTTAATGTGGAAAATTCAAAGACTCCATCCCAAAGCTGCTAGAACTCACACAGGCATTCAGTAAACTGTCAGGATATAAAGTCAATGCACAGAAATCAGTTGCATTTCTATACAATAACAGCAAGACAGAAGAAAGAGAAATTAAGGAGTCAATCCCATTTACAATTGCACCCAAAACCATAAAATACCTAGGAATAAATCTAACCAAAGAAGCAAAGAATCTGTACTCAGAAAACTATAATGTACTCATGAAAGAAATTGAGAAAGACACAAAGAAATGGAAAAATGTTCCATGCTTATGGATTAGAAGAACAAATATTGTAAAAATATCTATGCTACCTAGAGTAATCTATATATTTAATGCAATCCCTATCAAAAATACATCAACTTTTTTCAAAGAAACAATCCTAAATTTGTATGGAAACTGAAAAGATCCTGAATATACAGGAGAATGTTGAAAAAGAAAACCAAAGCTGGACATCACAATGCCAGACTTCAAGCTCTATTACAAAGTTGTAATAATGCCAGTATGGTACTGACAAAAGAACAGACACATAGATCAATGGAACAGAATAGAGAGCCCAAAAATGGACCCTCATCTCTTTGGTCAATTAATCTTCAACAAAGCAGGAAAGAATGTCCAATGGAAAAAAAGACAATCTCTTCAACGATGGTGTTGGGAAAATTGGACAGCCACATGCGGAAGAATGAAACTGGACCATTTCTTTACACTACACACAAAAATAGACTCAAAATGGTTGGAAGACCTCAATGTGAGAAAGGAATCCATCAAAATTCTAGAGGAGAACCAGGCAGCAAGCTCTTCAACTTCAGCCACAGCAATGTCTTCCTAGAAACATCACCACAGGCAAGGGAAGAAAGGGCAAAAAAATAAACTCTTGTGACTTTAGCAAGATCAAAAGTTTTTTCACAGCAAAGGAAACAGTCAATAAAACCAAAAGACAACTGATAGAATGGGAGAATATATTTGCAAATAATATCAGATAAAGGGCTAGTATCCAAAATCTATAAAGAAGTTATTAAAATCAACACCCAAAAAACAAATAATCACTAAATGGGCAGAAGACATGAAGAGATATTTCTGCAAAGAAGACATCCAAATGGCTAAAAGACACAAGAAAAAGTGTTCAAGATCACCTGGCATCAAAACCACAATTCAATACCACCTCACATCAGTCAGAATGGCTAAAATTAACAAGTCAGGAAATGACCTGTGTTGGCGAGGATGTGAAGAAAGGGGAACTCTCCTACACTGTTGGTGGGAAGGCAAGCCACTCTGGAAAACAGTATGGATGTTCCTCAAGAAGTTGAAAATAGACCTATCTTACAACCCAGCAATTGCACTACTGGGTCTTTACCCTAAAGATACAAATATATTGATCCAAAGGGGCATGTGAACCCCAATGTTTATAGCAGCGATGTCCACAATAGCCAAACTATGGAAAGAGCCTAGATGTCCATCGATAGATGAATGGATAGAGAAGATATGGTGTGTGTGTATGTATATATATATATTATATATATATATATAATATATATATATAAAATAAGCCAATGAATATTATGCAGCTATCAAAGCAATGAAATCTCGACATTTGCAATTATGTGGATAGAACTAGAGGATATTATGCTAAGTGAAATAAGTCAATCAGAGAAAGACAATTATGTGATCTCACTGATATGAGTAATTTAAGAATCTCAAGACAGAGGATCATAGGGGAAGGGAGGGAATAATGAAACAAGACAAAACCAGAGAGGGCGACAAACCATAAGAGACTCTTTAATCTCAGGAAACAAGCTGAGGGTTGCTGGAGGGGAGGGGATGGAAGGGTGGGGTTGCTGAGTGATGGACATTGGGCGGGGTATGTGCTATGGTAAGCACTGTGAATTTTGTTAGACTGATGAATCACATATCTGTACCCCTAAAAAAATACATTATATGCTAATTTAAAATAATTAAATAAAAAATAATTAAATAATTTTAAAAAGATACAACACCTTGGTCTGTGCAAGAGTTGTACACAGGGCAACTGCTCAAAGAATGACTGTGTATAGGCTTTTCGGTATCCCTCTCCAGAGTCCCTCAGCAGGTGCAGCTCATTCCCCTTGACACAGCAGTGAGTGCAAGTGTGAAATGAGTTCTGATTCTGGACTTTGATCTATTCATAATTAATTAATTATTTTTTTTTTTTTTAAGAATATATTTTATTTATTTACTTGAGAGAGAGCATGAGCAAGGAGAAGGTCAGAGAGAGAAGCAGACTCCCCGTGGAGCTGGGAGCCCGATGCGGGACTCGATTCCGGGACTCCGGGATCATGACCTGAGCCGAAAGCAGTTGCTCAACCAACTGAGCCACCCAGACGCCCCCATAATTAATTTAATGTTCAATCTCTATAAAGTGAAGAAGAGTAGATGTGCACTTATTTTCCATTTCGATGTTCAACAACTCAAGAAATGTACACAGCTGGTTTCTCATTTTCCAAATTGTAGGGGTCTGAATAAAGAAAAAGCCCTTCTGTCATTTTTACCTGAGAAGTGTAAAATTGTCATAGATTTCCTCCAAGGGCTTCATTTTTCTGGAACATTTACACACTGAAATTGACCCAGCTACCTCCATCAAATGAATCAGTTATTAATCAGTTACTCAATTTGCAAAGGACATTTGTTTATTATAAGTTGAACAACATGATATATGACAGGAAGAATTCTGTTCATTTTGATTACTGTTATTTTGATTCATATTATTTAATAATAATTCTGATACTCTTATTTAACAAATAAAGGAGTGATGAGTCACGAACATCCCTGGGCAGGTTGTGTTGTTCACAGACTGCATGATTTGTTCGTTACGTCTAAGAGCCTATTGTGAGGGCCATTCTTGTACAGGCTAACCAGAACTCCATTAGCAAGATGGCTGTTATTGCAAATATTCTTGACAAGACCAAAAATTTGTAAGTGGATGCAATTTGAGGAGACCAGGAAAGAACAGTGGACAGGGACAGGGAACCTGTGTGACAGACCCAACACCTTCATCAACAACCTGTGTGGCTTCAGGGAAATCATTTCACACTCTGTTCTTCTATTTTATCCCAGATAGGAACAATGATCAATGCAACAATCTGGGGAGAGAGATTAATGTAATTATTTCTGTCACCCCATCTCTGGGGCCCCCTGTATAATCCTCAGAAAGATCAGTTCTTTATGCCTTTACCTTCCCATACTGTGTCTTTCCCTAGTCTTCAACATAAGTAAAAAAGTGTTCTAATTTCCCTTTGAACAAGTTATAGAGAATCTCCAATTATGAATCTTTAAACAAGCAGGCTTAATCATATTTTTTTTGCAGTGAAAGCATACTTGAATTAGAAGTTGGGAGAAAGGGTTTAGTGAAAGTATTGATCAGCCTGTTTCTGTTTGGGGTTTTTTTTTTTTTTTTTTTTTTGCGCTTCCCCCCCCCCTCTCTTTTTTCCCCAATATTCACATTGAGTTATGTCTTTGAGAGACAATCTTTTATTGACCTATATTTTTCTTGGGGACAGGGGAAAAGGAAGGTGCAAAATGGGTATAAAAAGGTCTTCACTGTTGTCTTGTAGGTATGGATATGAATTCTGTCATGCTTTTGTTCCTGCTACATTCCCAAAAGATGTAATTCAGCAGGGGGCTCTGAGTTATAGAGGCATGGCCCACTCTTCATGGTCCAAGCCCAGGAGTTACAAAGAGGATGGATTAAATAGCAGAGGATGGGTGAAGACATAGATGAGGAAACTTCTTTGACTGTTTCAGCCTTCTTTCCAGTGGACATTTGCACCTGAATCAAGCTGGGGTTGGAGGCATGTGGATTTCAACTAATCCTTCCAGAAAACAGGAACTAGTTCCTTGATCTTGCATAGACAATGATTCCTCTTCTATATTGTTTTCATTCCTTCTCCTATCACTGAATTTATTGAAACTTGATTGCATTTTGAGCCATGAGCCACCTGGGTAAAATTGACGGCATCTATCCTTACCCAGTGGGACCAGTAGGAATCCCAGCAGAGGTCAGATGGGGTATTTTGCCAGAAACACCAGGATCCTTTACTATTCCTAAGGCCCTACACACTAAGACAGATCCCAAAAAACCCTCTGGAGCAGTTGATGTCTCCAGGACAGGGCACATGAGAGCTCAGAATGTACACGTTCTGGCTTCTTTTCTCATAGGACCAGAATGGTTTCCTCTCTGCTGGAAACAAGTGATAAAAGGCCATCATTGTAGAATATCAAGTCCAGCAGTAAACTTAACAAATGACATTCTACTCTCTGTTCTGATCCCTTCACTATGTGACCTCATACATCCTTTGCCTCAATAATTTTCGACCTTAATAAACCATCTCTCAGAAATCACTTTTGAGTTTTGATCAAGGAACAAAGAACACTTTGTAAAGTATGTATTTATATATTCATTGTAGAAAATGCGATAAAGACCAAATAGAAAGATTAAAGTCCCTAGGAATCCCATGACCCAAGGAATTCCCAACATTTTTATCAATGCATTCTTAGGTCTATTGATATAACATTTTGTACAATACATACTCATAACATGTCATTACTAGTGTTCTTTCTAACCAGTCTTTTCCCTTAGCATATGATGTTTATTTCCCCTTGCCATTAAATAATTTTACATTTCATTGTAGCACTCGCTTAGTATTGTCCTGGTGAATTTAGTAGTTTATTTGCCTAGTCACCAAATACAGAGCATTTGGGTTGTGTCCAATATTGATATCATAAATCATGATGTGATTATTTTAGATAGTGCTTTCTATACATAAAACCTCTCATCAATAATGGCTTTTGCATCAGGAGGAAGCTCACCATGTGCCAAAACTGAATGCATCGATGTGTCTGTATAGTTTTGGCAGGCTGTGAAATGCCCCTATCTGGTCACCACTGTGCCCCTGTTTGTCTGACACTGAAGTCTAAGTACTTTGTGTTATCTCAGACTAGACAGATTAGGAAAGACTTCAAGAAGGAAGAACGAACTTTCATTAAGTCACTTATGTCTAAATTCCAATCCATCTACACAGCTTTCTAGACAAGAACTTTAGTTGGTTAACATCCCTGAGGTGCAGTTCCCTTAAAAGCAAGGACAGTCAACATTGTCATGTGGATTAAGTGTATCAAGATCTGAAAGTTAGTGGCCTCATAACAGGTATCATTGTTGCTATTGAAATGAGTACTATTATCCTCAGGAAGGGCATTATTACAGGGCCTGGTTGCCATCACATCCCTGCTCTGTGGGTCTTGGCTCCTTCTGCCTGAGTCTGATGGACACAAGGATGGGGTACCTCATATCATCACACCCCTCTCCACAGCCTGCCAGATTTCATGTGGGTTTCCCCTAAATGCACAATCAGACTCAGGTATATATATATATATATATATATCTTTTTCCCTCTGGAGAATCCTGACTAGTGAAGAGTGAGAGAATGGTCAGAAAAAATTTATATATATATATATATATATATATACACACACACATATATATATAAATTATATATAATATATATAAATTTTATATATAATTTTATAGATTTTAATATATTTATTTTTACATGTTATATTTATATATAAATTATATATATAATTATATATAAATTTTTAATAAATATATATATAATTTTTTTCTAACCATTTCCAGGTGGTGCCTGCTTATGATGCAGAACTATGTGTAAACCAAGATAGAGACTTCTCTTCTCTGTCAGCTGCTTATAGGGAGCTCCTCATGAGGCCATAGGTAAGGCTGGGAGAAGACAGTGGGGCAGGAGAGGGAACCATGACCATTTGGATCACTCATTCATGTAACTTATTTGTGCTTTCATTCTCTCCAAAAGCCCAGTAATGAGCCAAGAGCTGTCATTTAAAAAGCAAGTAGCTATCCTTGATGGATGGCAGTACTCTGCTCAGAATCCCAAAGCCCTGCACAGCTATTGATGCATAGAGTACCTGTCAAACCCTCCAAACAGCATCCTTATCTGCCACTTACACTTCAGCCACAGTGGATCTGATGTATCAGAAGATCCGAAGGGCTAAGCAGATAAAATAGCAGCTGGAGTCTGTTGCAAAACCTCTCTTTTTCTGGTCTCATTCAAACTAGCAGCTTTTCATATCACTTGGCACATGGGACAGAGTAACATACCCAAACAAGGAATGTACTGCCTCCAAAAATCCAGAGCTCCCCCTAGGTATTGTGCTTCCTTTTTGGATGAATGAGGGGTCAGATGCAATAACTTATCCTTCACCATAGAAGGGAGATCTCAACATGCCTCATATCTCTGGGCCCATGGAAATTTCACGGAGATAGAAAAGTCTTAATTTTAGTCAGATTTATTTCCCACCCCCTGGCATTTATATGCTTGCCAGAAGTCTAGAGTAGTAATTACTTCTTGCTCACTAGATCCAATCAACATAATGTTATCAGTTATATAGACTTCTAGCTCACTAGGTCCAATCAGTGTAATGTCATCAATGTAATAGGCCAGTGTGATATGTTGTGGAAGGGAAAGGCAATCAAGATCTTAACAAACTAAATTACGATAACAGGTTGAAGAGTTGATATTTCCCTGAGGTAGAAGAGTGATGGTATATTGCTGGCCTTGCCAGTTGAAAGCAAACTGCTTCTAGTGGTTGTTATTAATAAGGATGGAAAATAAAGTATGTCCCACTGCATACACAGTACTAAGGAATATGCCAATTTGCTCAAGCAAGGAAACTACATCTGGATAGCAGCTGCCATTGTAATCTCCCTGGTGAAGATTTTGATAATCCACTGTCATTATGCAAGATCCATCTTTCTTCTGTGCACACCAAATAAATGAGTTGAATGGAGATGTGCTACAAATCACCAGCCCTTCATCTCTCAAGGCCCTGCTTGATCACTGATTCTGAAATCTCTCCAGGAATGTGGAACCTGTTTTACCAGGTTCAGGCAGTTCTAGTGGCTTGCACTTGGCCTTTCCCACCATAATGATCCTCACTCTAAGGTCAGGGTACAAATGGGGATTCTGCCAGCTGCTGAGTATATTCATTCCAATTATGCATCCCAGAACTGGGGGAATAACCACAAGATGGATTTGGGGACCTACTGAGCACACTGTGGGAATAGCCTAAGCTAAAACTTCATTGATCACCTGCCCTCTATAAATCCCTGCTCTGACTAGTGGACCATGTGACACTTTGGGTCTCCTGAAATCAGTGTCAGTTTAGTCAGTGTCCAGTAGTCCCAGAAAGTGCTGATGATTTCTTTTTCCTCATTCAGTTTCCCTAGTAAAAGACCATAGGTTCCAATGGAGAAGGTTGAGAGAAACATGAACAGTATAAATTGTCACCAGTGTACTGCCAGGTCTTCCTTCAATGGCACCTAGCCTCTCCTTTATTCAAAAGGCTCAGGGTCTATAAACTGGCTCAAACTTCAGTATTGATTTAGGGTCTATGACTCTATGTTTTAATAATTCAGATTCAGCTTTTATTCATTTGACCTAGAACTTTGATACTCATACAGATCAAGTAAGAATTTAGTAACCTCCCCCATCTATTTCTCTTCTAGGAATGCTAATTAACCAGCCAGCACCATGGTCTGCACGAGTCAGAATATTCTGATTATTGCTTTGACTCTGTCATTCTTTTCAGTAACCATGTCCATCTTGCCTTTGCTGGTTGAGTCTCTGCCACCCTGGGGTCCAATTACTATTACATTTAGATTTACCAATTCAGTGACTATAGTTCACATAGAAAGGTCTGGCCTACAGAGAACAGTGAACAGTAACCTCTTCAAGGATACTGGGACCCTCTCACAGATTCTGTTCTCACAATATGGTGAAAGGTAAATCTTCTGGACCCTCCCTGTGGATGAGTTGGTCTCACATGACAAATACACTCTAATACTCCCTTTTCTGGAGTATGCAGGTCCACACATTAGCATAATGCTGGGTTAAACATAATCTCTCACCAGTCAAAAAACTGGCCTTTAGCAAATGCTCTACTTCTTAAGTTTGAAAGCCCTCATGGACTGCTGCCAAAGCACTATATTAAATTGAACTACAAAAACCCAATTTTACAAAACTCAAAATCAGAATTATGCACAGTTTAGACTCAGGCTTAGGCCAAAATTTCAAGAATGAAATCTAATCCTAGAGGTCTTGTCAATTGAGACTTAGATAAGCAGCTTGGACTTTCCTTTTCTGTCTTAGCCTGTGTTTCTAAAAATCGGGCAATATTTGGTAAAGAAACATCTCTTCACCCCAGCTCCACAGGTGACCTGATTTCAGTGCAGCTGTGCAGGGCGGCTCTGTGCACATTTCCAGGCCTCGTCTCAAGGACACCAGTGGGGCTCTCTGATTTTAGTTCAGGGTATTCTCCATGCCAGAGAAGTGTCTCAGTCCACCCGGAGCTGCAGCCTTGGAGTTTGGTGAGGGAATACAGTGGATGATGGTGTTCTGGTTGTTAAGGTTCCCACGGACAATCACCACATAGATGTTCAGTCTCAACCTTACAAGTATGATCCCTGGGTGAATTTTATGAGGTACCTTAGAGGTCCCAATGAGACAAAGACCCACCATCAAAAGTATCATAAGCTCAATAAACAGTACTTTATTGATTTCTTGTCTGTTCATATCCCCTGTTTATTACTTGTGCTTCCTGGGATTAGTTCCCAAATAACAACCTGCACTGAGAAAGACAAAACAGTCTCTGTTTTGGAGAGAGCACAGAAGTGGAAATTGGTTTACCTAATACCTCTTGAAAATCTGATAATTTGTGTGTTTGGTTTACTGTGTTGCAAAGCAGTAAATAGAAATAAGATGTCCCTATATTGCATGAATCTAGAAGGTAGGTGTTCCTAGGATAAGTCCACTCTTCACCTGGATGATGAATTGATTTCAGTTGGTAATTTTTAATTCTCAATCTTCTTGAATTTATTGACCATTTCCTACATATAAGATGTCATGACAGAAACCTTGAGAAACAAAGAGAAGGACAATAAATTAATCCTACCTGTGGTAGATACTGCATCTTTTAGGAGATACAGTAAGCATGAAAATATGACCAGGATAGTGGCACAGTATTAAAAAGATCCAGTGGCACAAAAAGCCAACATATGGTGTAAGAATTCAGAGGTGAGAAATATTAATGAAAACTAGGATAGTGAGAGAACACATCACAAAACCCATAAAACTTGGACTTGGCTTTGAAAAACCCATAGGTGTATAGCCAACAGGAAGATACTAGTGCCATAATTCTGCTTATTGGAAGAATGTTCTCCACCTTAACCCAAAATAAATTACTGGAAACTGGCCATTCTATTGGGGAGTCACCCCTCATAAGTTACACGTTGTGATAGACTAGCCATCTCTAAATTCCAGGGGTCATAACTCATCCCAAAAATGGTAACATATGAGGCAGAATGAGAGGTTTTGGTGGACTTATGGCTGGAGCAACAGGCTTTCTCTCTCGAATTCACTGCACTTTTCTTTAGCACTAATTTTGTTCTAAGACTTGTAGACCTGCATACTTTAAGAATGAACATGCCCTCCATTTGTGCTTGGAATAATAAAACACATAGACATGTAAGCGAATTCTGTTAAGATCTACAAAAAAACAGACATTCTGGAAACAAATTGGGACTTATTTATAAAGAATATTGGTAGGCATGCAGATATCTCTTTATCATAGACTTTAAAATAGAGCAAACTTGTTGGAACATTGTGCCTTTGTTTAGTCCAGGAAGAAGATGAAGACAAAGATGAAGAAGAAGGAGAAGAAGAAGGAAAAGAAGAAGAAAAGGAAGGAGGAGGAGGAGGAAGGGAGGAAGGAGATAATCAGAAAAAGACACTTTCACAATGGTCTTTAAAAGATGGCTAGGAATGTAGTAAAGTTAAGATGATGCTGAATATACTTTTGGCCATGGTATTTTCCGAGCTGTTGGATTTTTTTCAATCTTATTTTTTCAGTGTTCCAAGATTCTTACACTGTTGGTGGGAATGCAAGTTGGTGCAACCACTTTAGAAAAGAGTGTGGAGATTCCTCAGAAAATTAAAAATAGAGTTAGCCTATGACCCTGCAATTGCACTACTGGGTATTTACCTCAAAGATACTGATGTAGTGAAAAGAAGGGCCAAATGTTCATAGCAGCAATGGCACAATTGCCAAACTGTGGAAAGAGCCAAAATGCCCTTCAGCAGACGAATGGATTGAGAAGATGTGGTCCATATATACAATGGAATATTACTCAGCCATCAAAAAGGATGAATATACAACTTTTGTATCAACATGGACAGAACTGGAGGAGATTATGCTGAGTGAAATAACTCAAGCAGAAAAGGTCAATTATCATAGCTTCACATACTTGAAAGACCTCAATATGAGGCAGGAATCCATCAAAATCATAGAGGAGAACATAGGCAATAATTTCTTCGATACTGGCCACAGTGACTTCTTTTAAGACATGTCTCCAAAGGCAAAGAAACAAAGGTGAAAATGAACTTTTGGAACTTCATCAAGATAAAAATCCTCTGCACAGGAAAGGAAACAGTCAAAAAAGCAAAGCGGCAACTCACAGAATAGGAAAAGATATTCACAAATGACACAACAGACAAAGGGCTGATATCCATGATCTTTAAGAACTCCTCAAACTCAACACCCAAAAAACAGATAATCATATCAAAAAATAGACAGAGGACATGAACAGACACTTCTCCAAAGGAGACATACAAATGGCTAACAGACAAAGGAAAAAATGTTCATCATTATTAGCCATCAGGGAGATTCAAATCAAAACCACATTGAGATACCACCTTACACCAGTTAGAATGGCCAAAATTAACAGAACAGGAAACAACGTGTGTTGGATTGTTTTTACTAATTACTTGTCCCTACCCTCATGTACTCTTATATTCTGGTTCCTCATGCTATCTTCCCACTTCAGTCTTTTACATTCAAAGGGGCTGATTTGGGAATTCCTGAATGGAATGGAACTGTAGCAAATGAAGGAGGAGGAGGAGGAGGGGGAAGCAGGGGAGAAAACAAATGAAAACTATATTGCATATATATGAAGAGGAGGAGGAGAAGAAAAGGAAGGAGGAGGAGAGGGAGGAGGAGGAAAAAACAAATGAAAACTATATGGCATATATATATGAAATAATCTCCCTAAAAGTGGTGGGGGTGAAAAGTGTTACCTAAGAAATTTTGGAAAGAAACATAATCCGTAAGACTAAAGGCAAAAGGAACTGCACATAGGCATTATACTCTATTTGATTAAGTTCTTTCCTACAGGGGTTCAGTTCAGGTAGACAATACATTATCCATGTATATTGGAATTGAATAATTAAGTTAAATGATGGCAGATAGTGGTTACCAGATTTCTTATTATTGGAGTATCAGGTTATAGTTAAAGGCTTAGTATAGATACAGATGGATGTGTGTGTGTGTGTGTGTGTGTGTGTGTATTCACACACAGGTTTAAAAAATGCATATATTTCCTTGCCCTGTCTGCTGAGAGGAGTGTGAAAAAAATTCTACTTTAGTAATAATCACATACAGCACACAGATTTTGTTTTTTTGTGTAGGTAAATTAATGCCCCCCCCCCAAAAAAAAATGTCCATGTTTTAACATTAGGAATCTGTGAATATGTTTGGTTGCATGACTAGGGAGAATTAAGTTTGGAGATAGAACTAAATTTGCTTATGGGATGACCTTGATTTAAAGCTATCTTGAAAGCTTTCTTCAAAGGAAAAAAAGGAACGTAGTTTCCCTAACCTTTGAAGAATTTTTTTAAGATTAACTTAAGAGGTCTGTGGATCATCATTTAAGTGAAAGTTCTAAGTAGTTTTGTATCTGCTTTATTTTTCCCTGTTAAAGTGGTTTAGAAAATGTCCTCTCTCAGTGGACTCACAGAAGGGATCTGATTGTTTTGTGGCACGTTCTAAACAACTTTAGTGATGAGTCCTTGGTTTTCAAGAGATTATGAGATTGCTTCTGACCAGCACTAATTCTTAGTTGAAAGAAAATGGTCCTTTCTGTTCAGAGTCTGTGTCTCCCATAGAGCTCCAGGAAAAGGAAGGTTCATGAGATAGATGAATTGTTAGCATGACTCCCCAGCAGTGCCCTGAGTAGTCAGGTTCCAGGGGACTTCACTCAGCCAGGGCTGCAGGGGAAGCGCAGTAAGAGGACTGGAGGTTATTTCCCATTTCCATGAGCTGGAGAGTTTTGAAACAGTTGGATCTTGAAACAAAGAAGAGGGTTAATGAAGTAAAACAGCCCCTAAAGAGGAAGTTTTAATGCACAGGGTGATACATTTATACAAAATAATAAATAAATAAATAAGGAAACTCTTTCTCCTGGTGGAAACTTAAAGAAGATATACAAATAGAGCCCTTTTATTTCTGAGGTAGAAAACCAGAATTCCACTTTTCTTCTAGCTGTGGAGAGCTCTGCACAGTCATGATACCCCTTAATTCTTTTCTTTCATTCTGAGATGGCGCACTGGAGTTTCAGGAGCATGGACATCTTCCAGTAGATAGCACTGGGACAAAGAGTGAAGAGTAGTTCCTGCCTGCTAATGCCAGGTTGGCCCCCAATTTTCTGTGACCCACACCCATACCCCTCACCCTCTTACCTACATGCACAAAGAGCAGACTGCATGTATCATGGGATGTTTCAAGACCCAGCCCCCTGCATGCAGTCTGTGGCTCTGGCATGTTGCTGAAGTTCTCAGCATCAAATCCCCAGTCAGTGAAATGGGCACATTGGTACCCTCCATGAAGATTTTTGACATTGAGTTATGAGAGATGCCCTGCATAAATCCTGACCCAGAGCTCATAAATGCACCACCTGCTCACACTGCCCTGTTCTGCTTGTTGTAAACCCACCTGGATCCATCAGTTGAGCACTTTAGGGCTTGAAAACATGTACATTTTTTGTTATTTTCTCAGTATACCAAGTCCCAAATGATACAGTTTTCCCTATTGCATTCTCTTGGCTGCCATCTTCCTGCTGCATTACAGAACGATGTGGAGAGTGGCTACCATAAAAGTATTTCTGCTAATTAAAAATTCTCGGCTGAGGGGCACCAGGGTGGCTCAGTGGATTGAACATCCAACTTGCAATTTCAGCCCATGTCATGATCTCATGGGTGGTGGGATCCAGCCCCACCTCAGGCTCCATGATCAGCAGAGAGATTCTGTCTCTCTCTCTGCTCCTCTACCTCTGATAAATACTTTTTTTTTTTTTTTTGCTTATAAACAACACAAATTAATTTCTCACAGTTTTGGAGGCTGGAAATCCCAGATCAAGTTGCCAACAGGTTCAGTGTCTGCTGAGGACCCACCTCCTGGTTCATAGACTGTACTTTTTCTTGTTGTGCCCTCCCAAGATGAGAGGGGAGAGGGAGCTCTCTGGGCTCTCTTATGTAAAGGCACTACTCTCATTCACCAGGGCTCTGTTTCCGGACTTCATTACTTCCTAAAGGCCCCACCTTCTTTCTTTAAATTTTTAATGCTTTTTTTTTTTAAAATTATGTTATGTTAGTCACCATACTCTACCCTATTAGTTTTTGATGTAGTGTCCCATGTTTCATTGTTTGTGTGTAACACCCAGGGTTTCATGCAATACGTGCCCTCTTTAGTACCCATCATTAGACCAGCAACCCCCCAGCCCCTTCCCCTCTACAATCTTCAGTTTGTTTTTCTGGGTCCATAGACTCTCATGGTTCTTCTCCCCCTCTCATATCCCCCCTCATTTTTTTCCTTCCTCTCCTAGTATCTTTCATGCTATTCCTTATGTTCCAAAAATAAGTGAAATCATATAATTGTCTTTCTGTGCTTGACTTATTTCACTTTGCATAACCCCATCCAGTCCCATCCATGTCAATGCAAAAGCTGGGTATTCATCCTTTCTTTTTTTTTTTTTTTTTAAGATTTTATTTATTTATTTGACAGACAAAGATCACAAGTAGGCAGAGAGGCAAACAGAGAGAGAGGGGGAAGCAGGCTCCCTATTGAGCAGAGAGCCCAATGTGGGGCTCAATCCGAGGACCAGAGCCAAAGGCAGAGGCTTTAACTCACTGAGCCACCCAGGCACCCTGTATTCATCCTTTCTGATGGCTGAATAATATTCCATTGTATATATGTACCACATCTTCTTTACCCATTCATCTGTTGAGGGGCATCTTGGCTCTTTCCACAGTTTGGTTATTGTGGACATTGCTGATACGAACACTGGGGTGCATGTGGCCCTTCTTTTCACTACATCTGTATCTTTTGAGTAAATACACAGTAGTGCAATTGCTGGATCACAGGGTAGCTCTATTTTTAACTTTTTGAGGAACCTCTACACTGTTTTCCAAAGTGACTGTACCAACCTGCATTTCTACCAACAGTGTAAGAGGGTCCCCTTTCTTCACAACCTCTCCAACATGTTGTTTCTTGCCTTGTCAATTTTTGCCATTCTAACTGGTGTAAGGTGGTATCTCAATGTGGTTTTGATTTGAATTTCGCTGATGAAAGCCCCACCTTCTAATACCATCACCTTGGTACTTAGAATTTTAATGTATGAATTTTAAAGGGACATAAATGTTCAGTTCATTGCATTTTTTCAAAAGCACTACTTTTTTGTTTGTTTTGTATATTCAGTTAACCACTGTATAGTACATAATTAGCTTTTGATGTAGTGTTCAATGATTCATTAGTCACGTGTAACACCTAGTGCTTATCAAACACGTGTCCTCCTTAATACATCACCTGGTTATCCCAATGCCCTATTCCCCTCTGAAACCCTGGGGGTTTCCCAGGGTCCATAAATCTTAAAAAAATAAAAATAAAAATTTCAGCTGAAAACCATCAAGTGGCTCATTCCTAGAACTCCAAACCTACACACTCAGAAGTACGACAAAAAGTTATATAATGAGACAGCTTTCAAATTTATGAAATCAGGAAAGAAGTGTCCTCAGAAAAGAGGGTAACCTGTCAGAACCACCACCACCACCACCACCACCATCATACCAGTTCACATTTACTAACCACTTTATATGTGGCTGGCTCTGCTCTGAACTTTTGGTTCATCAGTCCTATATGCTGGGTATTAGTACAATTTCTACTTTAAAATACAATCATTGAAGGGGTGTCTGATCCCTCAATATCATACAGCTCAACCTGGGGAAACAGGACAGAAGTACAGCTCAGTCTTGTTAACCTCTGCCAAATCCTAGCTAACCAATGACTTCACTAATGGGAGGCTTCAGTCCACTAGAGGTGACAAATCCAGGCACACTCAACATGTTCTAATGCACTAGGAAACTTAAAGGGGCTCAATTTGATTTCCAAAATATTGAACTCCTGTGACATGGTCAACTAGCCTACCTTCCCATCTTCTGCCAGTATGCACTACACAGCATTCTCACAAGCAACTACTACAGTGGACAACATCCCAAGTCTTCCTCTTGGAGCTGAATGGCTTCCAGAGAATCAGGACACCTAACCTCAGTTTCCCAGAGTTGGAAAAAAATATTCTTTACCTCTTTTTCACTCATACATCTAATTATGACCTTAATGTCTGTACCTAAATAGTTCAATCCCTTTTGTTCAAATAGAAGTTCTGAGCCCAGACAGCAGTTGCACCTGTATCTTCTCCATGCAAAGGAATAGTGATCACATCCATCTTGCTATGCCAAAAACTATGGACGCAGTTCTTTCTCTCACATCTGATATCCAATACATTAGGAAACCCTACATGCTTCAGAGAGTCTCCCTAGGACTGCCTCATACCACCATCTTGATCTAAGCTATTGTCCTTTTCCCTCTTTATTACCCTAGCATCCCAGGCCCTCTGCTTCTCCAACCTCCACTGAAACACCACCTGCCCCCAATGAATCTTTTTAACCCAACAGCCAGACTCAGCCTTCCAAACTATACACAACCATTCCAATCCTTCACTCAACTCTTCCATTTAGAGACTCTTGCTTTATTTAAAGTCCTAAGGCCCACAAGACCTGCCCCTCTAGGGCCTGTGTTCTTCTCAAACATTTTTTTTTTTTCTCACTGTCCCTTTTGATCCCATGTCTAAGCCATTCTAGTCTCCTTGCTCATTATCAAAGAAGACAATACTTGCCATAGGATCTTGTCTGGCTGTTCCATCTGCCCAGATCATCCTTGTCCTAGATTTCTACACAGCAAACTACCTTACATCTGGAAATAGATAATATCGACAGGCTTAGTCAGATTCTCTGCATTACCACTTTCTTTCTAAGGGACCATTGTCAGGACATTGCTCTGCCCTTGCTGCCTTTTATTGACCTCTTGCAGGCCCTGCAGAGCAGGAATCCCAACTGCAGGCCCAGGCCCACAGCCTCAGCCTATGCTCAAACTCTACACTAAGCAGCCTGATCACATTTGTATTTGGATGAGAGGTGCACTGTGTGCTGCTGGCCCAGACTCAGATAAGAGACAAACTTTATCTGGACTCCTGACCAGCCCAAAGGATGATGGAAACTGAAGGCACCAGGGTCATTGGGAGAGGGCAGACAACGGAGAAACTGACACCACAGCTCTTGTCCTCACCAAAGTAAAGCCCATCCTGTGAGCCCCTTGAGGACATTTGATGTGCTGAATGAACATTCTTGCCAACTAATCTTCCCCTTCTCTTGTGTCCTGTTAGGAAGAGGCTCCCATACCTCATCACGTGGTTTTGCTCACTTCTTGTCCTTGCTTCTCCTTTTTCTCTTTCTACTATCCCGTGCTTATACTCCCAAAATTTTCCTACTTGATCTTTGCCTCAGGCTCTGCTTTTCTGGGTGTTGGACTCAGTGGTATACTAGAGTATTTTTTATGTCAAACAGGCCCATTTTGACCTTTCTGCTTAATGCTATGAGAAACCCCACAGCACTATTGACCCTTTGCCTAGCAGCAAGCTGTCTTTTTTTTTTAATTGCATTTAGCACCTTCAAACCTGCTATATATTTATTTTTTATGTTATTATTTGTTGATGTCTGTCTTCCTTTGTTAAAATGGCAGTTCAGTAAAAGCAGGGATCTTTGTTTTCTTCATTGGTGCATACCAGGTACCTACAACAGTGCCTGGCACATGATAGACACTCAATAGATATTTATTCATTCTTAAGTTAAATAAGAAATAAGAAAAGAGTCACGCATATGATAATTGACTCCTGCTACAATCAGCTACTCCAGGGAATGCTCCTACTTCTTCCTGGCCACTACTTCCTAGCTATAACATGTAATCTGGAGTTATAGCAATTTGTGAATTTCAAGTGTTCCCAGTTACTATGACTACATAACAACCTAAACTTGTGTCATAAGACCATCACTGTATTATTATTTTGGATTCTGGTGTCAGGGGTTGGACAGGGCATACTGGAGTTGGCTTTTCTCAGTGCCATAAAGTCTGGACCTTCAACTGAAGGCTTGATATCTGTAGTGACTCAGTAGTTGGGGGCTAAAATTATCTGGAGGCATCATTAATGCCACATCTGGTGGATGATGCTGGGTGTTGGCTGAAACAACGGCCAGGTTATTAGCAGAAATAACTATACTTGACCTGTTCATGGCCAGTTTGGGTTTCCTCAGTGTACTGGGTTGTGAGAGCAAACATCCTGAAGAAATAGGTCTGTTTTATTTGGCCTACCCTCCAAAGTCACATAGCAGTCCTTGTGCTGTAGCCATAAACCTGCCAGATTCATGAGAGGGAAGACCTTACTTCTCTTTGGGAGAATTCTCGATTGTACATGAGTGTCACAGCCGAGAAGAGGCTAAGGAGCCATAAGGACAATGTGGATGAGATCTTGGAACAGGAAATGGACACTAGATAGAATGTATGGATAATAAGATAAAATGTATAGTAGGAGGGTGCATGATTCAATGAGCACTGGGTGTTATTGAATTTATTGAAAACTACATCTGAAACTAATGATGCACTATATATATTTGCTAATTTAAAAATTAAAATATTTAAAATGTATGGACATTTTTTCATACTAATATATCAAGATTTGTTCATTAATGGGGACAAACATACAATACTAATGTAAAATATTAATAATATGAAGACTGCGTATGGGGTATAATGAAAACTCTCTACACTATCTTCATAATATTTTTATAAATAGTCAAAAATTGTTCTAAGAAATAAAGTTCATTTTTAAAAAGAAAAACAAGAACGTGTTTGATAGGGAATATTGTTGTAACTTTTTTTAGGAAAATAATCTGCCACATAAGTAGTTGCTGATAATATTCTTGAAGAAAAGATTGGGAGTATGTATATTTAGTGGCTGTGAAGAAGTCTCTAGATGGAGTCAATACTTATTTATCCAAAGGTATGAAGCAAAATAGAAGTATAACTAAATAAAAATAAAAGGTAATCCAAGAGTTATTTGGGTTTTGACTTTAAAATGCATTATGGTCATATTTTGCCAGTTCATCACCGCATGTATTATCTATATCCAGAAGTTCCTCCCAAGTTGGACAACTTAATTACTTATTCAATGGTTTAAGTGTCCAGTGATGAGATTAAAACCAAACAGGTTACATTTTAAAGGTGATGAGTATGCAATGTCTTTTCCTCAGAACTTCATATATTTCTGTGCATTTATTCTAAACTTTTAAATTAAGCTTAGAATTTCTATAAAGAACAGATGTAGTGTTTAGAAAGGTATATAAAGGGTGGGATGGGTGAGCCTGGTGGTGGGTATTAAGGAGGACATGTATTATATAGAGCACTGGGTATTAAATATAAATAAATCTTGGAACATTACACCAAAAAACTAATGATGTATTGTATGGTGACTAATATAATACAATAAAAATACACAAAATAAAAAGTTAAATAAGAAGTGTGGTAGATCAAAATGGACACCACCCTCTGCTGCTCTTCCCAGTGAGAGGTGAGGTCCAATCCCTGCCCCATGGGTGATTGACCTTAGTAACTCCTTTATCCAGTAGAAAACAGCAAGAGGAATATTCTAGACTTTCTGAGACTATGTCATAAGAAGACATGAAGCTTCTGCTCCTAGAGCCCCACCATCATGCTCTAAGAAACCCAAGCCAGACGAAAAAGCCACAGGTAAATGTTTGGTTAAACACCCTCAGCTGACAGCCAGCATCACGTTGAACCCCTTAGATGTCAAGGCCAGCCAAGCTGTCAGAGGACTGAAGTCCCAGCCACCATTTGCCTATAACCACATGACAAATCCCAGCAAGAACTGCCCAGCTAAGCCCAGTCAAATCACAGAGCTCTGAGGAATAAGAAACAAATGCCCAGCTGCCAAGTGTTGGAGTGCTTATGTATCAATAGAAAGTTTATGCAAAGATTTATAAATATTTAATAAAGTTCTAAAAGACCAAAGAAGTTTACAATTGGCTAAAACAAGTATAAGAATTAGGGGGAAAATTGCAGAAGAAATGCTAATGGAAGCCTAGGGAGCAGCAAGAAAACAGTGAATGAAGAATAAAAATACTTGAATTGAGAAGAAAAGCCTCATGGTGCATGTAGAGCTCATCTAATAAAAGGATAGTGTGTGACTCACCCGCAGGATGTCATCAGTGTGGAAAAGAATAACAAAGCAAATATGCCATCACTACGAGTACTAAGGTGCAATGAATTGGATATAAGGTATTTTTATGCTCCTTTTTTTATATTTATTTACTGAACTATTTGTTAGTTATAAGTAACTAATAAAACCTGTGAACTTTCTACCCAACATGAAGCTAGACCCTTTATCCCATTCTATATTAACTCCATTATTTATCAAATCCCATCGACCTGTTTCTTCCATAGTCAAAATAAGATTGTGTCTTATATACATCTTTTATTTTCTTCTTTTTTGACAGAATCTGCTTTTACATCCTGAAAACTCAATTTAGTTTTAGCCAAATTCATGTTGCTTCTTACTTAATTGACCACTGGGCAGGAATATTTAAGAATATGGAAAAAATAATAAATAAGAAAATAAGGTATACTAATATATTATTAATAATTATTAACATTTATCAGTGTGCTTATATTTCACTAGGTGCAATCAGCGTCTAACTTAGCCTTTCCAGCATTCTTCGTAAACAGAGTACATGAGGGACAAGGGAAAGCCCCTGGAAGCTTCCTTAGGCGTCAGTTTAAAATTAAGATCTAGAGCCATTTACTTAACATCAACTTTGTTACTAGTTATATTCATTGGGATATAGGCATGAAGGATACACAGTTCAACGTTTCAAGACCCTCAAAGTAAGAGAAAAACATGAAAGCAAGTAAATGTACATAATATAAGTATGTTAAGGGCACAAAGAGAAAACCAAATTAATTATGTCTGGAGGCCAGGGTGTAAAACTCTTCCTAGGGTTGTTGATTTGGAAAATTGATTAGGACCTTGAAGTAAAACAGGAATTAGTCAGAAGGACCAGAGGTGGGCAGTGATGGTAGGCAGAATGCTCCAGAACGGTGGAACAGAAAGCAAGGTCATAGAGACTTACAATGATATGTGTCTAGAAATACTGCTAGCAGGCACACAACAAGCCAGGAAGTGACTATGAAAGGGACTAAGAGATTCTCCTTATTTTCCTCTTGTAAAACTTCCTTGTCCATTCTTTTTAATGGCTAAATAGTATTCCATTATATATATGTATATGTTTATATAAAATATATTTATATATTCATATAAAACATATATTATTTATATATTTATCTTATATAATACAAATTCTATAATTATATATGATGTATACATTACATATATAAATATATTTATAACTATTTATTTATATATCTAATTATATATGCCATGCATTATTATATATAATATATAATATAATTATGACATATACTAATATAATTATAATACATTGTTATATAATATATAATTATATGTAATAAATATAACACATATATATATTATATATTATATATTATATACAATATATTATATCTAAATATTATATATAATATATTTGAAGGCAATATAAAAAGTGTGCAAACAACTCATTAATATTACACATTTATTACATGTTGAAACATGATTTGAAATATTCTGTTAAATAAAATACTAAATTAATTTCACTTTTTCTTTATGTCTTTTAACATAGCTAGTAGCAAACTTAAATATATATGTAGCTTACTATATATATATGTACATATATATATAGCTTACATTATATTTCTATTGGTGGCATAGCTCTCATATCTTCACATCCTTCTTCAAGAATGATTTAAAAAATCTAAATTTTGGTTGCATTGTTTGTTGAGGGTTTTTTTGGTTGCATTGTTAATGCATGGGACTTTGTCATCTTTAAAAACATCACTTCATTAATCTTCAAAATCCACTAAGGGAGGCAGCAGAGTTTAGATCAAGCATGACATAGCTAATGTGCCATTTGTCTTATAATTTGTTTTGCAGGAATCAAGGAAGATATGATTCTTTTTGAAAAATTTTCATGACTCATGCTTGAAAAGGAAATGGAATTGCAATCTCTTG
>NC_081563.1:91734581-91769409 GCF_022355385.1 Mustela nigripes | reverse complement strand
TTTCCAAACATTTGTTACCAAGTTTCCAGATACTTAATTCTAATAATTAAACAACTGTTTGGAAAAGACAGAACATAATCTGGTCTAACTGTTGGATGCTTCTAGTAGTTACTATGTGTGCGAAGTGAATAATGGCCCAGGACGTAACACTAATCAAATGTGTGTCAACTTTAGCCTGAAGTGTCTCTTGGTAGATTTCCAGCTATGGGGCTTAGGATTGGGTAGAGTTATTTCATGGAATATGGTCTTTTATTAGGACTAAGTACATGAGATACTCTGCAACCACACCTCATGATGGAACAAGTGTAGGGATATGTGTTCAAGGTTGTAATAAAGACATGTAAAGACCACAGTTCCTGGGGCCTTCATGGGTGTCCCAACATCTCTCAGTACCAGGAATTACCAAAGATTGAACTCTGAACATAGCTTAGTTCTGGGCATGAGGGAGGGAGCTCTGAAAGGTCCTGATTTTGATTAGATCCTCTTGAAAAGTAACTATCTTTCCTTTCCCGCAGGAAATTAACAGGTATTTTCAGTATGTGTGATCCCCTCTGTCCATGCTGACAAAAGCTTGCTGGGTAGACCCTCATCACCAGAAGCTAAAGTCATAATATACAGACAGATATGAAAAGAACAGTGATAGTAAGCATAAATCAGAAAAATTAGATTTCATTCTGTTAGGCATCTTATCTCAGTTAGCTAACTTAGTCCTGAAACATAGTTATTATTATGTCCCACATTTTAATGATGATAAAGAAGAGATACAGAAGGGTTAAGTAGCATACTCACATTCCCACAGATTAAAAGTCAATCACAAAAGTGATTTATCTCCTTTCAACAAAGCAGGGTCAATCATTATGAGGTACTCTCTTTAACAAACTCTGCACTTGGCCTCCATTTGACTGAAAGAGAAATTAATGGTCGAAAGCAGAAAATACAGAAGTCACTGTGTCAGTGAAAACCAAGAAGCCGCATGTTCTACTTAGAAGGAAGGTCCTAGGGAAAATCCTCTTGAGGTACCAGCCGCATCCCATACTCTTACTACCTTCAGTGACAGTTGTGTGACTGAAATGATGCATGCATAGCAGGAGGGATTCAGTGAGGAGGAGGATGCATGATTGCAGGGCTGAAGTCTCTCCCAGGACCAAGAAATGAGAAGTAACTTCAGAAATGATTATAGTTTCTTCCTGCAGGTACTCAGCTTCTTGGGGACAGTCTTCTGGATGAGTGGCTCACACACCCCTATCTGCTTCTGAGAGATGAGCAGCTCTGAGATAGGAATGGGACAGGCAGACATGGTGGGAAATGCAATTTAGTCCAGGGCACTAAAGGTTTGATATGACTGAACTGCGGAGTGGACTGAGAGGGATAAAACTCCATGTCTGGCAGAAGGTAGACCACAAGAAGCCTTCTCTACCAGCAATACTCAGTGTAGCCCACAGACATGTAATAGCAGTCTCGTGGAGGGGACTGTTAAAAGTGCAAGTTAAGCTGAGTGAAATAAGTCAAGCAGAGACAGTAAAGTATCATATGGTCTCACTTACTTGTGGAGCATAAGGAATAACATGGAGGATACTGGGAGAAGAAGAGAAGTGAGTTGGGGTAAATCAGAGGGGGAGACAAAACATGAAAGACTGTAGACTCTGAGAAACTGAGGGTTTTGGAGGGGAGGGAGAGGGGGTTGGGAGAGACTGGTGGTGGGTATTATGGAGGGCACATATTACATGGAGCACTGGGTGTGGTGCATAAACAATGAATTTTGGAACACTAAAAAAAATAAAATTAAACTAATTAAATGGGGGAAAAAAAAAGGTAAGTTCTTGGGGCCCACCTCCACCCTCCTGAATCAGAATCTGAAGCTCCACAACCTGTCTTTTGGCAGTTTCTCCAGGGAACACTTCCATATGCAAAAGTTTGGTTAAAACAAACAAACAAAAACAAACAAAAAACAAAACTGTAGTTTCATTTCCAAGTTTCGGTTCTTTCTGAATGAAACATTACAACTATGAGTTTGTCTCCATTACTAAGACTGACTCTGTAAGTTGGCAAATCCATTACATAGGTTTACTTATGTTACCTTTGAATGGCACATGTAGAGAACAGACCAAATGCAGGACAGCAAAGATTTCAGAAACTACCAATATTGAGACCATAACCCATAGAAGGAGAGACAGAAAATTAGAAAACCCCAATACTAGGAATCTTTAAAACATGCATTTAAATAATGCATGGTTCAAAGAGAAAATTACAAGAATATTAGAAAATACTTTGAATTGAATGAAATTAAAAATACAATATTATAAAAAACTGGGATATGCTGAAGCACCACACGGATGGAACTTTATTACATTAATGTTTACATTAAAAAGAAAAGTTTACAATCAATGACCTAAGCTTGCACCTTAAGAGAATAGGGGAGAAAAAAAAAAAAAAAGAAAAGAAAAAGCAAATTAAAATCAAAGCAAACAGGGATGCCTGGGTGGCTAAGTCAGTTAAGAGTCTGCCTTCAGCTCAGGTCATGATCCCAGGGTCCTGGGATTGAGCCTCAAGTCAACCTCCCTGCTCAGTGGAGAGCCCGCATCTCCCTCTCCTTCTGCTCCTTCCCCCTTCTGATATTCTCTTTCTCACTTGGTCTCACTCTTTCTATCTCATACAAATAAATAAAATCTTAAAAACAAAACAAAAACCTTCAAAACAAACAGAGGGAGGGAAAAATAACAATGAAAGTAGAAATCATTAAAATTTAAAACAAGAAAATAACACTGAAAACAGGTTCTTCGAGAAGACTTTTAAAAAATATTTATATATTTTAGAGAGAGAATGCAAGCAACAGAGCAGGGACAGAGCGAGTGGGAATCTCAAGCAGTCTCCACACTGAATGCAGAACCAACATGGGGCTCGATCTCAAAACCCTGAATTCATGACCTGTACCAAAACCAAGAATCAGAAGCTTAATTGACTGAGCCACCATGTGCCCTTCAAAAAGACTTTAGTTTAGTTTTGTTTTGTTTTAATTTCTTTTCAGCATAACAGTATTCATTGTTTTTATACCACACCCAGTGCTCCAAGCAATCTGTGCCCTCTCTAATACCCAAGACCTGGTTCCCCCAACCTTCCACCCCCTGCCCCTTTGAAAACTCAGATTGTTTTTCAGAGTCCATAATCTCTCATGTTCACCTCCCCTTCCAATTTCCCTCAACTCCCTTCTCCTCTCCATCTCCCCTTGTCCTCCACGCTATTTGTTATGCTCCACAAATAAGTGAAACCATAGGATAATTGACTCTCTCTGCTTGACTTATTTCATTCAGCATAATCTCTTCCAGTCCCATCCATGTTGCTGTAAAAGTTGGGTATTCATCCTTTCTGATGGAAGCATATTACTCCATAGTGTATATGGAACACATCTTCCTTATCCATTCGTCTGTTGAAGGGCATCTTGGTTCTTTCCAGTTTGGCAACTGTGGCCATTGCTGCTATAAACATTGGGGTACAGATGGCCCTTCTTTTCACTCCATCTGTATCTTTGGGGTAAATACCCAGTAGTGCAATGGCAGGGTCATAGGGGAAGCTCTATTTTTAATTTCTTGAGGAATTTCCACACTGTTCTCCAAAGTGGCTGCACCAACTTGCATTCCCACCAACAGTGTAAGAGGGTTCCCCTTTCTCCACATCCTCTCCAACACACGTTGTTTTCTGACTTGCTAATTTTGGCCATTCTAATTGGTGTAAGGTGGTATCTCAAGGTCGTTTTAATTTGAATCTCCCTGATGGCCAGTGATGATGAAAATTTTTTCATGTGTCTGATAGCCATTTGGATGTCTTCATTGGAGAAGTGTCTGTTCATATCTTCTGCCCATTTTTTGATATGATTGTCTGTTTTGTGTGTGTTGAGTTTGAGGAATTCTTTATAGATCGTGGATATCAACCTTTTGTCTGTACTGTCATTTGCAAATATCTTCTCCCATTCCGTGGGTTTTCTTGACTGTTTCTTTGCTGTGCAGAAGCTTTTGATCTTGATGAAGTCCCAAAAGTTCATTTTGCTTTTGTTTCCTTTGCCTTTGGAGACATATCTTGAAAGAAGTTGCTGTGGCTGATATCGAAGAGGTTACTGCCTAGGTTCTCCTCTAGGATTCTGATGGATTCCTGTCTCACGTTGAGGTCTTTTAGCCATTCTGAGTTTATCTTTGTGTACAGTGTAAGAGAATGGTCGAGTTTCATTTTTCTACATATAGCTGTCCAGTTGTCCCAGCACCATTTATTGAAGAGACTGTCTTTTTTCCACTGTATATTTTTTCCTGTTTTGTCGAAGATTATTTGCCCATAGAGTTGAGGGTCCGTATCTGGGCTCTCTACTCTGTTCCACTGGTCTATGTGTCTGTTTTTATGCCAGTACCATGCTGCCTTGGTGATCACAGCTTTGTAGTAAAGTTTAAAATCGGGTAATGTGATGTCCCCAGTTTTATTTTTGTTTTTCAACATTTCCCTAGTGATTCAGGGTCTCTTATGATTCCATACAAATTTTAGGATTATTTGCTCCAGCTCCAAAAAGACTTTTAAAATCGAGCAGAGATTCTAGTCCCTCTGACTAAGAAATTTATATAAATTATCAACATCTGGACAGAAATATGTTCTAGAGACATTAAAATGTTAATAAGGGAATATTATTCATCATATAGTAAAAGTGAAAATATAAATAAAATAGGCAAATTCTTTAAGAAACACAAATTACCAAAGGTCACTTGGGAAGAAATAGATGATTTGAATACTTTGTCTCTGTTAAAAAAAATTAAATGCTTTCTTAAAACTCTTCTAACAAAAATTCCAGGCCCAGGATGGCTTTACTGGAAAATTCTGTCAAAAAGTTAAGGAAGAAATAATAATAATTTGACATAAAAATGTTCTAAAAAAAAGAGGAGAAGGAAATACTTACTTAATCATTCTATCATTACCCTGAAGTCAAAACCAGATATTACCATACCTATCACAACAGGAGACACAAAAATCCTCAAATATAATTCTTCATATCATCATCATAATCATCATCATCATCATCGTCATTAATATCATAGCAACAGGGCGCCTGGGTGGCTCAGTGGGTTAAGCCGCTGCCTTCGGCTCAGGTCATGATCTCAGGGTCCTGGGATCGAGGCCTGCATCGGGCTGTCTGCTCAGCAGGGAGCCTGCTTCTCCCTCTCTGCCTGCCTCTCTGTCTACTTGTGATCTCTGTCAAATAAATAAATAAAATCTTTAAAAAAAAATATCGTAGCAACAAATCAAATCCAGTAACACAGAATACAAATCATGAATTATGACCAAATGCCATTCGCCTTCAGAATTCAAAATCGGGTCAATTTTTTGAATATCAATCTCTAGCAATTATTATATCAAGAGATTAAAGCAAATAAACCTTATGATCATTTCAATAGATGCAAGAAATGTAAAGTTTCACATCCATTTATAATTATAAACTCTCAGTGAACTAAAAATAGAAGTGAATTTAGTTAATCCAATAAAGAATATCTTTAAAAAATTAAAATCTATAAGAAACATTATAATAAAAGAAGGAATGAATGTTTCCCCTTAAAATTATGTTCTCACCATCCCTATTCAACAACACATTGGAAGTCTTAGGTAATACAGTAAGAGAAGGAAAACAAAAAGTAAAAAGGTCTACAGACTGGAAGGAAGAAATAGTTATGTCAACAATCGCACAGAATCTAAAAATAGTCCACTGGAACTAGTGAGTAAATTTAATAAGGAGATAAGATACAATGTAATAATCAAAAACAAATTCTATTTCTTTGTATTGCTAATGAATAATTGACAAATTTTAATTTAAAAATCAATACTCTTCATAATAGAACTAAAAACAAGTATGTAATATTTATGTATAAATTCATCCAAATATGTACAGTGCTTGTGTACTGAAAACTACAAATCACTTCATAAATAGGAAGTGTCAAGTGTTGTTAAGTTCTCAAATTCTTTGCCAGCTGATCTATAGATTCAATGCAATCCCAAAGAAAATCCCTGAAGGAGATAAATACACACACACACATACACACACACAAATAACATAGGTATATATGTGTATATATATATTCATATTCTTAATATTGACAAATTGATTGTAAAACTTACATTGAGAATAAAAAGAACTAGAGTTGCTCAAAGAATTTTGGGCAGGAAGAACAAAGTGGAGGACTCATGCTATCTGATTTCAAGACTTACTATAAAGCTACAGTAGGTTTTGATGAAGAATAGACACAAAGACAAAAGGAACAGAATAGAGTATGCAGAAGTAGATTTACACCATGTATGTATGGACCATTGATCTTTGATAAATTACAAAGACAATTCAGAGGGGAAAGGCAGCCTTTCAAAAAAAGTTGTTCTAACAGTTGTAATTCAAGTGCAAAATAAATAAACCTTGACCCACACTTGGCACTATATTCAAAAACTAACTCAGGTACCTGGGTGGCTCAGTGGGTTAAGCCTCTGCCTTCGGCTCAGGTCATGACATCAGGGTCCTGGGATAGAGGCCCACGTCGGGCTCTCTGCTCTGCAGGGAGCCTGCTTCCCCACTCTCTGTCTGCCTGTCTCTATGCCTACTTGTGATCTCTCTCTGTCAAATAAATAAATAAAATTTAAAAAAAAAAAACCTATCTCAAAATAAATTGTGTAAAAGCTAAAATGAGAAAACGTATAGAAGAAAACATATAGAACTTCTAACTGTATATTTGGTAGAATTTCTTAGATTATGATCCCAAAAATCCAATACATAAAAGGGAAAACTTTGATAATAACATTTTATCAGTTAAAAAACTTCTGCTCTATATAGACACTGTTAAGAAAACGAAGGAAGCCAGGGGCTTCTAGGTGGTCCTGTTGGTTAAATGTCTTCCTTTGTCTCAGGTCATGCCACTCTCCCTGCTTGCGCTCTCAATCTCTCTCTCACTATAATAAATAAATAAAATCTTTTCTAAAATAAGAAAGAAAATGAAGGAAGCCAAAACTGAGAGAAAATATTTACAAAACATATATTTTAGGAGGGATTTATTGTTCTTTCAGAATATTTTTAAAAAACTCTCAAAATTCCAAAAAAAGAAAAACAAGCTTGCTTCAGTAACATGTGCACCTACAACCAGAAAGATACAGAGAAGAGTAAAATGGCCCCTGCGTGAATGACTCACAAATTCATGAAATGTTCCATTTTTTACTGGATGAAAGTGGCAAAAGGTGTAAGTTTCCAGTGATTACATAAATAAGTATTGGGAATGCGATGTACAACATGAAGACTGTACTTAAGACTGTTGTTGGTGCATTTGAAAGTTACTAAGAAAGTTGATCCTAAAGTTCTCATCACAAGGATAAAACTTTTTTTTTCCTTTTTCTTAAAATCTTTGTGTAATCTTAACTGCACCCACATGAGTTTGCTCCTTGGTCAGTCAAAAACTGAACCAGGTGAGTTGTCCCCGGAAGAAAATTTTATTTGCTGTGAATGAGATCACAGGGAATGACTTCCAAAGCCCTGACTCTTCTAGAGGGTGAATGGGTGGGTTCCTTTTGATTAGGGTTAGGATGAATGTCTTCTTATTGTATGCAGAGGTGGGCACAAGGTCCTGCATGTGCCTTAAGGAAATAGCCTACACACATACTGCATGTTATGTAAATGAGGCTTGTGTTCCTCCTTGGGTGGAGATTTCAGTATTATAATGAGGTAAACATAACTGTAGGTCAGTCCAAGCTTCACTCTGAGGTCCATCTGCATAGACATGAGTTGAGGGGTGGGTGTAAACTAAAAGAATCTGGGTTGTCTGGACCAGCAGGTGGTCTTATCAGTCACCATCATCTTTGGGGAGGACTGGTTTCTGGTTTCATTAGCCTGAATTAACAGAAAAGCCTGAAAGAAGAGCTTAGGGAAATATAAGAGGTTAGTGAGCACAAGCAGGCAGGCAGTAAAGGCCAGGTCTTGGGGTCTAGCTGGCGACAAGATGATCAATGTAACTAAACTTAATGTGGTCATCATTTCACAATATATGCAGGTCAAGTCATTGCACATACAGCTTAAACTTACATAATACTGTACATCAAGTATGTCTCAATAAAACTGGAGGAAAAAGAAAAGAAATGAAAAGTTCAACTAGAAAATGGCAAAATATGATCCCCTGGGTGGCTCAGTCCATTAAGCATCTGCCTTCAGCTCAGGTCATGATCTTGGAGTCTTAGGATCGAGTCCCACATTGGGCTCCTTGCTCAGCCAGAGTCTGCTTCTCTCTCTGCCTCTGCCTCTGCTCATGCTCTCTCTCTCTAATAAATAAATAAAATCTTCTTTAAAATGGAAAGGTATTTATATAGACACCTCATCAAAGAAGATTTGAATTTAGCTAAAAAAAAAAAAAGATGTACAAAAAGATGGCCAACATCACTAATAATTAGTAAATGCAAATTAAAAGTACAGTAAACTCTACACACTTGTTAGAATGGCTAAAAAGTGAAACAAAATTTAAAAACAAAACAGAGCAACTGGAAGCTTCATACATTATTTTTGTGAATTCAAAAATGATGTCACTGGGCGCCTGGGTGGCTCAGTGGGTTAGGCCGCTGCCTTCAGCTCAGGTCATGGTCTCAGGGGCCTGGGATGGAGAGTCCTGCATCGGGCTCTCTGCTCAGCGGGGAGCCTGCTTCCCTCTCTCTCTCTCTCTCTCTCTGCCTGCCTCTCCATCTACTTGTGATTTCTCTCTGTCAAATAAATAAATAAAATCTTTAAAAAAAAAATGATGTCACTACTTTGGAAAACAATTTGATCATTTCTTATAAAATTCAACATACACTCACCATACAATGTATCAACCCTGCTCTTGGAGATTTTTCCAAGAGAAATAAAAGCATATGCTCACACAACACTTGTACATAAATATTTAGAGTTGCTTTATTCATAGTTGCCAAAAAAAATACTGGGAATAATCTGTATGTATTTCAGTCAGTGAATGGATAAGCAAATCCATTTACTTGCTTTTCATGAAATACTACTCAAAAATATGAAGGAAAACTACTGTTACACACCTATAGGAAAGACTCTCAAATGCATTTTTCTCAGTGAAAAAAGTTAGACTCAAAATGTTATACTTATAATTCCATTTATATGATGTTCAATATTATATGTATTACACACCAAACTATATATAGTTAAGTAAATAGGTTGGAGCTGCAAGGAACTAAGGTTTGGGGATGTGATACCTATAAAGTGTATCAGGCAATGTTGGAAAGTGATAAAATGGTTCTGTATCTTTTTAAGGATTTTTATTTATTTATTTGACAGACGGAGACCACAAGTAGGCAGAGAGGCAGGCAGAGAGAGGGGAAGGGAAGTAGGCTCCCTGCTGACCAGAGATCCTGATGTGGGGCTCCATTCCAGAACCCTGGGATCATGACCTGAGCCGAAGGCAGAGGCTTTAACACACTGAGCCACCCAGGCACCCCATGGTTCTGTATTTTTATTGTGGTGGAAGATGTATGACATCATGTATTTATCAAAACTCATAGAACTATATATATAGCATGACAGATTTTACTATAGTTAAGATATACTACAATTTTAAAAATTAAGAGGAATAAAAAGTAATTTTTTTAAGATTTTATTTATTTGACAGAGATCACAAGTAGTCAGAGAGGCAGTCGGGTGGGGGAGAAGCAGGCTCCCTGCTGAAAAGAGCCCAATGTGGGGCTTGATCCCAGGACCCTGAGACCATGACCTGAGCCGAAGGCAGAGGCTTAACCCACTGAGCCACCCAGGTGCCCCAATAAAACGTAATTTAAATGATAAAGTAATTCAATAAATAAAAAAGACAAGTGTGACAAAAATTGTGAAGGTGATACTTAGTGCCAGAAATGAGAGACTTCACCAAGGCACCAAGGTCCTACTGAAGAATCATCTGTAACTTATTCAAATTCCAATGTCTTGGCCTCACTTTCAAAGATTCTGATTAAGTAAGGTTCTATTGTAGCTGAAATCTGAATTTCTAAATATTTCTTCTGAGGCTTCCAATGAACAATAGATTTGGGGATCTCTAGGATATTGCTTCAACATCTCCCAAATTGTGACCTGGAGAACATGCCCTTTAGATCAGCAATTCTTAGACTACAGTGCATAAAATATTGCTGAAAATGCAGATTCCCTGGCTTTTGGCTCAGAGCTTATGACTCAGTAATATCAAGAAGCACACATTTGTAACAAGAATACTCAATGAAATCTATTTTAAATGGTCCTCTAATCAAACTGAGTGGTTGGGATGGACTTGGTACAATGGGCTCTGAGTGTGAGACAAGATGGAGGAGGCTCTCAGTAATCAGAAGACCCATGAGGACATTACATTCTTTCCCCAGGGCTCTGCCATCAAAGCATAATCTGTGTGAGTCTAACATGGTTTCTTCACACCAAGGCAGGTCTAGACTTCTAGACTGAACACATAGAGCCAAGCTCTCCAGGAAAATTAACTGCCCCAAACCCCATAATCTGTGGGAGCCAGCCATCTGTTTATTGAGGGTACATGAAATAAACATTATGAAAATACAGAAAGATTCAAAAGAAATGTTCAATTCATGTATCAGAATAATTAAGAATTATTTGGGGGACACCATAACAAGTGAAATGAAAAGTTAACCAGTATGTGCCTACTGTTCCAAGAGTCTCTCCTATGGTTTCCCTAGCCCTTACTCTACCGCTTCTCTCCCATTATACATCCTACCGAATGCATGAAAAACAAGCATGTTGTACTGAACAATCAAGAACCACAGTTAACCTAGAGTCTAGACCTAGAAAAGCCTGAGTAATCTGAAATTCTGACCCAAAACGAGACATAATTTTGGGACAACACCAATTTGAAGATGAGGACTAAGCAATTTAGTTGAGCCAAGAGAATCTTCCAATCAAGGACAGAGTGAAATCTTTTCAAAATTGCCATTACAAGAAGCCAGACCCAAGGCCAGCGTCAGTCAAATATGTTGGCATTCCAGGTCACTGAGTGATTTCCCGTCCTAGCCTGGCAGACACATCATTCACAGCCAAGTTCACAAGGACAAGGGATGAAGCTAAAGCCTATTTCCCAGGTGATAAAGGAAGATATGTGTTCATGCCTGAATAACTGATTAAGGTAACAGCCCCATCTGTGGGATGTGACCTCCCACAGACCCTGTCTAGCCCCCAATATATATATACATGATGCAGCTATTACTCCAAGGTACTCTTGGGCTCTTATCCAGGTGTCCCATGGGTTTTCTTCAGTCTGAACAGAATGCACAGAGATAGTTCCTTCATAATAAAAAATCTGTTTAAGATGGATCATTTGTTTTGGTGAAAATAGAATGTTCTTGAAAATGTTGCCATTCTACAAGATAAGTGATGATACAGAACTGACCTCTAACTTCCCATAAGCGAAAAATAATGTAAAAATCAACTCAAAACAAAAAAACACAATGCAAAACCACAACAGCAACTCTGTCAACCCTGTGGAAATGTTCCACATTTGAATTCTCCATCTATTTATTGTTCTTGGGTGGTTCCCCCTCCCCAGTAGGACCAATTATTTAGGATAGGGGAGACCACAGAAATGGGAAGGCTTATTGCATATCTCCCAGTGGAAAAGCATACACCCAATCACTGTGTGAGCCTGTTATCAGGTTTGTAGACTATCTCATGAACAGGAAACAGAGGCGGCTTTATTGGCCCCATGAGATTACATCAGCAGTTTCTACACTTGCCTGCAATCTCCCCCTCCCCAAGGCTATACGAATAATTTGTCTTGAGTTTGACTTGTTTTTCAGATTTTTTTTTTTTTTTTAATTTCAAGGTCATGTTAATGTGTCAAATTTGGGAATGACTGTCAAATCTGAGTCCTCCATTTTAAATTACTAGGTGCTGGACGTTGACAAAGGAAGTAAACTAAAAGCAAAAAAAAACTAGTTAGGCCTCTGGGAAGGTAGAACATACCTCAGGGAAGTGCAGGGTTTCATAGCAAATGGTGAAACCAGGGTAGTACTGCTAGGTTTCAGGGAGGAAGCTCTGGATTGAACCTTACTATGCACTGGTAGACTACCCCCCCAGTGACCCTTCGGGAAGGCCCTATATCCTCATGTTCTCCTGCACCATGTGCTGCTCCCTGTTCCTCTCTGCCTGCCTGGTGGGTTTTCCAGATGTCACAGCTTAGCCCTGTGATTACTAGAAAGGTTTATCTTCTCTCCATATTCACTAAGCCCGAATTCAGCTGACACATTTGTGAAAATTTTCATTTTATAAAACTTTTATCTTTTTTTTTTAAAGATTTTATTTATTTATTTGAGAGAGAGACAGTGAGAGAGAGCATGAGAGGCAAGAAGGTCAGAGGGAGAAGCAGACTCCCCATGGAGCTGGGAGCCTTATCAGGACTCGATCCCGGGACTCCGGGACCGTGACCAGAGCCGAAGACAGTTGCTTAACCAACTGAGCCACCCAGGTGCCCCAACTCTTATCTTTCTATTAATTTCTCTGTCACTATCTTATTGGCTTGCAGATCTCCTTTTAGTTTCTATGTATTGATTTCTTTGGCTTTTTATTTTAATTTTATGTATGTTCGCAACTGGTAATGCACTCATGAGGTTCAAATTTCAAAAATTAGAGTCTTCTGTAAAATCTCACCTCTATCTCCTCAGTCACCTCATTTCTTACGTATCTCTCTTGAGATATTTTAGGCATGTGAATACAAATGAATCATATGGGCACTCGCACGTACACAACTATTCTTCCCTTTCTCCTTCTACACAAATGATGGACTATTTAAGGATTCTTCTGTACTTTGCCTATTTGCTTAGTACTCTATCTTGGAAGTCATTCCACAATTAATACATAAAGAATAACCTCATTTATTTTTGAGATTGTGAAGTATTCCCTTGGTGCAATGTTCCATAATTTATTTAACCAATCTACTATTGAGAGACATATAGTTTGTTCCTAATCTTTTATCTCTGTTCTGGAGGTGAAATTGCTGGATTAAAGGGTGCATAAATTTTTAATTCTGAAATTTATTTCCAAATTGCCCTTTTTAGAGACTGTACCAGTGAGAACGTTCACCAGGGATGTGTGAGAGCATCTGTTTTCACTCCTCACTGCCAATGCTGGGTGGTATCACTCTGCATGTTGCCGCACTGCTTGGTGAAAGCTTGGCACTCCAGAACACTCACCTGTGGGACAGGGGAAGTCCTTTACAGACACAGCACTCACTTGCACTTGTGTCTCCTCAGCTGCTGTTCTTGTCTTTCTGTCAGAATGCTAGTCTTTTGTTTTGAATGAAGGCTTAATATGCTAGGGCAGTAAGCTATTTCTATGATATTGGCAGTGTATCCTAACTTCTAAATAATTATTCATCTTTTGACTTCATTGCCTTATGTGTGCAATGCCAAAATTCTAATTTTATGTAACTAAATTTATTAATTATTGTTTTCTTACTCTGAGCTTTGTATGTAGTTAGAAAAGTTTCTCATACTCTTGCTATGCATGTGTGCCTGTGTGTGTGTACACACTAGCTCTTCCATGTCATTTCTAGCTTTTTTATCATTTCACTTTTATATTTAAGTTTTTGAAACATTTGGAATTCATTCTCAGATAAAGAATGAGATATGCAGCCAGCTTATTTAATTTTCCAGATTACTGCCAAATTGACCCATTGCCATTTATTAAATAATGCATCTTTTTTTTTTTTTTTGGCATGTTGCCTTCAGATGGCTTCTATCCTATACTAGCCTCTGTGTTTAAGTATATTTTTGGTTCCTATAGTCTGTCCACTAATCTACCCACCTATTCTTGCATCTTTTCCACACTGCTTTACTTATTTCAGTTTTTTCCTGTTATAATGATAGCCCTTGATTATTCTATTTTCAGAACTTGATATTTTCATATGAACCTTGACTACTGAAAATAACTATTGGTGGGCTCTCATCATATCCATAAATTAGCTAAGGGAGAATGGAAATCTGTTTGAAGTTGACTTTTCCTGCCCAATGACAATGGCTCCATGTGAGTGTTTTAAATTAAACTGAAAAAGTGGCTGTTGTTCAAATAGCCATCTGCATTTCATTATATGTATTCCAAAGTATTTTACTTTACATAGTGCTGTTATAAAAGGAACTTTTTTAATTTAAATAATCTAAAATTTAATTTGTATATAACATATTCATAAGCCACTGTTTATTATATATTATTTTTTCCTAAATACATGAATTCTGAAGTCTTTTATCATTGCTAAAATATTTAGTTGATCTTCTTTGGTTTCAATGATAAAAATTTATATAATCAAATATAGTAGTCATTTTACATCTTTCCTTCAACATCTGTACATTCTAATTTATTTTTCTAAGTTTTTTTAGAGTAATGTAACATCAGTAATAGAAAATAATATTAGAGATATATGAGACTTGACAGCTTTGTATTTTCTACTATTTCAGTGGTGATGCTTTTAGCATTTCCCTACAAAGCAAAGTTTGCTTTGAAATATATACACACGTACACATTTGTGTATCTTCATTCCTGTTTTTAAAAAATTCTTAAAGATAATGCATTGACCCTTATAAGGATCAACACATTAGTTTTTAATAATGTTCAGTTAGCCAACAGATAGTAGTACATCATTAGTTTTTGATGTAGTGTTCAACAATTCATTAGTTGTCAACACTCTATTTTTCAAAGAATTTTTAATGGAAAATTTAAAAATTTTTAAAAATGGAAAAAAAAGGGAAAAAAAATCACATGGCTTTTCAACATTTTTTAAATAAGAAAAATGATAAAAGAAGATGTGAGCTCTATCGATCATCGATCATCTTTCTATCTTATCTATCTGCTTATTATTTAGCCATAAAAAAGAAAGAAATCTTGCCATTTGCAATGACATGGATGGAGGTAGAGAGTATTATGTTAAGTGAGTAAGTCTGTCAAGGAAAGACAAATACCTTATGATTTCACTCATATGTGGAATATAAGAAACAAAAAAAAGAAAAAAAAAAGAGACAAATGAAGAAATAGACTCTTAACTATAGAGAACAAACTGACGGATACCAGAGGGGAGGTGGGTAGGAATGGGTGAAATAGATAAAGTGATCTAGACGACAGTTAATATAATGAGCACTGAGTAATATAGAATTGTTGCATCATTATTTTGTACACCTGTAACTTTCTTCCCTGTAATAATCTGTAATAAATTCTGTGAATTTTTCTTCTGACTCCTGCTTTAGCAGCATACCTGAAGTTTGATATATGGAGTTGGTATTCTTGTTTTTTTTTTTTCTTGTTGCTTATACTTTCAACATTTTTATGTGTTTTTCCTTATACTCAATAATTGTTTGAGAACACCTTAAAATCCAGGTGGTAAGGACTATTGGTTTTCTTGTTCTTCTATAAAATTCTTTGTTATTACAGGAGATAGGATAATTGCTACTCTTGATTTTTAGGATTTACTGAATTTTTTTTAATCCATCATATCATATTTTATGACTGTTCTGTGAACAGATGAAAGGTTTGCTCTTTGTTTTCAGAATACATTTTTTTAACTTAGTAATTAGATAACCCTTATTAATCATTATACTTGAGCCTTTTGTGCTGCCTTACACTGCAGGTGTAAGTTAGAGAGTCTTGCTGGGTCTAGTGCTCATTAAACCTCTGGAACTCACCATTTTATAAACACAGTTTCATGCCATCCCATGACTATCAAATTGTGTCCTCAGACTCTTAGTATTTTAGAGGATCTATTTGTTTTGATTAATGACTTTTGGCATGGATTCAATTTTATCTGATGTTAAGATGAATTGCTTGCTTTCTCATTGTACCTGTATGCTAGCTTACAACTCTTTGTACTTCTGTATTCAGATTTTAATCACCAGTCTTATCTGTGACTCTTGTCACTTTCATTTTCGTAGATGACTTCAGCCTTTTCTAATTTATTGAAATGACATATATGCTTAGTGTAAGTTCTTATTCCTATGTGATCATTTCCATTGTAGGTTTTTCTTTAACGATAAAGATACTGGATTGCATTCCGGTAAAACAAGACCACAGACCAACAACGGAGTCACTTATGATCAGCCCCATGTCACCAAACTGAGACCTAACTGAATTACAGCTTCAGCTCTTCCAGAAACTAAATCCTAAACCAGTCAAGAATCACCTCGTTGCACTACTGAGGTAATCTGCTTAACACACCTCCTGCCTTCTCCTCAAAACAAGTAACTTTGCAAAAACCAACTCCCCCCAACACACACTTTAACGTCCTTACTCCTCCTCCTTCATTTTGTGCAACTCCCCTGAGTTACTTTCTATCTGCTGGACTGGATGCTGCCCTATTCAAATTGATTTTTGCTTACATAAATTTTTTTTTTTCTGGGCCATCTATTGGCAAGATATTTAAATTAAATTGAAAAAGTGGCTATTGCTCAAATAGCCATGTGCATTTCATTATATGGATTCCCAGACAGGACAGGAGTAGAACAGAAAGTATGGAAGGTTCTGGATCACAGTACCAAACCCTTCCTTTGTACTCCAGCTTCAGAAGATCCTGCATGGGATTTTCAGTTAGCTCTGCCTCCACTGCCTCTTGGAATCAAATAGAGGTCAGAAATTCTCCTGAAATCAGTAATATGCTCTGTTTATGCTGCAATATCCAAGGAATTTGTGTTTTAAACCCCAAGGTGTGCCTCTTGGTTTTTTGAGTGTAATTTCCTTGCTGATTTTGAGCTCAGCAACTAAGCCTCCTGCCTCTGCATACTCTGAAAGTGCCTCTGTCTTATATCCACCATCCTCAATGGCATTTCTAACCACCTGTCATTTAGAAAGGGTTAGGCTCCTCCTCAGTTTACTGAAGGTGGAGTTTGTGTTTTCATTCCTCATTCTTCTGGCTGCTTTTCAGAGATTTTTCCATAAATAAAAGAAGGAAATGCATAGTTTATGCCTCTAACTTAAAAATAAAAGTCTCTCTCTCTCTCTCTCTCTCTCTCTCAGTTTTACAAATGTCTTCTGTTATTGTGTCACCATATGGTAACTTTATTTCTGGTGTTTTATTTTTAAACCAAAATCATGAAGTTCCATGTTGTCAGATGTATCAAGTTTTCATCTTATAGTTTGTGTTTTTGGTATTTTTAAAAAAATATCTTTTGCTTACCCCTTATTCACAAAAATATTCTGACTGTGGAGTGGTGTACCCATTTCTCTCAGTACTCTACAACTCAGTCTTGTCGCTGTTTTCTGACTTTGAATTAGGAAAACAGGAAATTAATGTTACTGTACATTTGATGTAACACTTTATTGGAAAACCCTGCTTATGTGCATCCTACTGATTCTGTTTCTCTGCAGAACCCAGACTAACACAGCCATTGTTGGGAGGAGGCATATACAATCAACAGAAGCAGGGATTTAAACTCTACTTCTCTGCAGAAATGAGATAATAGCACATGGAGACATGTGTCTGTGTGTGTGTGTGTGTGTGTGTGTGTGTGTGAGAGAGAGAGAGAGAGAACTTTGGAGTCCTTTAGCACTAACTGCTCTCTGCCAGCCACACCCACCTGACACCATAAGCCCTAAGGTCAACTATTTCTTACTCATGGTGAAACAGGGCTTTGCCTGAATACTGGCCTGAGGACAAACCTGGGAGGAAAAAAATGGAAAAAAAGTCTTGCTTCCAGGCAGCATTTTTTAACTGGTCCAGAAAGGACAGGGGAGATGAGGCAATAACTATTGGCCAACATCAGAGTGCATTGGTGTCCTGAGGTACCTAGTGCTTAAAACTAGTAGAGGAGAGATTGCAACTTACTCAATAAAATAAGACACAATCATCCAACATACGAATCTCTTTATTTTTTTAAGATTGAATTTACTTATTTATTTGAGAGAGATAGAGAGTGTGAGTAAGCACAAGTGGGGGTAGGGGGAGTGTGAGAAGGAGAAGAGCCTGATGCAAGGCCAGATCCCAGGACCCTATGATCATGACCTGAGCCAAAGACAAATGCTTAACCAACTCAGCCACCAAGTGTCCCTACAATTTATTTAAAGAGAATAATTTCCTATGATCATGACCTGAGCCAAAGGCAAATGCTAACTAATTCAGCCACCAGGTGCCCCTACAATTTCCTTAAAGAGAATCATTTCAAAGGCTTTGTTCTCTTACAGTGTACACTGTTCTTCAGGAAGCCCACCACTGCCTGAAATAAGACCAGTCACTGGATCCTCCCAAGGGCAAGGGTCAGCTGCTGGTATCTCAATCTCACTCCTGGGCCTCTGTACATGGAACTGAATCTGAGTAAAGTAAAACTTTTAGCAGCCAATTTTCTGGAGTCTCTAATGTTTGCCATTACAGGGCATGTGTGAGCTACTCAGGAAAACTCACATTTGAATGCAATAGCTAATCAGAGGTTCCAGACTTTTGTTAGAGCCACAACCACTTGGAGAAGGAAAAATAAATTGATTAACATCCTTAGATGTGTAGTTTCTTTGCAGTATTACTTCTGGAAGCATCCCAGAGTAGACTGTGCTGCAGGAGAGATACCTGAAGCTCCTGGGCTGTCTCTCCATGAGATATGCTAGATCCGTGGATTACCTTTGCAGTGATTGCTCGGTCACACTGTCCAAATCTGGGTCATGCTCCTTAAAGGCACCAGTAACAAATGACCCTCCAGCACAGTATCACTCTGAAGACATGATTTTCTTAACCCCCTGAGACTATAACAAGCAAAACTGGAGAAGTTTTACAAAGTGTCTCTTGAAAACCTTCAAAACTTATTAAACTGGTCAACATGCTGCATGGTAACAATCTGAATGTGACTCTCCCTATTTAGATGAGTGCTGTCCATAGGTATCCATGGTTCTGTATTTGACCTTGTCATTCATTTACATACAGCTAGTGACTTTGAAGTGGAACTCCCTTTTCCAGTTTGACAAGATTCTTATATTTGCAGACAGCATCTTGGTGACTTTACCTTTCCACGGGCCTCTATCTGCCTTTAGGTGTCCTCCAGCCTTTTCAAGGACTTGATCCATTCCCTAAGCCTGCCATGGACATGTGGTCCCCCCACCTTTGACCATGTATTCATTCCACATTCCACAAACAATGCTTTGGAATATTGAACTGACATTTAAATGGTCATTTAAATTGCATAAAACAGAGTTGGGCAAGATGGTGAAGGAGTGGGGAATTCTGTTTCAACCAGTCCCCTGAATTTAATTCAATATCTACACCAAGCCATTCTGAACACCTATTAAATCAGCTTGAGATGTAAGAATATATATCTGGATTTCTATTGGCAGAGGGTCAGCAGTCAGGAAGTATGAAGGATGGAGTTGTGATTCCACAGACAGATATTGGAGGATAAGCAGAAGGATTAGGAAGCCACTAGAAGCTGGTACCTGGAAAGCGATATAATACCAGAGCACAAAAGTGGGACCACTCATGGTTTTAGAAAGTCTAAGGGCAGAGAACTCAGCCTGAGTGGATCGCTGAGAAAGTCACTGGGGGCATGCATCACCTGAGGGAGGCTGTGGTTTTCCACTGTGCTTACAGAAAGGGAAACTATGTGTTATGGAGGTTTCAGAGAAGAACAGACTGGGACTTCTCTGCCCTGGGGTGGAGGTCTGAGTGGAGACATTGTCCATTCCTCCAACCCTCCAAAAAGGCACAAAAAGCTACCATAGAACAAAAGCAGCCATAGAACAAAAGCCAAAAAAACCTGGTTTCCAAGGAGTCCAGTCCCCTAATAGGGAACAGGGCAACTCCGTTCTAGCAGGGTTGCCTGAAAAATAGTGTGGCAAGCCTCTCTCCCAGAAGACAAGCTGGAAGAACAAGAGGACAACAACCCTAGGGTCCACATAAAACTGTAAAACACCAATACCAGGGGAAAACAGCATATTGAGCTCCAGGTGTTACCTCAAGGCTTGAGTGTTTCTCAGACACATTTTTTTTTTCTTTTTATTCTTCCCCATGTTTCTACTTTAAAAAATTTTTTTTAACTTATTTCCCATATCAACTAGATGTTTAATATAACATTTTCCATAGTAACTTTTTATTTTTTTTTTAAAGATTTTATTTATTTATCAGAGAGAGAGGGGGAGAGAGCGAGCACAGGCAGACAGAATGGCAGGCAGAGGCAGAGGGAGAAGCAGGCTCCCTGCTGAGCAAGGAGCCCGATGTGGGACTCGATCCCAGGATGCTGGGATCATGACCTGAGACAAAGGCAGCTGCTTAACCAACTGAGCCACCCAGGCGTCCCCATAGTAACTTTTTAACTTGTACTTTTTCATACACACAGAGATAGATGATAGATAGATTTATATCCATATAAACTTCAATGTAGTCCTTTTTTCCCTATGCAATTATATACATATACATAGATGATAGATAGATATACCAGTTATAATTTCCTTGTAACTCTGGGAAGTAGTGTCATCTAACAAAGAGAACAAAATACACCCAGGAAGTACTGAAACACCCTACCTTGCCCACATTGAGGTCCAGGACTGGCAGGAACTGAAAGATTACATGACCACAGCCCTGCAAGAAATACTAAGGGCGATTCTATAAAAGAAGAAAAATCCTAAGAGTAATGGATTCTGGGTTTTTAAACAGAGACAATCCATTGAAACAGGGACTCCACTGACAATAGGATGGTAATAAATACATATCTTTCAGTAGTAACTCACAACATAAACTGCCTAACTGTTCTTGTGAAATGGCACAGGGTTTGCAGATTGGATACAAAGACAGAACCCATCCATATGCTGTATGCAAGAGTCTCATTTTGAACCTAAGACACCTCCAAACTGAAAGTGAGGTGACGAAGAAGCATTTATTATGCCAATGGACCTCAAAAGAAAGCTGGGGTAGGAATTCTTATATCCAACAAGTTAGAATTTAAACCAAAGACAGTAATAAGATATCTAGAGAGACACTATATATTTCTTAAAGGGTCCATCCAACAAGAAAATTTAATTATTATAAATACCTATGTCCCCAACATGGGAACAGCCAACTACATAAGCCAGCTATTAACCAAAATAAAGAATCAGATCAACAATTATACATGAATAGTAAGAAAGTTTAACACTCCACTCACAGAATTGGACAGATCATGTAAACAGAATATCAACAAAGAAATAAGAGCCTTGATAATGAAATCAATAAACCACTGGCCAAACATATCCAAAAGAAGAAATTAATAAAATCATGAATGAAGGGGGAGAGATCAAGATTAACATCAAGGAGAGAGAAGCAATTATTAGAAATTATTACCAGCAACTATATGCCAACAAATTAAGCAACCTGGAAGAAATGAATGCCTTCCTGGAATCTTAGAAACTACCAAGACTGAAACAGGAAGAAATAGACAATCTAAAAGATGAATAACCAGTAACGAAATTGAAACAGTAATCAAAAGCCTCCTAAAAGAACAAACATCCAGGGCCAGATGGTTTTCCAGGAGAATTCTGCCAAACATTTAAAGAAGAAATAATACCTATTCTTCTAAAGCTGTTCCCAAAAAATAGAAATGGAAGGAAAACTTCCTAACTCCTTCTATGAGGCCAGCATTGCCTTGATCCCAAAACCATGCAAAGACCCCATCTAAAAGGAGAATTACAGACCAATATTCTTGATGAACATGGATGCCAAAATACTCACCAAGATCCTAGCTAATAGGATCCAACAGTACATTAAAACGATTATTCACCACAACCAAGCAGGTTTTATCCCTGGGATGCAAGGGTGGTTCAACATTTGCAAATTAATCAATGTATAGAACACATCAATAAAAGAAAAGACAAGAACCATATTATCTTCTCAATTGGTGCAGAAAAAGCATTTGACAAAATACAACATCCATTCTTGCTTAAAACTCTTCAGAGTATAGGGATAGAGGGAACATTCCTCAATGTCATGCAAACCATTTATAAAAAGCTCACAGCAAATATCATTATCAATGGGGGAACTGAGAGCTTTTCCCTTAAGGTCAGGAACATGACAGGGATGCCCACTATCACCACTGTTGTTCAACATAGTGCCGGAAAGTACTAAACTCAGTGATCAGAAAGCAACAAAAACAAAGATATCTAAATTGGCAAAGAAGTCAAACTCTTCCTTTTGCAAACAACATGATACTTTATGTGGAAAACCCCAAAGACTCCACCCTCAAATTACTAGAACTCATATAACAATTCAGCAATGTGGCTGTATACAAAATAAAATGAACAGAAATCAGTTGTTTTTCTACATGGTAACAATGTAACTATAGAAAGAAAAATTAAGTAATTGATTCAATTCACAATAGCAACAAACACCATAAGATACCTAGGAATAAACCTTACCAAAGATGTGAATGACCTATACTCTAAAAAAACTACAGAAAACTTATGAAAGAAACTGAAAAAGACACAAAAGGATGGAAAACATTCCATGCTCATGAATTGCAAGAATAAACATTGTTAAAATGTTTATCCTCCCCAGAGCTATTTATACTTTCAATGCCATCACTATTAAAATACCTTTGGCATTTTCCACAGAACTGGAACAAACAATCCCAAAACCTGTATGGAACCAGAAAAGACCCCAAATTGCCAAGAAAAAGTTGAAAAGAAAAACAAAGCTAGGGGCATCATGCTGCCTGATTTCAAGCTATATTACAAAGCTGGATCACCAAGACAGTACGGTGTTGGCACAAAAACAGATACATAGATCAATGAAACAGAATAGAGGCTCCAGAAATGGACCCTCAACTCTATGGTCGACTAATCTTTGGCAAATCAGGAAAAAAATACCCAATGGAAAAAATAGATTCTCTTCAATAAGTGGTGCTGGGAAAATTGGACAGTTACATAAAGAAGAATGAAAGTGGACCATTCACTTACATCATATACAAAAATAGACTCAAAATGGATGAAAGACCTCAATGTGAGACAGGAATCCATCAAAATCCTAGAGGAAAATATAGGCAGTAACCTCTTCAACATCAGCCACAACAACCTCCTTCAAGACACATCTCCAAAGGCAAGGGAAACAAAAAAAAAAAAAAAAAAAAAAAAAAAAAAGAACTTTGAGACTTCATTAGGATAAAAACTTTTGCACAGCAAAGGAAACAGTCAACAAAATGAAGCAGAGCCCAGGGAATGGGAGAAGATACTTGCAAATAGCATTAAAAGTAAAGGGCTGATATCCAAGATCTATAAAGAATTTCTTAAATTCAACAAAAAACAAATAACCCTGTCAAAAAAATGGGTGGAAGACATGAACAGACACTTCTCCAAAGAAGATGTACAAATGGCTAACAGACACATGACGATATGCTCAATATTACTAGCCATCGGGGAAATGCAAATCAAAAACCACAATGAGATACCATCTCACACCTGTCAGAATGGGAAAAACTAACAAAACAGGAAACAACAAATGTTAGAGAGGCTGTGGAGAAAGGGAGAACCCTCTTACACTGCTGGTGGGAATGCAAGCTGGTACAGCCACTCTGGTAAACAGTATGGAGATTCCTCAAGATGTTAAGAATAGATCTACCCTATGACCCAGAATTGCACTACTAGGTATTTACCCCAAAGGTACAGATGTAGTGAAAAGAAGGGGCATATGCACCCTAATGTTCATAGCAGTCATGTCCACAATAGCCAAACTGTGGAAGAAGACAAAATGCCCTTCAACAGATGAATAGATAAAGAATGGTATATATACAATGGAATATTATTCAGCCCTCAGAAATGGTGAATACCCACCATTTGCCTTGACATGGATGGAACTGGAGGGGATTATGCTAAGTGAAGTAAGTCAAACAGAGGAAGACAATTATCATATGGTTTCACCCATGTGTGGAACATAAGCAATAGCACAGAGAACCACAGGGGAAAGGAAGGAAATCTGAAGTGGGAGAAATCAGAGAGGGAGAAAAACCATGAGAGACTCTGGGCCCCGTAAGGACCTATTTAGAAACTGTCCCTGCTCCCTTTCCCCCAGAAGATAAACCAGCTTCAGGTAACAAAGCCCAGATACAAAGGTGGGTCAGGCTAGGTGGAGACCTCTGATCAGAAACTTACTGTTTCTGATAAAAGGAGGAGGGGGTGGTCAGGATGACAGTAATCGGTCCCTTCCAGGGAGGCTCCAAGCCTCCCACTTGGCGGCAGCACATCCAACCTAAGTCCCTGGGTTGGCAAGGATGTGGCTACACCTCTGTCTCCAGCCCAGTGTTGGCAGTCCGGATCCCTGCATGGGCTCCCTTTAAGACAGACTGTAATGCCTGCAGTGACTAGAGTACAGACTGAGCAGTCATTTCTGCTATAGCAACCTCTTTCTCTTTTCTCTCTTCCCATTCTAGTTCTTTACACATTTACTGCCTGACATTGAACACATCTATCAACCGTATCTTGAGCCCTACGCCCTAATTTAGTAACCTGGATCTGCTTGCCCATAAGCTCTTTAAACTTGTGTGTCCCCAAATGAGTGTCCTGATGTATTTGGCTTACTAAGTTTCTTCTAGTCTTAGTCCAATCTCCTTTATAGTCTAATTTAGTCTAACTCGACCATAGTGAGTCCTCCCTTAGTCAGTTCATAGAGAGGTTGTGCCATCTCCACGAACCGTGGTGTCCACAGCCAACGTCCCAAGAAACTCCTTCATGGAGACCAAAGCCTAAGTAAGTGGCGTGGCTCTTACAAAGCTGTGTTTTCATTGCTGACACCTGATACCCTTTTCCCTGCAGAGTCTGAAAAAGAGCTCTCATCCCCTGCAAGCAAGACCCATAGTCCTCAGTGGCTATTTCTACTATTCCCACTAAGTCAGTCAGATTCTTCCTTTCAAATCCTTCAATTTTCTGAAGTTTCTTTCTTATATCTGGGGCTGACTGACTGGCAAAGGCAAGATCGCCTACACAAGTTATCGTCCAACTTCTCTGAAGTTTACCTTAAGTTGTCTAGCTTAGCTAAACAAACATTTAATAACAATCTAATCTAGAATTTAACACCCTAAAGCCATGTTATTAAAACAATTTTTCTTTCTAAAATAACCATTTCCAGAGATAGCCAAATCAGGACTAACTCGTTTGAAAAACAAGTCCAGTTTTAACAAACTTGGCCTAATTATTTACATAAGCTCAGCAAGAACAGTGAGTAATCATACAGATCTTTTAGAATCTGCTTTGCTGGAACTTTTTATAAGGAATCTCTAGGTTGAACTTTTACTAGCCTCTCCGGGCCAGAAGCCAAGCCATGTACTGCATGGCTTGCAATACCTGTCAGATTTGGGCAAACTCCTGAGGTGCCCAAAGTAATCTGAGGCACCTCCTCCTACCAGGGAGTGACATTCTTTACTCACCCGGTGAGGCTGCTGGGAACTCTGTAAGCAAGGTATCAGGCCAAAAGTTCCAAAGGGCTTTATGGCTCCAGGTTTTACAAAGTCAACCTTAGTTCCTTTAAGCTGGTCATTATCTGAGTCTTTTCAAATATGACATTCCAGTCAAAGCCTTGGTAAAATAACCAGTGTCCAATGCTGTCCTGTTACAAGGATAACAGATTCTTATTGAATTTATGCAAATGACTGATTGCCAAGAAGAATACTTACTGGTTTCAGAGGGTTCAAATAGAGAGAAAAGTTGAAGGCCTTGATTCATTTACAAATGAACACTTTTACATCTCTCTAAGTTACAGATAACTTAAGAAAAATTTTCCCCAGTCTAGAGGAGCAAACATTACAGAACCATTAATGTTTAAAACATTAAGAGACACAACATTACAACCTTTCAGTTCATCTAGTCCCATGTTACTAATTCTGGTTTAGTCTGAATGTAGCCCTTACTCCGGTAAATCTTTACCCATTTCAGTTCCCAGGATTTTAACATATCAAAGACCTATATTTGTTCTGAAAGTCTTCCCATATGAATTTCTTTTAAGGTAGAATTTATATTACAAGAGAACTAAAACAATTACAAATGACAAACACTCAGAACAGATATAGTTAAATATCAAGTGATGACCCTTATCAAGACATTAAAATGTTAGGAAATGTATAGAACTTCTAGAATAATTACAGCATTTATCCAAATGCAACCCAAGGTTTATCAGTAACTTAGCATATCAAGGAAGCCTCAAGAGCCAAAGAGATCTCATTTACAATTCTGGGCAGGCAAGGAGAAAGCCATTTACATTTCAATTAACCGAAGAAAACTTTGCCTTTTTAAACAGAGAGAAAACCAGCTTTTCTATACCAGTGTCTTTCCTTTTTTTATTTTTAAGCGTGCAGTCTTAAGCGTTTTCTGGGTTTCCCTTCCATTATGAATGATGTCGTAGACAAAGGAAGGGGGATCTTTCAGATGCTGTCTAGGAGCGTCTTAGCTAAGGTCTGTCGGTATAAACCCTGGACCAGGCTACTCCATGGAGTAGATGACCATTATGCCATATGATGCCCCATGAGACTCAGGGTGTAGCCCACTCAGACTCCGCAGCCGAAGTGGTGGAGCCATACATACACATTCACACAGTCAGGCACTCTTCAGATTCAGACAGGTTGGACACCTCCCCCCACCAGGTCTCCCCCTCCATTCTGAAGGAATGGATCTAGCTCAAACAGTCGCTCCAGGCCTGTTTTTCTTTCCTATTCAAACAGGATCAGGCATCTGGTATTTTTCTCTCCTTTTTACCTATTTCCTACTTTTCTACAGAGTTGTTTCCCTTTTTTCCATCAGTCTTAATTGCACTTAGCAGAATTTTGTACTCTTAGAAATACCTTAACCTCTACTGAAGATTAAATATAAACCAATTGTGAACTGTTACAACAGAATTCTTTAGATGGCAAATTTATCAATTAGTTAAGAACAAAACATGTTTACCAACAGATTTCAAAAGCACAAATCTAGTTCCAAAAACCAGCGCTCTAGCATTTTATCCCATTTAGTTGAAGTTTCAGGTTAGCAAAGACTTTGAAGGCTACTTTAACAACTACCCATTAAAACTCTGAGACAGACAATTAACCATCAGTTCTAGTCAACTCTTTGCTAACAGATTTCAACAGATTTTAACACAGATTCTTTTGACCTTGAGTAAAAACTCTGAAGTTTTACATTTACTACTGTTATCTCAAAAGACACGTTTATCCTAATTAACCCAACAAACTTAACTTAGTTCAAATACTGATTGATGTTTCACCTGGGCCCACTCCACTTCAAATGTTTACCTGAGACCCGGGTGGGAAGATCTGTAGTAGGGGTGTTAGGTCCAGGAGGCGCTTTTCTTGTTTCCTGACAGTGAATAACAGAACAAAGTACCACCAGAAGGCAGAGAAAGGGTTCCCAGTTCCAGGGCTCATAAGCTCCTAGAGAGGAGCACACACCATGCTTTCCCGCCAGCAAGGGGGAGGGGCTAGGCATTCTCCATCCGGCCAGAGAAGGCAAGAAATGTCCCTGAAACAAAGTTGTTTCAGCAGCTGCTTGAGAATATTCCTTAAAGTCTCTGTCTCGAGTTAGACTACCCCTAGTTGGCTCCAGTTATAGCCATTAAGAGTCAGACTCCCCTTACTCTCTATTTGCCCCATTCCTTCAAACACAACGAACAGCACAGCAGACAACAAAAAGACAAGACAAAGACAACCACAGGCCCAGCAGTTCTTACCCTGAACCTGCCACCGGTGGGGACTTTTTGATCTTCTGGCCGTCCAGAGGGACTCGAACCCCCTGACAGCCTAGGTGACCGCCTAGGGGACTCGAGCCCCCTTGACTGCCTAGGGGGACTCAAACCCCCTGACTGTCTAGGGGGACTTGAAACCCCTAGCGGTCTACCAGTGGAGAGAAGGCGCGTCCCCGCATCCTCTCCAGCCCTGGGGAGCATGGCCGAGTCCGGCTTCACCCAGCTGGGCTATACCCGGAGCTCCACCCAGACAGACCAACCAATCTCACAGAGCACCTGGAGATCGGTGGATCCCACAGAGTAAAATCTGTGAGATCTTACCTCGAGGCTTTTCCCAGAAATTCTGATGCTGGTTCAGTTCTCATCATTTAATCCCGGAGAGCCCCCATATGTTATGCCCCAATAATAGGTCCAGGATTAAAGGAGCGAGACTGATATAAAGCGAAGGTCAAGCAAAGCTTTATTTCGCGCCAAGCATCAAGAATCTAACTGAAGGTCCAGGGCCACACCTCTTACAAGAGAATGCAATCCTTCTCTGTTTCATAGACTAGCTTTTAAGGGCAAAGGCCATGCAGTCAGGCCTGCCCACGCACAGGTGGCCAATGAGATTGTAACACACACAGGAAACTCCACAGTGATGCTAGCTGACCAATTGAGTTACAATTTACCCTAGTAGACATTTGAACCAGCCTATTACACCTTAATTGGGATTGGTGCCCAAAAGGCTCCCAAAGGGCGGGGCTCATACTCCTTGGTAACCAGGGAGACAGTATGCATCCCCCCACTGATTGGATGTCTCCACCTGGCCTGACCCACCTTTGTATCTGGGCTTTGTTACCTGAAGCTGGTTTATCCCCTGGGGGAAGAGGAGCAGGGACAGTTTCTAAATAGGTCCTTGCAAGCCCAGAGAAATAACTGAGGGTTTCAGATGGGAAGGGGGAGAGTTAGGGAGTTACAGGGTGATGAGAACTGTGTGTTATAACAAATGAATCATTGAACACTACATCAAAAACTATTGATACAGTGGCTAAGTGAATATAATTGAAATAAAAAAGATAACAATACTTTCCAATCTGACCTACAAAAATAAATGAATAAATAAATAAATAAATAAATAAGTAAAGCATGTCTTTACTCATACATTGTTTGAAAGAGAATGTAGGGATGCCTGGGTGTCTCGGTTGGGTGTCTGCCTTCAGCTTGGGTCATGAACTAGGGGCCCTGGGATTGATTCCTACATTGGGCTCCCTGCTCAGTGAAGAGCCTGTTTCTCCCTCTCTGCTGCTCCCCCTGCTTGTGCTCTCTCTCTCTCTGACAAATAAATAAAAATAAGTAAAATCTTTAAAAAAATAAAAAGTGCAATATTTTTAATGAATAAAACCACTATCTAATACCACAGCCTTTAGGCTCGCGCCACTTACATTCTCCCTGAGACCCACCTGTCACTATGTTGCTAGGGTCCTCTGCACTCCCCTGCCTTTTTCCAGATGACTTCTCTCACTCTTTCTCTAAGGTCTCCTTCCCTACCAGGGACAGTAAAACATGAGTGAAGTACCTTCCCCTGTGACCTAATTAACAAGGTAGTGGTGCTGTGCTTGGGGTCAAACTTAATCACCAAAGCAGGCCCTAGATTCACCCTGTAAAGCACACCCCTTGCAATGCTTTCCAAGAGGAAAAAAATTAAATGTTAAGTCTTTTGTCCCAAATTTAATTTCCCTCTTTTGCCTTGTAATGAAATGACCTTCAGGAAGCTTGTTTTACAAGCATGATTTCCTATATTTTGCTGCAGAAAGGGGAGAGGAGGAGATGTCAGATGTGAAGGGGACAAAACATGGCAGAAACCCCAGCATTGTGCCTGATGGTTGTTGTGGATCTTATTCCCTCATTTCTTGGGCTCCCTCCTAATGTAAAGTGATGTAATGGAATGCAACGTAATGTACTATACTTAAAGATTTTCAGGAGAATAAACTAAGAAAAAAAGATAATCTTCAAAAAAAAACGCACAGGCCAATGATAAGGCATGTCCCAAATGTAAAATACTAGGGAAAAGAATGCTTTGGAATTTTTTGGACACATGCTACTTTTTCTATCTCAAAAGTAATTTTTAATTGCTCTTCCAGCAGACAATTTGGATTTTACAGTTACTTTGCTGCCATCCCTGTTTCTCAGGGAATAACCTATTTCCTTAGGACAGGAAGTTAACTTTTATATTATACTTTTGGGTATAATTCTTGAGATATGTGTCGTTAAAAGGAAGGATGTGGCATTCTGTGTATCTGACAGCTAGAATGTGTAATAACCCCCTACACCTTCCACAGCCCTTTTTTGGGGAAGATTCTAAAACTGAATGAGAAACAATACTTCCTGTTTCTAAAAAGTTATTACAAAATTTATTTGTGATTAACTCAAACAGTAAGAACTAGGTTGGGGTGGGGGACTTTGTTTCATATTTTTTCATTCAGGTTTGGCACATGTTTTCTTTATCCCATGGGATGGAGGCAGGGTGTTCTCCCATCTCGGCCATGCTGTACCTCTCTGCCACAGGCCACTGTGTGGTCCATGTGTAGGGCAGCCCCACAAATCTCTGAATTGTGCTATAGGGTGGTGACTTCTCTAAACCTCTATAAATTCTCTGATCTTACTGGCTATACTTATTTTCCTATTCTAGTCAGCTCATTTGATCATTCATTTATTCTGTTTATTACGTACCTGATATATGTCTGAAAGACACCCCCCCCCCCCCCCCTCGTACTAATTAACTGCTCTTTTGTTGTGTAAGAGCACCCCTCCTCCCCTTGCAATGAAAAGACCCTTCCCCCAGGGTTTAATTCAACGTAACTGCTCTTTTGCCTTTCTGTAACCACTTGGCTTTTAGGGCCTGACACTTGTCTCCTGTTTGAACAAGATACCTTCTCCTAATAGCCGAGGCAAGGTCACGCAGGCAAGGGGGCTGCATGGTCACGTAGGTCACGTAGACAGGGGGCTGCATAGTCACGTAGACAGGATGTCTTTCTGCTGAGTAATAAGGTCAAACTTCCCCTCTTTGTTTCCCCTTCCCGCCTTTCTCTTCCCGCGAGGGGGTCTTCCAAAGCCAATCCGCTAACACCAAGTATGCCTTTTTTCAAATGTTCAAATTGTCAGCCAATCGGCCCCGTCCCATCCGGGACTTGTATGTACCTGTCTATAAAAATCCTGCACCACCCCAGCCAGGTGTGCTCAGCTAGCAGGAGCTGCTGACCACCCGCAGGCGCCTGCGTAACAATAAAGAACCTCTTATGTTTGCATCCTGTGGCAGTGTTGAATTCTTGGGTAAGGGGATCCCTGGGTCTTTCATGTCCAAGGTCTCCCATGTAGGGTTGTTTTGCAATGGATCCATGAAGAAGAGGTCTTTTCCATTAGCTTCATTCCCATTACCCCACTTGAATTCTAGGTCCTGTGTTGCCTGGGATAAAACCAACAAAAATGTTAGTTTCCTATGTAAGCATTTTTCTTCATGCACCTTCCTTCCCCTGTAATTAACTGCAGGGGACAGCCGTAAGGATACCCTCTAGTGGATGTTTTCTTTCTGCACCTGTCACTGTACCACCCTCTTCCAGAGACAGTGGACTCAACTAAGTAAAAACAAGAGATTTTTGTTGAAGCAAACTCTTGGTATAAAACCTGAATAAAGGGATGCCTAGGTGGCTCAGTGGGTTAAGCCTCTGCCTTCAGCTCAGGTCGTGTTCTCAGGGTCTTGGGATTGAGCCCCTCATTGGGCTCTCTTCTCAGCAGGGAGTCTGCTTCCCCCCTCTCTGCCTGCCTCTCTGCCTACTTGTGCTCTCTCTCTCTGTCAAATAAATAAATAAAATCTTAAAAAAAGAAAAACTTGAATATACTTATTGGCTTATTTCAGTTAGCATGATACTCTCTCCTTCCACATTGTTGCAAATGGTAAGATTTCATTTCTTTTGATGACTGAGTAATATCCCATTATGTGTATGTAGTATGTGTGTATGTATATGTGTGTATGTTGTATGTAGTATGTGTATGTATATATATGTATATAGATATAGATAGATGATAGATGATAGATATATAGATGATACATAGATAGATGATAAATAGATAGGCATATCACACCTTTTTAATCCATTTATAAGTCAATCAGAGAAAGACAATTATCATATGATTTTCCTCATATGTGAAATTTAAGGAACAAAACAGGATCATAGAGGAGGGGAAGAAAAAATGAAATAAGGCAAAATCAGAGATGGAGAAAAACCATAAAAGACTCTTCACTATAGGAAACAAACTGAAATTTGCTGGAGGGGTGGTGGGTGGGGATTGGGGTAACTGGGTGATGGGCATTAAGATAGGCCTCACAAAGACTGTAAAGAGCACTGGTGTTATATGCAACTGATGAATCACTGACCTCTACCTCTGAAACTAATAATATACTGAAAGACCCGCGGATCCCCTTACCCAAGAATCCAACACTGCCACTGGATGCAATCAGCAAGAGGTTCTTTATTGTTACGCAGGCGCCTGCGGGTGGTCAGCGCGCGCCCGCGGGTGGTCAGCAGCTCCTGCTAGCTGAGCACACCCGGCTGGGGTGGTGCCGGGTTTTTATAGACAGGTACAAACAAGTTTTGGGTGGGGCGCAACTGATTGGTTGACAGTTAGAACTTTTGAAAAAGGCATATGTGGAGTTTGCTGATTGGCTCTAAGGACCCACGCGCGGGAAGAGAGAGGCGGGAAGGGGGAACAAGCTGATTGGTTCTGAGGGCCCGCGCGCGGGAGGAGAGAGGCGGGAAAGGGGAACAAGAAGGGGGAAGGTAGGAATGCCATCATGGCGTCTCTATTATTTCTATAAGCCAAGCGGTTACAGAAGGGCAAAAGAGCGATTAATAAGCAATTAATAACCTAATTAATAACCTGGTCTATACCTAAAAGCCAGCGGTTTACAGAAAAGCAAACAAGCGGTTAGTTATCCTATCTATCTTCTAGGGGAGGAGTCTTTCAATACTACTGCATGTTAATTAGTTGAATTTAAGGAAAACATACTAAAAAGAATGCTGAATATACTACTTATTCAATGTAGAATAAATACTGAAACTCTTAACTTCAGATTCCACTCTGGAAACACCTCACAAGGCAGTTGTAAAAATTAAATGAGGACCTAGTATAGACTGGGACAGTATATTTAGTCCTATTTTGCCCTCAAATCCCAGGTTCTCTGGAGCTCCATTAAGTCACAGGCTATTCAGCTGAGAGTTTGCAGGTAATTGAGCTGAGAGCCTGAAAAATGGCAACCCCACCCAAGGCACTTTCTTTAAATCAACTGTATTGAAGTAACATTTACACATAATAAAAAGCCCTCATTTTAAAGAAATAGCTTGATGAGTTTAAACTAATGGTATCTGTGTAACCACCACCCTACAGTCAAGGTACAGGTCCTATTCATCATCCCAAAATGTTCTTTTGTCACTTTGCAGTTAATTCCCTCCCTACTCCCAAGCCCAGGTAACAACATATCTCATTTTATTTCCACTATAGATTACACTTACATTTTTTATCATTTTTTTCTTTTTAATTTCTTTTCCGTGTTTCAGAATTCATTGTTTATGCACCACACCCAGTGTTCCATGTAACACGTACCCTCCATAATAGCTACCACCTGGTTCACCCAACCCCCCCACCCTCCACCCCCTCCCAAACCCTATTTGTTTCTCAGAGTCCACAGTCTCTCATGGTTCATCTCCCCCTCCAGTTTCCCCCAACTCACAATTTCATATACATGGAATCATGTGACATGTACATTCTTGTGTTGTTGTGCATATCAGTAGTTGTATCCCTTTTTATTTCCAAGAAAGATTCTCTTGTATGGATATGCAATTTGTTCGCTCATTCACTAGTTGATGAATTGTGGATTGTCTCCAGTTTGGGACTATTTGAGTACATTTGAGTATTTGAGTACATTTGAGTACAGTCTTTGTGAGGACATATGCTTTCATTTCCTTTCTGTAATTATCAAGGAGTAGAAGGACTGAGTCTTATGGTAGGCATAAATTTAATTTTATAAGAAATAACCAATCTCTTTTCTAAAGCAGCTGTACCATCTTGCATTCTCACTGGCAATGGAGGAGAGTCCCATTCTTGCCAACTTCTGCATTCTTGCCAACTTTTAATGTGGGCTACTCTCTTTTCCATCTGTGTCCTTCCAGTGAGTGTGTATCGATTCTCTTAACTCTTCTAGCTTTACTTTTTAAAAATACTACATCTTAGATTTAGTCTAGAAAAAGTGTGAAGGGAGACCTGAAAGCTGAAAGCCTTGCACTTCTCTATAAGAATCTAAAATCCAAGTAGCAAACCTTGAGAGATTCCTGGGGAAGGGCCCACAAAACAGAAAGTGATGCCCTCCTAAATATCAGTACAAAATATGATATGCCAACAAGGTATTTAGTTGTAAAACAACTAATGTTAAGAAAGTCTTCAGAGAGAAAATGGCATTAGAGCTGGTCCTCTAGAGAGAAATTTCTCAGGAATCAATGCAGGGCACAGAGGAGGGAGAGCAGGGCACAGAGAAGGGGGGCGGGAAGTGTGGTGGGGCAAGGACATTCTGGGCTAAGAGAACATTAGAAATAAAGGAGCTAAAGTTGTCTGGGGAACAGAGGGTGTCCTTGACTGATTGGACTATAGCTTGCTGACATTTTCCTTGGCCAATTTGGTGAATTTTAATACTTCTGAAGTTATAACAAAGGCCTCTTTAACGTTTTCATGTATTGAAAAGTAACCATGAATGGAAGTGCCTGGCACCTATTAAGCACTTAATAAGTATGTGTTGAATGAATGAACAAGTAAATTAATGAGTGAACTGCCTGAATGTAGAAAAACATAAATGGGTGATTTTGAAACTGTGCAGATACAAAGCTCAGGGAAGTTAAAAGGAGAGAAATAACTTCCAGCTAGAAAATTGAGATAGTTTTATGAGAATGGGTCATTTTAGGTCTAGTTTTAAGCATGAGAAGCTTTTAAATATGCAAATATTGGAAAGAAAGAAAAACATTTCAAGACAGAGAGTAACATTAATATAGCTTCATAGAGGGGCGCCTGGGTGGCTCAGTGGGTTAAAGCCTCTGCTTTCGGCTCAGGTCATGATCCCAGGGTCCTGGGATCTAGCCCCA
>NC_081563.1:91722889-91734181 GCF_022355385.1 Mustela nigripes | reverse complement strand
ATATATATATATATATATATATATATATAGCTTCATAAAAAGAAATAGGTAATTTTTTTTTGGTGCTGTTGAGGGACAAGTTTTATTTTTAATGTTTTCCATATGTATATGCCAACAACCATATGCAAGGAGCTCTTCTATGAGTCTTAAGCATTTATTTATTTATTTTTTAAATTAACAGACGTCTACTCAGTGCCTGTTGTGCAATAGTTGCCAGTTGTCTGAGGGAAGCAGTGGGAGAAGGAAATGTAGGTGTAACCAGTGACCTCCAGAGTTAAGATACTCAGGGCCCTCCTTTCAAGAGTTATGGAGTGTAACTAGTGGAGGGGCCAGGCTACAAAGCAGGTTGGCTGAAGAGTCATTAGAGGAATTGAAGCTGAGACCCCAGGACACTGGGAGGTTTAGTAAAGACAAAATCTATGTGTCTTGGCCAATAGACACAGTCTATTGCCCTTGTTGCTGAGGCAGAACTGGAGGTGAATTGGCTTCAAAGGCCCGAAGGACAATAGTGGGAAGGAAATGGGCCCATCTGGGAGTACCCCAAGAGTGAGCTAGAAAGACCAGTGTTAGAAGAAACAAGTTAGAAGTGTAATGAACAGTAGATACAGGCATACTTCTTTTTCTTGCATTTTGCTTTACAGTGCTTCAAAGACACTGTGTTTTTTACAAACTTGAAGGTCTGTGGTAACCCTGCATCGAGGAAGTCCATTGACATGATTTTTCCAACAGCATTTACTCACTTTATGTCTTTGTGTCACATTTTTTAATTCTCGGAGTATTTTAAACTTTTTGGTTTATTATTATATTTGTTATGGTGATCTGTGATCGGTGATTACAACTTGCTGGAAACCCAGATGATTGTTAGCAGTTTTTAGCAATAAAATATTTTTTTAAATTAAGGTATATAAATTTTAGTTTTAGACATAATGCTATTTATTGCACACTTAATGGACTATAGTATAGTGCAATATAACATTTATATGCACTGGGAAACCAAACAGTTCATCTGACTCTCTCCACTGCAGTATTTACTTCATCACAGTAGTCTGGAACTAAGCCCACAGTATCTCTAGGGTGTGCCTACATATACTTTGCCTCTATATTTTGTCATTTTTCCAATTTATGTACTGCATCACAATCCACTATAGAACTTGGAGGATTAGCACAGGAACAATGTGTTGTTCCACATAATTCAGTGGGTCAGTAACTCAGGCAGGACTTGGCTTGTCAGTTCTCTCCTTATGGCACCAGCTTGTACCACTCACTTGGTTGTATTCAGTAGCTGTCTGGCCAAGAGGGCCCAAGAAGACTCTACTCAGGTGACTGCCACCTTCCTGGTTCTTCATGGGTCTTTTTCTTTCCCCGAAGTGTCTCGTCCCTCAGAAGTCTAGTCAGAGCACACTTGGAGCACAGTGGTTGGTTTCCCCACAGAATATGGAGATGGAAGTAGTTGCTTCCAGGGTTCTCAGGGCTGACGCCAGAACAAGCATGTCCTTTCTGTGGTGTCCTTTCTATGAGATTCTGTTAGTCAAGGCAAGTCACAGGCTAGCCTCCATTGGTAGTGGGATTGGGAGGGGAAAGGACCTCCTTGTTGACGGAAAAAACTAAAGGGATTGACAGAGGCCATCTTTGGATCTGATACATGAACAGAGTCATGAGAATACTCCGGGGGTCCCTCCCGGTTTGCCTGACTCATAGTCAGCTCCCAGGGAAGTAGTGGTGCTTGTCTGGGAAGAAAAGGAGACTGTGAGAGATTTGGGGCCGAGTCCCAGCTCCTTCACACCCAGATCAATCCACTTGCAACTTCCTTGATCCTTACTGCCCAAGTGCAACAGGCACTCTGGGGAGAGGGATGGAAAGGCCATGATTTTACTTCATATTCATATTTTTATTTCTTCCCTTTTTTTTTTGTTGAATATACAAATTAAATAAGTCAACAAAGAGACAAGACCCTTCCTGCACACTCTCCTTGTCCTTTTAAAGTAATTCTGACTTCTATCCATATTGCTTGATTCTTATGAACTTAATATAAATTGAGTCATATACTGTGCAGTCCTTTATGTGCAGGGTTTTTTCCACTCAAACATTTTGTCTCTCATGTTAATCCAGTTGGTGCATCAGACAGTGGTTTATTCTGTTTTAAAGGATTTTTACCTATTGTAGGCATATACCTTTGCACTTAGAGTTGAAGCCCTCCATCTCTAAGGACTTATACCTAGCTGTGACCACAGAAGCCCACCTGGAGAGCTTGCCTGGAGGCTGTCCTGAAGAGGCTCTTGTCACCTGGGACTGACAAAATTCACAGTCCAGCAGAAATCTCTCTGAAAAATACCCCACCCATGATCCTCTTTCTTTGTGTGGCAAGTTCATGATATGCCTCTGTTGTGGGTCACCACAAAGGGGCTCTAAGGTAGAGAACAGTCCTTCTAGTAGCTTCATCCATTCCTCCACAGATCCCTTTCCTTCAACAGATGATCTAGTATCACCAGGTCCCCACAGGATTTGCCACTAGGGAGCATGGCAGCCAGACTTGTAGAGGTCAAAGGACTTTCCCTGGCCGCCAGTCACCTGTGCCCACAGCAAGCAAAAACTGGGAGAATCAATGCCTTCCCCTCATCAGCGCCCCCCCATGACTGAGGGATTTGGTGGATAGATGACTCAGCCCTTATGCCCCTCAGAGAAAATAACTCTGAGATGTGGAACTCGTGTTCCACACTGATTCCTAAATTTTCCAAGAATTAAGCTTCAGCGGCTCACAGCTATAACTTTCTGGATAATGTACCATTATCAGTTGGCTTCCCATCCCTGTCTCATTTGTCCTCATCCCTGCAAAAACTTCTTGGGATGCCCAGCCAAGTTATCTGTTTACAACCAAACCCTTGCCTACGTATTTACTTGAGAAGGAAAACAATCTTGGACACTTATAGACACAGTTTGTCAAATGTAGAATGTGGACAGAAATAATGAGACAGAAAAGCTAGCTTCTTTGTCTGGTCTACCTCCTTGTTTTGTGTAACAAAAAAGAAAAAATAACTTAGAAGAAACTCTGACAATAGACCATGGTCTATGTGTATATACACAAGTTTTGAAAAGCATTTTTTCCCCCAAGTGCCAGCACACTTGTCAGGGCTCTGTTCAGTTTTGATAAGCAAAGCTCTCAGCCTTTCTAACGTAAGGCATGCTTTAAGTTGACTGATTTTGGTTGCCTAGAGATTATCTTGATGATATGCTGACTGGTCTTTCTATTTCTGAAGTAACTTATTTCACTGCTCTTTTTGTAAAATACTGAGAGCTCTCTACTTCTTTTTTTTTTTTTTAAAGATTTTATTTATTTATTTGACAGAGATCACAAGTAGGCAGAGAGGCAGGCAGAGAGAGAGAGAGAGAGAGAGGGGAGCAGGCTTCCTGCGGAGCAGAGAGCCCGATGCGGGGCTCGATCCCAGGACCCCGAGATCATGACCCGAGCCGAAGGCAGCAGCCCAAACCACTGAGCCACCCAGGCGCCCCAAGAGCTCTCTACTTCTTAACATATTTCCACTTTGGTTTTCAAAATGTACCTGAACAATAGTTTATGCAATGGTTTCAGTTGTGCTATAATCTTAGCTGTTGTGTCCAGGAGTGTGCAACATATAGGACATAAACATTTCTTTTCCTTTTTCTGTCTTCTTATCTTCAAGATAGATACACATACTTATAGAAAGGAAAAAAATAATATTCCCTCTCTTTAAAATATAACCTGGAAAAACAGAAAGCTTCTAGAAATTAATGTAAAGAATATTTGATCACTTGAGTGAGGGAAGGATTTTTAAAACATGAACAAAAACCTTTACCAGCAATAAAAGAAAGGATCATTAAATTAGACTGTTTATTTAGCAGTTTGTTCATCAAAACACCATAAAATGGGTGAAAAGGCAAACTGCAGAGTGGAAGAATGAGGCCAAGAAAGTGGACTAAAAACTTCTATAAATTAATAAAAAAAGACAGACAAAAAATGATTGAAAGACTTGAGTAAGCACTTGATAAAAAGAAATTATCCAGGGGCGCCTGGGTGGCTCAGTGGGTTAAGCCGCTGCCTTCGGCTCAGGTCATGATCTCAGGGTCCTGGGATCGAGTCCCGCATCGGGCTCTCTGCTCGTCGGGGAGCCTGCTTCCCTCTCTCTCTCTCTCTGCCTGCCTCTCCATCTACTTGTGATTTCTCTCTGTCAAATAAATAAATAAAATATTTAAAAAAAAAAAAAAAAAAAAAGAAATTATCCAGAATGCTGCTAATGATAGTCTTAAGGGAAATGCAGACCAAAAGAAAAATGAGATGTCATTAGACATATACCAGAATAGCTAAAACACAACACAGCTAATATCTGAATCACACCATGTGTTTGTGAGAAGATGCAGATCAAGAACTCACTGAACTGCTTGTGAATGCAAATTGGTCAACATTTTGGAAAACTGGTGAACAGTATTTATTTAATCTAAACTTACATATACCTCATAGCACAGAGATTTATTTGTTAGGTCTTTATGACTTGAAAAATAATGCTTATAGCAGCACTCTTAATAACAAGAAATTGAGGAAAATGCACTTATAAATCAAGAGTGGAATTAATTTAAAAATGTGGTTTATTCATACAGAAGAATGCTGGCATAGCAAATGGAATATATTAGCAATATATGCAACAACTAGATAAACTTCACAGATATAATGAAGCCAGATTCATCACTGGGTGTCTCCATCAGTTAAGTGTTTGATTTCTAGTTTGGCTCAGGTCATGATCCCAAGGTTATGAGATCAAGCCCAACGTCAGGCTCTGAGCTCAAAGGCAAGAGTGCTTGGGATCCTCTCTCCCTCTCCCTCTGATCCTCCCACTGTTATCTCTCTCTCTTTCTCTTTCTCTCTCTCTCTTTCAAATTAATAAAATCTTACAAAAAATACACATCAAATAATCCCATGTATAGAAAGTTTACAAACACTGGGCTATAGTCAAAGGAGTCAGGATATCGGTTTTCTTTGTGGAGGGAAAAAATGTGGAGAGTGGATGGGTAGCATTTTCCTTGTTTTCATCTAGAAACTTAGCAAACCAAGAAAGAAACTGAATCAGGAAAGGAAGGCAAAAAGAATAATCCAAAATCCAAAAGACAAATGCTTATGAAGCAGCTGCTCTAGGCTACAGTGATGAGATTACCAAATAAAAGTAATCTAGGAAGGTTTCTGACTCAATGTCAATATTCAGAGAAAGCCTGAAGTCCCAGTTTGATTCAAGCAGAAAAGATAACCTAGAAGGGTATATGAGAGAAAACTCACCCCATCCTGTATCCCTTTGATGCTTCCCTGTGCCACCTTCCTGTTAGATATCCTTACAGCACAAGTCATTTTCTGCATATAGATGATTCCTATTTTTGTTTGTTGGTTTATGTTTATCTCCTGCCCTCTAGAATATAAACTTCTTGAAAAGAGAGATTATGTCTTTGTTTATGGGGTCATTAGAAGAATAGATGTTCTTAATTTTAATGCAGTCTAATTTAACAATGGCTTTTCTATGGTTTACTCTTTTATTTTTCATTCCAGTTAGTTAACATGTGGTGTAATATTAGTCTCAGGTATACAATATACTGATGTAAGGAACATCACCTTACATCACCTAGTGCTCAACACAAGTGCACTCTTTAATCCCCACTGCCTGCTTGAGTCATCCCCTACTCCCCTCCTCTCTGGTAACCATCAGTTTGTGCTCTATAGTTAAGAGTCTGTTTCTTGTTTTTTTCTTATGGTGTGCTCTTTTTCTGTCTTCTTTACAAAATTCTTTACTATCCAATGTTAGCAAATGTATTCTACTGTACAGCTTGAAACATATCAAATTTTAGCCTTTGTGTTAAGTCTTTAATTCACCACTTCGGCTAAGATGTATCCTTTTGTACTTGCTAACAAGCCATGACACAAATACATTTTAACTGTAGTGCCTTACTGAAATACATTGAAAAAAGGATTGTGACACAAAGATAGAGAGCTTAGCCATATCCTTTTAATAAAAAGGACTTTCTGAAGCTGGACAGGACTTTAATGAATCAGAACCATGTGGGGAGGCATGAAGGAGTTTTGCCATAGACTCCATAAGGAGATGACCACTCAGACTCCCCTGGGGGAAATGTAAATGAGGAAAAGTTGACCAGATGCCGAATAGTGATGACATATGAGGCTTGTCCTGGACATCACAGGGGTTCTGAGACTCTAGACACCGGAAGAGTGAAAACAACTACAGGAAGGAATAATTGCTCTGTTGACAATTTTCCACAACAAGCACATATATTCAATGGCTAATAAAACTGCTGTATTTTGGGCATGTTAAAAACATCCTTGGGAATTAGCTCTTGACAGAAAATAGCCTTTAAAAAATGAAAAGAGCACAAGGCCTCTGGGTGGATTTTGAAGGATTGACTTGACTTGTAAAATGGAAAAATGATAGAAGAAAGTAGCCCTGGATTCCTCATTGTCCCTATAAAGGCCAAGGGCAGACCTCCCCACTTTGACATGCAGATTGTGCTGAGCTAAAAAACAATCAGGCTCAAAGACTCAGAAAGAAGCTGCAACCCCATCCCCACAAATGCATAAAAGAACTGCTCCAGGAAGAGAGCTAGCACCACAGATAACTATATTATACTATGAACCAGGCATGGTAAACGGAGGAATGTAGCAAGGCTTGTTTGATCAAAGTCTCTTTGTCCTACTGCTTCTGTGCAGCAAACATGTGTTTATCAAACATCTACTCTCTTTCATCTTCCTATGAATTGCAGTATTTTCTTTTGAAGCTCTAAACCCCTACTCTCTTCTCCTTAATTCAAGATGACATATATACCTCAATTTGCTTATCTTTGGAATTCCCCTGTCTGTGTGGATTTCCCATGCATACAAAATTAAGTTTTATTTTTTTCCTGTTAATTTGTCTCATGTCAATTTGATTCTTAGTACAGTTAGAAGAAACTTGAAGGGTTGAGTAATTTTTTTTCCTCCCTCACAGCCCAAATTTTCCAAAATTCTACAAAAATGTATACATAGGTTGCATTTTATTCATGCCTAACAGTCTCACTGATTTTATAGAAAGCATGGTATTACCCAGATGCCAAGAGTGTTGGTTATAAATGAGTAAGTAGGGAAGTAGCCCAGCTTAAATAAAAACAAACTGGAATACACATTCTGCTCATAACCATAAGCCAGTTTTTGCGAGGAATGATAAAAGTCCACCTCTGCCTCAGTCTTTCCTTCTACCACATACTCCCACATACACTCACCATGTTCCTGTGAGAATGATGAACTTGTAAAGTGAACCAGAATGTGAAGAACTATACAAAGAATATTATTTCAACTAATGACAATAGACTGCCATATGTATCAAATTGGTTTGTATACTTATTATATAGAGGTCATTTAAAATAAAAAAAGTAGTGTTTATACCGTGAATATCTCATACCTACTCAGCTGCACTGAGAACCTTGAATATAACTTATCCACAAACAGGTTCAAAATTTGTTAGCAGAAGCACTAACAATAATGTTGGAGTTCTTGTCCTTTATAGCTTTTTTTAGTTGGTTTTTCTTTTCACATTTATGCTTTTGACTGAATTGCAAAGTTTCAAAAATAAAGGTTTTTGCATATTAAATCCATTAAAAATTTGCTGAGTAATTTCTAAGGATCTCATTGGCTTTATTCAATGATTCATGAATTAAGCAGCATATAATCAAGCAGATAGAAAGGAGCTCTGATGAGTTGTAAAATATAAAAGGTTTTAATAGGTCGAGGTGAGCAGGAACAAGGAATTTACACTGGGCAAAAAAGTGGATTGGTTATTGCTTGGTCATTTTCCTTTAGGGGACAGCAGGGGTCTGTAAGGCAGATTACCTAGCTAGTGCTGATCAGGCAATTCTTGATGGACTGGTTTAAGAGTCCATTTCTAGGAAAGGCAAAGCTGTATTTAAATCTTGGTTTGGTGATGAGCTGACCATAAGTGAATCCATTTTAGGCCTGTTGTCTTTTCCTAACATGTATTTCCTTATGTACTACTGCTACCACCAAAACCACCAATATTGCTGAGCATTGCACATGAACTTCTTGTGAAACAGGTACATTCCTATCTGTACATTTTTTTGGACCTTTGACTATTTGCCACATAGTGGGTTCCAGCCTCATGTCAGCTCTGTACCTGGTCATCCAGACTAATGCTCTGGCAGAGAACCTTTTCAATCATCGGGAGGCTCTAATCTTTCTCACACCATTTCTTGGTTTCAAATAGCCACAGTCTTAGTAATTATTAGCTTCCCCTTATTATTTTTAAGATATATATTCCTCCTTTGCAGGCTTCACCCCTCTGTCAGCCATTAATAGCTGGTAGTGACACACCCAGCCTCTCCATCTGCCTGGTCACCTCCTATCAGTGCGCCCTGCCCTGCCCATCTCAGCAGCAATACTGGGTGTTCCCCACTGCTTGGTCCTAAAGGGAAAATCAGGGCAGGAGCAACCAAATACCATTTCTTGATCCAAGTATAAATACATTTCCCTCTTTCCTGACGTGCCTGGGTCCTGGTGCTCCAATTAACTCCATGTACATGGAGTTTGCAAAACATTTCCTCATGATCCCAGTTAATCCTCATTAATCACTGTTAGTTTGGCAGACTTATCATGCCCATCAATAGATGCACAGATAGGAACAGGTTGACTCAGAGACAGGAAGACTATACCAGCATTACTCAGCTCTTTAGGGGAAACCTGATCAAGAACTCAAGGCTTTGGAGGACTTAGCCCTTCTGACATACCCAGCTATCTGGTCTCTGTATAGACACAGCTTGCCCTCTGCTGTTTGACAGCAGGAGTCTTGCAAAAATTCTCTAATCTGTAGGTATGCGACCTCCTGGAACACTTGTTCTCATATCAACTTGATCTTACTATGACAAGGAAGCTGTTGTTTTATCAACCACAAAGACACTGATTCCTTCAGTCTTTCCTGGGTGTCAAAATCCTGATAGATGTGTCTTTCTCTTTTTGAACTTCTCAACTTCTTCAACTTATCGACTCTTCAAAGGTGTTGTTCTAGGCATAACATCTTTAACCATATCTGTTTTGAAGATTTATTGTATTATTTATTTTTTTCAGCTTATTGCTTTTGTTTGATATTTTTCTAAAACTGTTATTACATTTATTGCCTAAGATTTTCAAAGCTATTTCTAGAGGTTTTTTTTTTTTTAATCTATTTTTCTTCCCTCACATACTGAATCTGTATTTACATATTTTCAATCTCTGAGTTTCAGCTAACAACTCCATTTTCTGCTATTTTAGCTTTTATGTTATGCAATGGATACAGTATTGTCGAAATTGTTAACACCTTTGTGTTTTTCATATGCTTTATTGTATAATGAAAGCACTATGGCTCCTCCACCACTGAATGAATGAATTTCATTGTTTCAGCATAAGAGTGGATATTAATCAACAAAACAATAGAGTCATTGATCAGCGTTGGTTATGCAATTAGATTTTTTTGAAGTCTCTAGACTACTGAAATCATAGACTTGAAGGCCAACTATAGAAAGAGAAAAGGGATTTCTTATATATCAAGCAGGAGAATTTGTGATGAACTACTGGTAGAGAGAACTTAAAATATGACATTGGAGATGTTCCAGTGGCCTGAGGCATTAGCAACCTTCCCTGCTGATAAGGATGAAAGGGAAAGGATGCACTGCAGGTCAAAGATAAGTGGGGAGATCCAGGTAGGTCAGGCACCCTCCCTAACCTTGAGTTGCCCCTAAGTACACAGAGAGAAACTTGGGTGGGTGAGAGATTGAGGGGGAAGGCAAGGATATCTAAGTGGGGCCCCATATCCCTCTTGATCCCTCATGACCAGAGGAGGTAGACCACCAGGAGAGTCATGACAGTCTAGGAAAATGTGCAGGAATAGCACTTCCAGGCCAAGTATGATATATCATGCTATGGAATTTTCCCTTCATTTGGTGTAAATGCACTTGAAGCAGACAAGACAAACTTATAAAAAGGAAAGAAAGAGTCCTTAAGTGTAGGATGACTGTCTGCTAATCCCACCATTTCCTTCTCCTGACTCTATTGTTTTGTTGATTAATATTTGCTGATCATACTTTGGGACCCACAAGTTCTACAACAGCAGAACCCAAGATCATGCCTGCTCTTTCAAGAGTAAATTCTCAGCACCAGGTAGATCAGACCTTGTCATATAGACTGTTTCTTTAATGATTGAATAAATAGGTTCACCAGGTCACTGCTTGTAGGTATTAATTAACTAATTAATTAACTAATTAATTAATGAGAGGGAAAGAGAGAGAGGAAGAATCTTAAGCAGGGTCTACACCCAACACAGAGCCTGATGCATTGCTTAATCTCACAACCCTGAGATCATGACCTGAGCAGAAATGAAGAGTCAGATATTTAACTGACTGAGCCACCCAGGGTGCCCCAGGGATCTCATTTTCATTTTACACCTTCCCTGTCAGTCCAAGGTGGTGCCCTTAACCTCACCCAAAGTCTCAGTTAAAGGTATGTGTTGAAGCTCTTGTTTGCATTTCTACAGAAATATATTCAGGTAAGCATGTATGTAGAGCTTGGCACTTTCACAATGTTGCCGCTATTGTTCAGACATAATAACTGATTGTTTAGCCTATGCCCACAACAGCCCTGTGCTTCACAACATCCCTGTGAAGTGGGTGTTACGTCCTTCAATTTCTGTATAAGAAAATTAAGCTTAGCTTCACTATGTCTCAATTACCACTCAGTGCTGCTCAGTTAATAACTGGCAGAGGCAGAGTTCCAAGCCCTGAAGATATTCTCTCATCATCCCTTAAACTGGACACATTGGGATTGTAAAAAAAAAAAAAAAACTCACCCAGGGGTCACATTACCTCTAAGTATCACAGCAGGCTCTCTTTAGGAGTGGCTAACAGGAAAAAAATAAGCCCACTCTCTTTTCTCTGAAGTCCTGTCTCTTCAAACTTTGCCTCCCATCCTCTGCCTGGCACTTCACACCAAAGCCCATAGTTTGCAAATAAAATAAAAGCAAACCATTGCTGGGAATGCAAGTGCATTTCGAAGTGGTGCAGCCACTTCGGAAAACAGTGTGGAGATTCCTCAAGAAATTAAAAATAGAGCTTCCCTATGACCCTGCCATTGAACTACTGGGTATTTACCCCAAAGATACAGATGTAGTGAAAAGAAGGGCCATCTGTATCCCAATGTTTATAACAGCAATGGCCACGGTCGCCAAACTGTGGAAAGAACCAAGATGCTCT